>NC_063333.1:99012023-99274316 GCF_021869965.1 Rhincodon typus | reverse complement strand
CTCTCTATTTATTTCCCAGCTCCCCTCCCCCTCCCCATTTCTGAAGAAGGGTCCCGACCTGAAACATCAACTTTCCTGCTCCTTTGATGCTGCCTGGCCTGCTGTGTTCCTCCAGCTCCATACTGTATTGCCTCCACCATTACTGTCTATCTCGTGCCATTAAGCCAATTATGTTTGCAATTGGCAAGCTCACCCTCAATCCCATGTGACCTAACTTTACTAATTAGTCTACCATGCGGAATCTTGTCAAAAGCTTTACTAAAATCCAAATCAACGTTGTCTACTGCTCTGCCATCATCAATCTTTTTTGTAACTTTCTCAAACTCAATCAAGTTTGTGAGATATGATTTTCCTTGCACAAAACTATGCTGACTATCCCTCATCAATTTTTGCCTCTCTAAATATCCATAAATCCTATCTTTTATAATTACCTCCAACAATTTACCCACAACCGAAGTCAGACTCACAGGTCTATTGTTTCCTGGTTTCTTCTTACAACCTTTCTTAAACAAAGGTACTTCTAGAATACAGTACTGTGTTCAGTTCTGGCCTTCCTGATATATGAAAGATGTTGTGAAACTTGAAAGGGTTCAGAAATGTTTTATAAGGGTGTTGCGAGGGTTGGAGGGTTTGAGCTTTAGGGAGAGACTGAATAGACTGGTGCTATTTTCCCTGGAGCATCTGGTGTGGAATGGAGAGCTTAGAGATTTATAAAATCATGAGGGACATGAATAGGGTGACTAGCCCAGGTCATTTTCCCAGGGTAGGGGAGTCCAGAACTAGAGGGCATAGGTTTATGGTGAGAGGGGGAATTTTTTCACTCAAGGTGGTGTATGTAAGGACTGAGCTGCCAGAGGAAGTGGTGGAGGCTGGTACAATTACAACATTTAAGAGGCATCTAGTTGGGTATGTGAATAAGAAGGGTTTGGCAGGATACGGGCCAAATGCTGGCAAATGGGACGAGATCAGTTTAGAATATCTAGTCGGCATGGACGACTTGGACCAAAGGGTCTGTTTCCATGCTGTATATTTCTATGACTGTCTTCTAATGGGTGGAAAGTTGTTGCAGCAATGTGGACAGGAGTTATGTATCAAGATCATCTGGATATGTATCTGTCTTTCCATTGTGATAGAATTCAAGCAAGAAGCTACTGTGCAGCTGACTGTGTATGATTTGAGTCAGAGATGGCAAGAGGGTTCTGTATTGTAACTAGTAAATGGACTATCTTCTCCCGACTTACCACAGGTAGCCTCACTCTGACTAAAACTCTTGAACACCCATAGACACCTGACCCCACACAACCCTGTCTCCTGACTACCAGAAGCAGCCCCCCACACTCCCAACGCTCCCAACGCTCCCAACTCTCCCAACACTCCCAACACGGCATCAATTCCCCCACCCATCATGGATGCCTGATGTGGCCTGACCCAAACATCTTCCCCCCACCCCCATTCCGCATGATCCCTTTCCCTCCCCTGCTCCATTACCCCTCCTGACATCTCTCAGCTCATCTTGACAGTCCCTGACAGCCCTCAACATATCATAATCCCTCATCCTCTTAGTGCCACCCTGGGCACCTGCCTGTCTCCCCACTCACCACCTTACTCCCCTGCCATCCTGCATGTCTGCCACCCTATTACATTTACGTCAGCCTAACTGTCTTACCCAATGTTCTCATTCACACCCACTCATTGTCTAGGAATCATGAATTAACATTGAATCCTTAATTAATTTTTTTCTTATTAATTTTAAGACCAGATATTTAATGTCGTATTAAGCCAGATAGTTAGCCCTAATGTGGCAGCAGCCCTCGGTCTGCTTTTTATTCGCTCTCCTTGTTGAGAAGTTTCCCTCTGATATCAGCACAACCTGATATATGATTATTGAATGTATTGAAATGATTTATCTAATTTATTTAGCACAGTGGGTTATTATTTGAATTCTATTACAGTGGAAAGACAGGTACATTGTAAGTACATGTTGAAATTTTTACTTTTGCTTTGTCAGGGTTAGAAAATAATGTGATAGCAGTTGTTGGCTAATGTATACTTTTCAGAGTAAAATAAAACTAAACAGATTGAATGGAAACAGCATAAAACTTAATGTGCAATTGGGCTTAATGAAACTGTACAGCAATTTATGATAGCTGGTGATAGTCAGATAGCTCAGTTGGCTTGGATGGCTGGTTTGCAAATGCACAGTGATGTCATCAGCATGGTTGTAATTCCTGCACTGGTTGAAGTTACTACGAAGGACTCTCCTTCTCAACCTTTCCACTTATCTGAGATGTGGTGACCTTCAGGTTAAACACCACAAGTCATCTCTCTCAAATGAGAAAGCAGCCCCATGGTCTGAGAGGAGTGTGGTGACTTTACCTCTAATATTTAGAATACAGTGAACTTGGTCTTTGTCAATTATTGCCCCAATTTTGAAATCCTGTAACTATAAGGCCTCATGCTACTTTTAGGGGTGCCTTAACTTTTCACAAGAGTATTTGACAAAGGTAACCTTTTCACCTATGCCACAATACTAAACATGTACACAGCATAGGCCATGAACCATAGGTATATAGTTTGTTTAGTCCACTTTACATGTTTTAAGTGTTCCAATTTAAAAATAACCAACAGCAAAGCTTTTGTTTTAAATAAGACCAAAGGCTAATTTATTGTACACCTATTGTAGAAAATAGCTAAGTAAACTACATTTACTGGACAAAATATAGATTCAAGGATTAAAAGTAGATATCCATAACTGACATATATAAAGATGATAATAATATCAGTCCGCAGTCATTGCCTGTTATTAACTTGAAGATTCTCTCACTTGAAGTAAAAGAGATTAAAATATTGAAGGCGGAATTCAGCAGTTGTGATGACTTTTGTACTGGAGGTTTCTTCCACAGGTGGGCTGATCAGAACATGTCCTGAACTGTCCAATGGCTCCTTTTTATTTCATTTCTATGTGCCTCCAGGTTGTGGCCCTTAATAACCTAATTTATCACGGTCGTCCTCAGTCTGCGTTTTATTCACTCTCCTTGTTGAGAAATTTCCTTCTGATACAGTCTCTCAACATCTTGAGTTCGATATTTCCAAGTCAGAATGCTTGGTGGTATGAGAGGAAATGTGCAGATGCGGGTGTTTCTAGGGTTTGAAAGTGGGGAATTCATCAATGATAATGTCAATGAAAGTCAAGGGAGAAGAGTAGATTCTCTCTTGTTGGAGATTGGTATTACAAAAATATCAGATAATGTTACTTAGCAGTTTAAGTTTGAATGTAGTGAAGGTCTTGGTATGGGGATAATTCTTCAGTATCTCAAGACTTGCAAATGTTGTTAAATGTTTTACTGTCATCAGGGAAAATCCCTCACTTTATAATGGTTAAAGGTTTGTCAAAGAGTTTACCTTTATGGAGGGCCTTAAAGACACAGTGATTTTCTATGCTAAATAATCCTGATTATGCTGAGAATTATACTGACTATCAATTTAGGATTGTCATTTGAGTTTGCAGTGTGGCACACTTGTGTGTGCTGGAAGTCACGTATACGCAGGACCCTTTACCTTGTAGACAGAAAGATGTACACACATTGCACCTGCTTGAACTGAATAAAACACATGACATACACTGGTTCATGTTTCAGACAATGCCTTGACCAGTTTGAGTCCTGATTGAATTTGGCAATTAGCAGTCAGACCTTATCCATCTGGTGTACCCTCCATGGCAATGCCTTTATCGATCAGAGTTACTAACCTGTCAGCTTCCTATTTTCATACGGTTGTTTTCCTTTTATTTTAGTATTTCTTACGAATTTTCCTGATGAGTGCAAGATAAAAATGTCTTTTTTCAGCAATACTAAAATTCTGCACTACCAAGCGTGAGAGAAATTTAATTCTAAAGTACTTTTGGGAGAAAAAGGAGATGGAGCCTGTTGCTTCAGACCTCTGCTCTCTACACTGTCATGACATGTGTGGGGCTTTCCCAGGCAGACAATATAAAGCAGGGCCAACAAAGCCATTGAAATTATGCCATTTCTACGCTTCCCACAAAAGAGACAGATGAAGCTGGTGGCAGGAAATGTACTCGGGGTCCTCTCTCAGATTACCAGCTTGGTGGAGGACAGACAATAGGCGACAGAAGTATAAAAAAGTAAGTACTGCTTTTCCCTTCCAGGTCCTCCATGGATCTTTGGGCCTCAGCTCTCAGGCCTGCAGCCATGCCAATGATTTTCCAGACTTATTGTCTGCTGAAGAGCTCACCAAGTTTAACAGTTCTGATACTTGGATACTGCTTCTGACGAAAGAGTAGTCATTTCTGGTCCATATATCTTTCATACAGATAAATACACGGCAGAACATATTTTACAGCACAAATTGTCACTCCCAGAATGTTATGAATTGTCAGTTTTCTAATGCTATTTGTTTTACAACAAAATAGATATTGCTGGGAAGCCTACTGAAGTTTGTGATCAAAGAGCTATATCCACAATGGATTATTAATGAAACAGATAGGTTAGTGATGCAGGAGCAGTTGCAGAATTATACATATCTAACACTATGCACAGGATATATTAATATGGGAGCAGGGAGGACCTGGGCATTAGTCATCTAATCGTAGAATCATGGTGTGGTTACAGCTCAGAAACAGGCCATTCTACCTGACACTGACAAGTCTCTGCTGGCACTCTACACCAGCCCTTCAATAATTCTCTCTTCAAGTACTTATATGGTGTTTGTCCATTGTAGCTGAGAATGACCAATTCTTGGAGTTAAATTATACATATGAAGCATTTCAGCGTGACTAATCAATCTAGTTTGAACATGAAAAGATTTGTTGCATATTGGACACGTGTTGTTTGTTTGGAAAAGGAACTTTCAGCTGTGGACTTTCAAAGCTTACATTTTCTGTTGGCCAGTGTGATTCTATTCTATTTTTAAGAATGGACGGCATGGATATGAGACTCCACCAGATAAAGTAATTTTGTGCGCGGTTCTCCCATATTTCAGGGTGATGTTGAAACTCTTCAATAAGATCTTCTGGGTGTTTCAGAAGTAATTTTTCTAGGCTCCATGTCAATGTTTCCCTTCAATTAGCACACAGTGGAAGAGTATTTTTGGCAGATTTTCGGCACATCCTGATATTTATCTGAGCTCTCTTCAGCGGTGTGGAAAATCTCAATATTAGGTACCTTATTTCACCAGTTGGTCTTATCTTTGCAAACAGGTCCTGTGAACTGGTACATGTTCTCAGTAAACTGTCTATGCCTCACAGGTTTACAAGATAGTGGAATAGACAACCACTTACCTTTTTGTTGAGAGATTAGTTCCTGTTTGCAGATACTTTTTCATAACTTGACAAAGATAGTGCTTGTCTTAGCTATGCTGGCATTGATTTTGTATTCAGTGTTAGAAATGCTGCTGAGGTAAGTATTGACTGCCTCAAGCCTTTGATCATAACTACAGTTGTTGGCTTCAAATACTGCTTTTGTAGGACTAGGATCCTGCAACCTTCGTGACTGTGTATTGAGTTCAATAATTTTAGGGCCTGAGCACTTTCTCCCACGTTTCTAACCCAACCCCCACAATGGCAGGCCACATCATCACATGGGTTGCTACCACAGCCATCTCTGTTTTTTCCTTAACAACCTGTTCAGAAATGTTATCACACACCTCTGGAGCAGGTGGGACTTGAACTAAGGGCCCCTAACTCAGGGTGTGAGTACTCTACCACTGTTCCACAAGAGGGCCCCTACCACAACCATCCATTATCAACTGCTAATAGTCTCAATCAGCAACTATTGTTTTCCATTACAGTTTATTTAATCGTTCTTACAGCTGTTGTACTTGTGTCGAGCTAATCCACCTGCTCTGATTTTTAACACTTTGCATACAAAGACGGGCAAATCTAAACTCATTGATGGGTGATGCATTAGCTGCCGTCATATAATTTTGTCTGCCTGTCGAGATGATTTACTGGGTCTGGATGAAAACAAATGTAATAAAGTGCCTGTTATCCAGCACCCACTATCCAGCGTTCTCATGCAACCAGCAACAGTTGCTTCTGTTTCCTTGCTCTTGGAACTGATCATTTTGCGATCTCTTGCTCTCACGCTCTCTCTCTTCTCCCCCCTCCTTTTGACTAAACCTCACTGATGGAATTTATGAGCAGTCCTGGCTGCAACTGGTATGTTCATGTAACCAGAATCCACCACCCCCATTCACCATGGATAATGCATACTGGGGAGTTTATTGTATTTGCAGTCACATGTGAGAAGTGGGTATCAATGAAGAGTAACAAAAGATGAGCTATGCCACTTCCTGGAAGTGCAAACCCTCCCAAGTCCATTATACACCCTTTATTGATATTTTTTAATTCACCTGTTTAGAGATGTTGTAACACACCTCTAGATCAAGTGGGACTTGTACTAGGGTCTCCTGGCCAGAAGTAGGGACATTAACACCGTGCTGCAAGATCCCAACACCCATTATTATATACTTAACTATTTCCCTTGTAGAAACCATGATTGAATCTGCCTCCACCATTCTTTCAGACAAAGCATTCCTATTTGGGCACTTTCTGATTTTGACCATCTTTATCAAATTTCCTCTTGACTTTTTATTGAAAAGGAACAAATCTAACTTCTTCAATTTATCTACGTAAATTAAGTTTCTCACCACTGGAACCATTCAAGTAAATCTTTTTGACAGGACAAAAGCAAAATACTGTTGATAATGGCAGTTTGCAAGAGAAACAGAAAATGCTGGATGTAGTCAATAGGTTATGCAGCATCTGGGGAGAGAAGCAGAATTTTTGAGGTTTGCTGAAGGGACTTTTCAATCTTTTCTGTACCCTGTCTAAGCCTTTCACATACTACTTAAAGTGTGAGTTCCAGAATTGGATGTAATGGGCTATATCTTGTATTTCTTGGCTAATTGCGAGTTGTATCAAGTTTTTTAGAGGGTTTTTCACTGCAAAGCCGAACACGTTTTTACACTGTGTCTTACCAAACTCTCCTCAATCACTACCTACTGTCTCCCAGTGACGTTCCATATGTCCAATTCCTGTCCCATCTTACTGCATGCTGATCCCAGAGCAACTAGCCACTGCTGGTATATCCCAAAATTAATTAGCATCCCTTGCATCTTTCCATCTTTAAAACGCTTGTTGTGCACCTGGACAAGTGCTGTCATTCCGGAGCAGCCCTACATCCTTCCTGATATTTGCCCCACATATGGCTGATGAGGGATGATGGCATCCCACTTTGTGGACTGGCACATAGACTATAAGACATTGGAGCAGAAATTAGGCTATTTGGCCCATTGAGTCTGCTCCGCCATTCAGTCATGGCAGATAGGATTTTCAACCCTATTCTCCCGCTTTCTCCCCTCATGCCCTTGACAATCAAGAAACTATCTAGTTCTTGAGGTTCTAGTGAACCCATGACTTAGTCCTCTTCCACGACCAGCGGTGAAGACCACAACACCAGGCCATATCAGCCTGGTCTGAAGTTGCCACCCAGATTACAGCAGTCTCAGCCATCTGGAGGAATGCCCAGCAGTGCAGGAAGAAAGTCAATGGTCTTCTCCACTCTGTCAGTGTAAGTGCCACCATCCTCTCTTCAATACCTCAAATTCACTCTATTCTCTGCTACGCACCTCTCAAAGTCATGCTCTGTCACTTTCACTACTGCTTGCAACATCTTCCCTCACTTGCTGTCGCCCACCCCAACCCCAGACAGCACTAACTCTGCATGCTTTCTGCGCTGTTTACTTTACGTGCTCAGGAAACCTCCCCACCTACACCAAAAGTAACAATCATGCCACCAACTTTCATCTCTCTTAATACCTGTGTATCGCTTATTCCAGGAGGAAAACAGCCCACAATAGGGCAGAAAGAGTCAAGACGGGAGGTGGATTGCCCAACATTTGGCTCTTCACCACTCATACGGAGAGGATCCTGACACTGATTGCCCCAAGAGGCTGACTGTGTTCAAGCCCCTGGATTTATTTGGAGGATCCCCTTAACTTGCTGTGCCAGGATGCTTTGACTAAGGCTATCCTTCTTGACTTGATTAATGCCTGCTGACAATCATGACAAGGTTCCTAACTTTGTGTCTGCATTAAATAGCAAGGCAAGACTGAAATAATATGAGCCTTGTAGCCCTGGCTGAGGATTCAAAGTGCACAAAGGCAAGGCATTACAAGGCAGGGATGCTGTAGGCATCCAGGTCAGCTCAGTGAATGAATGCTATGACAACACATGAAGAGCCCAGAGCTGCAGCCTGGTCTAGTCAGTGAGCTGGGTATGTGTCCCTGTATGCACAGTGTCCTTGCTATAGTGTTACAATGATAGTTGCCAGTGCAGCTCGAGGTGCAATGTTGAAGTGTAGAAGTGTCCTGTGAGTGGATCAGAAATATGCATGAGTGTTCTTAGAAGCTTGCCCATATCAGATGCCAACGTAAGGTGTGGATGTTTGGAGCATGCGCAATGGTGTTGGTGCCAGGTGTCCAATGCAGAGTTTGTTCAGAACACGCAGTGAGCTGGAGCCATCAGTATCCACACTAACTTCCATATCGAGATTTCTTAATGCCTAATTTACTTAAAGCTTTTGGTAAAATAATTTTCTGAATACTAATGAGGCAAGTTATGCTATTGACAAGGCTCTTAACAAGCAATAATCCCTCGTAATTGGCAATTCACAATGCTCCTTTTAAAGAGCATAATGAAGGAATGAGATGTTTTCAATGCTGTGATAGATCTTGTTGGATTTCTCATGTAATTCTGCCACAAATCTTGCTTTAGGTCCCATAAGATTCCACTCAGTGTTCCAGTTTTGGTTGAGTCAGTATTTTGTAAAGGTACATATTAACTTCCTTGAGTTTATTCATGTAGAGTATAAAATCCAGGATCCCACATTTTTAAGCAGTTCCACAACATGCCCTTCCATTTTCAATGATTTTTCACATATTTCCATCATCTGTCTGATCTTGCACCACCATTAGAATAGTGTCTTTCAGCTTCTATTGCATCTACTCTTTCTTCCTATCAAAATATATTGATATTTGCATTAAATTTAATCTGCAATGTGCTCACCCAGTCCATCAATCTGTCTGTTTCCTATTGAAATCCATCACCATTTTCTCATAATTCACCACATTCCATAATTTGCAAATTTTGTACACCCAATTATGAAGTTGTCCAATAACCGCTGCTGAATAACTTCACTATAAACCTTCCTCCAATCTGAAAAAAAAACCTCTCTGGTATCTCTTCTTCATTGTTCTATTTCAGTTTTGCCTGCCAGAGTTTGGTTCTGAATTATCTGGGACAGACTACTGTTACCACACGAAAATTGGCATTCCTCCAATTAGGTAGTTTTACTTGTGGTCACTCCATGTCTTTCTTACTAATTATTTTTAAACTTCTCTCATGGGGATATGGGTGTTGTTGGCTAGGCCAGCATTTATCCCCCATACCTAATTGCCCTTGTGAAAATGGTGAACTTCATTCTTGAATAGCTGTAATCCATTTGGCGTATGAATATTCCATTGTGATAATGGAGAGAGAATTTTGACCCAGTAACAATGAAGGAACGGCGATATTGTTCCAAGTCAGGATGATGTGTGTTTTGGAGGAGAACCTGCAGTTAATGGTGTTCGCATGCATCTTCAGAATCTTATTCCATCAAGGAAAATATGTCCCAAAATTCTGCAAGCCTCACTCTTGCTAACTACATTTTTCCTTTACTTTTTTGCCTGAACATTTTATCTCCAGGAAGATTTACACATATGTACTGCAAACTGATTTTAGACCTACTAGTATTCTGTCGTCGTCAGATTCCACCTTTTGCTGCATTATTTTATAGCAACAAAATGTTGAAATGTCGCAGAGAAGCACTGTCAGTCTGAATACATGACAGAGTTTCTGCCAACTGGAAGGCAATGGAATTTGTAATCTGCAAGGAGACATCGATTGCACCTACGTGTCTCTGAAGATGTTGCATCTCTGTCTTGAAATTGCAAGTGGTATCACTTCCTCAATGTGTACTAGGTGCATGATGATGAAAAGAGAATCATGTTGCCGAATACCTATTATTCTGATAGTAGCCATGATGCTTTTCTTCAGCTGGTACTGTCACACCAGCTATGAATCAGAGCCTGGTTACTTGCTGACAGGATTATCCACTGTCTGGGTGTTTCATGACATCTGCCTTCCATTTGACCACATGTGGATAAGCATTCCTAAAATAAGAATCATACTGCTTCTAAGTCTGCTGTGGAGCAAAATTCTGGCATGCAGAACCTTGTTTCTGCTTGAACCATTGAGGGGAGCATCTTAATGTGTCTTAGATTCATGATAGCTTGTTGCATCCTCCGCAACTTAGCTCTCATGAAAATGCAGTCCTTGCTACAGACTTTTGGCGAGGAGAAGATGGAAGATTGGGGTTATCCAGGACTTAATTGCTACATAACAGATTTTCTGTGAGTAGCTATTCAAACTTTGGTTCCCACAAAATCATCCTTGAACAGCTGCTGCCGCACAGTTTTGTACATTTTCTATCTTTTTGGTTCAAACCATCAAACTGTCCTCTTATCCAAAATCCTGAAATAAGGTACATAATTCTTTGCAGTTTGTGTCACATATAGACAGGGCGGTTAAAAAGATGTCTTGCGCGTGTGACTTCATTGCTCATTCCTTTGAGTATAGGAATTGGGAAGTCATATTCAGGTTGTACAGGATATTGGTGAGGCCCCTTCTGGAATGCTATGTCCAGTTCTGGTCGTGAAGTTATAGGAAGGATATTATTAAGCTGCAGCGGGTTCAGAAGAGATTTACCAGGATGTTGTCGGGTGTGGAAGGTATGAGCTATAAAGAAAAGCCTGATAGTCTGGGACTTTTTTCACTGAAGCATAGGAGTTTGAGAGGCAACCTGCTGGAAGTTTACAGAATAATGAGAAGTATTGATAGAATTAATGGTAATTGCCTTTTCCCTAGGATGGGAGATTTCAAGACTAGGGGGCATGTTTTTAAGATGAGAAGAGAGAAATTTTAAAAAAGACATGAGGCCAATTTTTTACACAAAGGGTGGCTTGCATGTGGAATGAACTTCCTGAAGAAGTGGTGGATGTGGATACAGTTAAAAAGTTTAAAAGACATGAATAGTAAGTACATGAATAGGAAAGGTTTGGAGGGATATGGGCTAGGAGCAGGCAGGTGGGACTAGTTTCAGTTTGGGCTTATGTTCGGCATGGATTGGTTGGACGGAAGGGTCTGTTTCTGTGCTCTACGATTGTTGATCTTGAATGTACTGATAACCCAATTAGGTATAAATATGTATTGAATATAATAGTCTCAGAATCTGTTCTAATGACCAGAGTATCAGGAGTGCTACAAATTGGGTGTGGTGCCTTCACTACTAGATTCTTCTCTATTAGCACTTCCATTCAGTAAGACTTCTCATTGTGATACCTCTATGTGAAAAAATAGAGTGATGAGGGTTAAATGTAAATATTATATATTGCATCCAAAAAGTAGAAGTATTTAGTACATTCCTGCACCGCTGTCCTGAGCGTGGTCTTCATTTAGGAATCTTCTGAATTATTTCAATATATTTATACATGTGTCTGTAATTTGATATTTGACAATGCCAGGACCATTCAATATATATTTACAAAATCAACTAAAGGTTTGCTAATGTTACTGACCTTGATTTTTTTTTCTGCATACAGCATCAAGGGAATTTCTATACTCATTGCTCCGGCCCCCAGACCAAGAGTGTTTACTTGGTGCCGTACAACCATCCTTTAACCAAACTCTTGATGTATAAAGTGCATTGAGAATGCAATGATGTAGCTGTATGCATTTGCTAAGAAAAGGAAAGTTAACTTGTCATGCTGTGGAGGTCAAAACTTTGAATCCTGTTTTTCCCACTGAGGCAAAGTTGAATGCTTGCATTGTGATACTACATTCATTTGGGTAAGATCAAGGAGGGAAAGAGATTATGGAGAATTCTACTTGTGGGGCACTCAGCTCTGACATGCACTGAGAAGGAAATTGCTGTACAAGGTAATGGATCTGAAAGGGGAATTGGGCTTGAGCTTCCAGTGGAGACAGATGTGTCAATGTCCCCTGACCATTTTGGCTGTTATGTCTAACTAACCAATGTAACTTGTATTTATTGCTATTATGTAATAAATTACATCTTGCTAAGACAAGTGCTTATTCTTATCAAGATTCACCAATGGTGCTGTGCTTCTGCAAACTAAATAGGCCCTTGGACACAGTATAGAAAGGAGGATTGGTAACAGTACTACATCCCAATTAGTAGTTGTGGCTGATATCACAACACCAACAACAGCGAGTGGTAACCAAATGATTTAGACCTCCACCACAACAAAAGCTGTCATTAAAATGTCCTGGAGATCCACTAATAGTTTTAAGTTGGCCAGAATGAGTCTACTATGACTGTGTGAATGATAAGGGGCATTTTGACTTAACATCACATGTAGAAAGCATGTTTTAAGTTATTTCACATAGTACTTCACAATTACCAAACATTCTGTATTTTGACCTTGTACGTTGCCCACAGTGCAATGAGTAATGACATTGGACTGCTTAACTAGGTGTAACAGCATGCTGCAAAATTGTGGCTTCATAGCAAAGATAAAAAAATTACCTTTTCTTCCAATTTATGCCTGCTTCTTTGCAGCCTAAGGCTATGATAGAATCTATGAAAGAATCTGTATAGATCTATGATAGTTCTACATGCAACATCATGGCAATATGTGTTAATGAGATCCTGGAATAGAACACTGCTCAGCAACTTGACTCTTTTCAGAATGATTTGTGAAGAGTCTACTATAAGTACAAGGCCTTTCAACACATTTTAGTTCCTCAATGCAAAAGAACCTACAACTCCCCTTTATTCACAGATTAACCTTTACTTTGCAATTGATTTTTTTTTGGTATAAACTAACCTAATCATTCCATTTGTTTATTCTGTTTCCTGACATCAATTCTGACTTGTCTTTTTCTACGTTGAATTTATATCCCTATTTTTCCTATTTTCATAGTTCAGATCAAAATAACGTTCTGAATAATCTATTTTTCTGTACCATTTACTGTGCCACATTTGTTACCTATCATGTTGACACAGCCTGTGTTATCATTTACTTGGATCGTATTAAACTGTTATTCTGCAACAGAAATTGTACTGGTTTATTTATAGGACTTTCCTACCTTGGTATCCCTTTGATTGCTAAGAAAGGCATATGACCATTGAAACTTTCCTATGATGTTTTATACAAGCTACACATCATTTACCCAGATCAGAAGCCAACCCTTCAAGTCTCTAGATCAGGAGTAGACTCATGAATATAGGAAGATCAGGTCTACCTTTAGGTGAGTGAACAGTAACACGGTTTATTGAACATAACTATTGTCATGACCAAACTAGTCACATCCCCAGGATGGTCCATGACCTATGAATTTGTATAACTTTATTAAGCTGCTGTTTAGTTTTGAGTGTTTTAGTTTTTAAAAAAATGCAGCAATTTTTTTAAAACAACATAAAGTTTAATTTGTTGCATAACAATTGTTGTAAATAGAGTCAGAGTCATACAGCACAAAAATAAATCCTTCAGTCCAACTTGTCCGTGCTGACCAGACGTCCCAATCTTGATCTAGTCCCATTTGCCAAGGAAGAGTGATAAAATTACATAAAAGTGCAAATACAAAGATTACTAAACAAAAAAAATCTTTTGTTGCTAAATACTACATAATTTAAAAACATAGCTATGTCCTTGATTAAAAGCTTTTTATCTCAAATCATCCTAACACTTGTTAACCTAAGTTTACATTCGCTTCAGTCATAAAACCATAAACCAATGATGTTTTTTGACCAGACCATCTGGCCATTTGTCCTTACAGAAAGTGTTTTACAACTAACCTTAATTAAACACAATTGAATTCCTCATTTGTTTAATCAGGTTAAATTATTGAAAAATAACGCTGCAGTCCTTACCTTGACTTGGAAAAATGCCTGAGGCAATTTTTCACATAATCTAGTAACATCTTATTCATCGTATTCACTTGATTATATTTGCAGGCCTTAAAGTTGCAAATAAAATGCTAGAGAAATCTCAGCTAGAACTGTTTACAATCTCTTTTTGGCCTGAAGGCCTATATTCTTAATTTTCCAGTTCCTCCCTTACTTGTATCCATACAGTAAATATTCCTGAGTGTTTCCTAACCCTTTAATTACCTAACAACTCTTAATTTTGTTCTATTCCTCCTACTCTTGTAGCAAGTTTTAACCTAATTTTGATAAAATCAATTTGTCTGGCAGGTATATGTCAATCCCTTAATCTAAAAATTCCTCCATTTTATATCAACCACCATAATCATGTCATGCTATTGTCAAGAAGCTAAATACTTTTGGAACCCACTCTTCAGTGCAATGTATTTTCACAAGTTAGCCACTTTATATGTTTTGTGACACACACTTCTCAAACCACAATCTAGATGACTACTAGAGAAAGGGTAAAACCTGACCTCCTGTTGGGAAATAAGGCAGGGAAGGTGATTGAAGTGTGAGTGGGGGAGCACTGTAGGACAGAGACTATAATGCTGTTAGTTTTAAAATTGTTATGGAAAAGGATAGGCCTAGTCCACAAGTTAAAGTTCTAAATTGGGGCAAGGTCAATTTTGATTGCGGTAGTGACCAGTTAAGAATGTTATCTCGGAGTACAGCGGGATCTTGAACAATTGGGCCAGTGAGCCAAGGAATGGCAGATGCAATTTAATTCAGATGGAAGCAAGGTGTTGCATTTTGGTAAGACAAAGCAGGGCAGGAAAACAGTTAATGGTAGGTCCCTGGGGAGTGTTGATAAACAGTGAGACTTAGACATGCAAGTACATTAGTTCCTTGCAAGTGGCATCAGAGGTAGACTGGCTGATAGAGAATGCTTTTGACATGCTTGCCTTCATCAGTCAGAGCATTGAGTACAGGAGTTGGAATGCCATGTTACAGCTCTCAGACATTGGTAAAACCACATTTGGAGTACTGCATACAGTTCTGGTCGCCATGCTATAGGAAAGATGTTATTAAACTGAAAAGGGTGTATAAAGGATTTACAAGGATTTTACTGAGACTGGAACATTTGATTTATAAGGAGAGGCTAGATAGGCTGGGACTTTTTCCCTGGAGTGCAGGAGGCTGAGGAGTGACTTTATAGAATTTTACAAAATCATTATGGACACAGATTAGGTGAATAGCCAAGGCCTTTTCCCCAGGGTAGGGAAGTCCAAAACTAGAGGGCATGGGTTTAAGGTGAGAGGGGAAGGATTTAAAAGGGACCTAATGGAAAACTTTTTCACACAGAGGGTGCTGCATATATGGAACGAGCTGCCAGAGGAAGTGGTAGAGGCAGGTACAAATATAACATTTGAAAGACATTTGAACAGATACGTGCATAGGAAAGGTTTAGAGGGATATAAGCCAAATACAGGAAAATGTGATTTGTTCAATTCAGGAACCCTATTCGCATGGATGAGTTGGGCCGAAGGATCTGTTTCCTAGCTGCATGACTCCGACTCTACATCAGATCTTCACCAGCTCAGGAGTTAGAATAAACATTTCAAGTTCAATATCACTTTTCTTCAAACAGTCATATCAGACTCGAAACATTAACTTTGTTTTCTTTCCTCCATGGATTCTGCCAGACCCGGAGTGTTTCTCCAGCATTTTCTATCTTTATTTTGAATGTCTAGCATCTGCTGTGTCTTGTTTGAAATATTTTCCAAGAAGCAGGCCTGGACTATTTTAATTATAAAGCTTTATCCAGAGACTAGTTTTCCAGCTGAAACCTTGGAGAATCTGCAATAAGGCAGTGGAAAGTTTTGAATATCAAATCTAGCCACACGAAACAAAATTCAGTAATGGAATAAAATCTTGGAGGTTTGCATTTGTGGAAGGAGAGAGTCCAGAGCATGATAGGCCGAATCTTTCCTCAAGATGTCCACCGTACGATTTAGGCTCCTCATGGTCTCACAATTGAAAGAACGAAATCTCTCATAGAATTATGAAATCATATTATATAGAAGAAGCCCTTTGGCCCATTGAATTTGTACAAAAAAAACTGCTTTAAATCTACAGTAATCCCACTTTCCAGCGTTTGGTCCACAGCCTTGAATGATAGTGCTTGTCCAAGTTCTTTTAAAAGGTTGAGGTTTTCCACCTCAACTACCCTCCTAGACAATGTATTCTAGATTCCCACCACCCCCTGGATGATATCATTTTTCTTCAAATCCACCTTCTGCCTTTCACCTTAAAATTATGCTCCCTTCGACTAAGGGGGACAGCTGCTTTCTATGCCCGTCAATCTTTATATCCATCAACCAGGTACCCTCTCAGCTTTCTCAGCTCTAAAGGAAGTGACCTGAGCTTATCCAGCCTCTCTTAATAGCTAAAGCATTCCATCCCAGGCATCATCCTGGTGAATCTCTGCTGCAACACCTCCAGTGCAATCACTTCCTTCCTATATTGTGGTGACCAGAACAGCGCACAGTACTCCAGCTGTGGCCTATTGAAAGTTATGTAAAGCTTCAGCATAACCTCCCTGCTTTTATAAGCTGTGCCACAATCAAGAAAGCAAGTGTCCTGTATGCCTCCTGAACTAACCTATTAACCTGTTCAGCTGCCTTGAGGAATCTCTGAACAAGCACCTAGAGATCCTTCTGTTCCCCTTAGTTTCATAGTATCTTGCCATTCATTCACTACTCCCATGTCATGTTACAACTTCACCTCACACCTTTCAGCATTAAATTCAATCTGTCACTGATCTGCCCATCTGACCAACCTGTGTCTATAGCCAAATGGCCATAAGAAATAATAACAGGAGTAGGCTGTTCAGTCCCTTGAGCCTGTTTCACCATTCAATAGAATCATACTAATCCGATAATCCTCCTGCAACCTAAGACATTCTTCCTTACAATCAACCACCTGGCTAGTCTTTGTGTCATCCGCTAACTAGCTTATGAAGCACCCCACGTTCTAGCATTCAGCAGTGATCCAGTGTTATACCAGTGGACACTGACTTCCAACCACACAAACAGTCTTCGACCATCATCTTCTGTCTCGTACTTCTAAGCAAATTTTGGAACCAATTTTCCAAGTTAACATGGCACCCTTATGCTTTGACCATATCTATCAGTCTCCCATGGGCTCTTGTCAAAGGCTACACTGAAATCCATATAAGCTACATCAACTGCACTGCCCTCATTTACACAAATTTATCACCTCCTTGAGAAATTCTATCAAATTTGTTAGGCATGACCTCCTTCTGACAAAGCCAAGCTGACTATTCCTGATCAAACCTTGCGTTTCCAAGTGGTGATTAATTCTCTCGTTCACAATTTTCTGTAGTGTCCCTGCCACTGATGAGAGATTCATTGGTCTGTCATTCTCTGGTTGATGCCTACCATGCTTCTTGAAAGTGGAAGCACATGAGCTATCTTCCAGTCTTCCGGCACCTCCCCTTTGGGCAAAAAAGAATTAAAACTTTGAGTCAGAGCTCCTGTAACTACCTCCCTCATATCCCAGAGCAGCCTGGGAAAAGTGTCATTCGGATTTGGGGATTTGTCCACTTTTAAGACCGCCAGTGCCTCCAATACTACCTCACTTCCTAGGTCAATCTGATCTCTCTTGACCACATTTGAATATGGCCCTCTTCCAGCCTGGTTCGACCTGGCATGAAATAAACCAGGCCTGTAATCAGGCCACAGTAAAATGACAGTCAGTTCCTAGGTAATGTTAAATAAAAACCGAAAGAACTGCGGATGCTGTAAATCAAGAACAAAAACAAAGTTGCTGGAAAAGCTCAGCAGGTCTGGCAGCATCTGTGAAGGAAAAAAGAGTTAACGTTTCTGGGCCAGTTCTGAGGAAGGGTCACCAGACCCGAAATGTTAACTCTGTTTTTTCCTTCACAGATGCTGCCAGGCCTGCTGAGCTTTTCCAGCAACTTTGTTTTTGTTCCTAGATAATGTTATCAGGCTGGTAATGCATTAGCAAAGTAGGAACTCCACTGACTTTATACAGGTGTTTATTCGTACTCCTCAGGACTTTTTTCAATTAAGAGTTGTAAGGACAATGAATACTTCACATTAAAGTGTGGATGGAAGCAGCAGCC
This sequence comes from Rhincodon typus, assembly GCF_021869965.1. Classification (NCBI taxonomy): domain Eukaryota; kingdom Metazoa; phylum Chordata; class Chondrichthyes; order Orectolobiformes; family Rhincodontidae; genus Rhincodon; species Rhincodon typus. The sequence continues at coordinate 99,256,133 of NC_063333.1, read as the reverse complement.
AAACTAGCTTTTAGAGACAAAGTTGAAAAATATTTGAATACAAGAGATTGCAAAACTAATAGGGTAAGGAACTAAAGGAACATTTCAGTGCTTCCCAAAATTTTTCCTACTGTGATCCCATTTTGAGACTTAAATGGTTTCGACAAATTGGTGAGGACTATGAGATTGGAGTGGGGTTTGGGGGAAGAAGATGACTCATGAGAGCAGGGGGAAGGGAAAGAAGACCTGCTGGAATGTGGGAATGCATTGACCACTGCTGCCTCGGTGCTCACAACTCCCTTGGGATCCTGACACCCACTTTGGCGCCTTTTTAAAAGGCTATTTGGAGCAATTTACAACTTCCCACCCAGGTATAAAAAGCTGATTATTATTATAAATAATAGCAATATTTAGAATGTAACACAAGTTTAATACCTGCAGGAGGTGGAAATCTACCACACCCTAGCCCTACCCACCAAACACATATTAAATTCTCCGGTCCATAATGTTCACAGACTTCATGATCCACTTAAAAGAAATGCAGTATACTTTCAGTGGAATCAGTGAATTAAGTAATTGATGGAAATGGGCTGGGTGTTTATACATAATATAGAATAGTGTTGTTTAAAGGTTGCCACTTCAGATTGATTGAACTATATTGTTGTAAAGAATAAAAATGGCTTTTTCTCCTTCGGCTTTTGGGTTGCAAACAAATATTCTGCTGTTTTTCTTTTTGAAGGATCATCGATTTAGTGATGAAATTGACAAGCTGGCGGGTTATAAGACCAAGTCCATTTTGTGCATGCCAATCCAGAACTGTGATGGCGAGATTATCGGGGTAGCACAAGCCATCAACAAAAACCCTGCAGGAGTCCCTTTCACTGATGATGATGAAAAAGTAAGAACTCTACCTGGCACAGGTCCTATTCTTCATTTATAATAAGTGCCTATGTTGTAAATTGTTTTGCTTAAATTTGGGGCATTTATGACAATAACACTGAAAAAATGTCCTTTTGAATAAAAAACTATGTTTGGAAGGGAAAAAACCAAGTTTGCAATTTCATTATAAGTGCCTTCATTCTACTGCGCAAATATTAGCCGCATTTTATTTCAAAGGGTATTTAAATGCTAATATTCTTTGATTTATCAGATGTAACTTTAAGGAAGTTAATTAATTGCATGATTTCATATTTAGTTTATAGTGCCAAACTCTTGAGTTACATGACTTGTTTGAGTATAATTACAATACGTATTTTTACCACAAGGTTTGCTGGAAGTTTCCATTGATAATTTTGTTGATGTATTGATCTATTCTCAACAGAATATGCACTTTTCAGTTATTATGATTGGAAGATATAGGCAACAAAACGTAGAAGAAAAATGACATTTAGGCCTTTATTTCTAGGAGTGGGAGTTTTAAAAAAGGGCTGTTTTGTTATAACTGCACAGGGAATTGCAAAGTTTGCATTTGAGCTACTAGAATTGAGCTACTATTTTTCTTCCCACATTTAGAAAGGATAAACTAGCATTGGAGATAGTTCAGAGGGGATGATCTAGGCTGTATCCTGGGCTGGAGGGCTTGACTTATCAAAAGCAGAGGTCTTACTGAAATATACAAAATTCTGAAGGGTCTTGACAGAGTAGATGTTGAGAAGATGTTTCTTGAACGAGCAACGTAACTACAGAATTAGGGGATTCTCTTTTTTTAAAATTGAGATGTGAAGGAATTTCTTCTGAGGGTAGTAAACATCTGGAGTTCTGCACCCCAAAGGGTTGTGGAGGTTGTATCACTGGAAGTATTTTAAAAGGAGGTAGATTTTGAAATAGAGGAGTTGAGAATTGAGGAGCTGGCTCAAAAAAGGAGTTGAAGCCTGGTGCAGATGAGGCGTGATCTTATAGAATAGCTATGTCGGTTTGAGGGGCTAAAAGGCCTACTCCTGCTCTTATTTTTATGTTCTTGCATTTTTAGTCTAAGATAGTTAGCTCAATGATCTCAAGGATCATAGTGAATATGGTTGACATTAGAAAGGGAGTAAGTTGGCCAAACTTTTTCATTTTTGAGTTAAAGCCTGGTGGCAAGCATTGTAGATAACATCACATCTACCATAGTGCTGTGCCTCCAATACCCACAGATACCTGCAAAGTGCTGGAAGGTGACGCTCCATGTCAGAGGACTCACTGAACCACTGCTCGAGGCAGTCTTGGCCACAAACAAAGGTTCCCTTCTGATTGGTGAAAGAAGCCTTTCAATTTGGACCTACGTAGCCTGGGGCCATTGCACATGAAGTCAGTGCCTTGTGCAGGGAGAAAAGAAGCATGACCCAATGCAGAATTAGGTAAATAATCTCCTGCGCTTTGCAAGGTTAAGTACCATTATCTTTTTACTGCAACCTCACGCTGGATATCATGCACTAACTTGCATTATCTGACTGTTGTGTTAGGATTAGTGTTACAGTAAGTGATGATCTGCACATTCGTGGAGTGGAAGCCTTTCCTATTAATCAACACTGCTGATAGGGTGTCCTGATGGTTATGTGAATATAACTGCAGCCTGCACCTACAATGGCAAGAAAACCAACTGTCCTGGCTGCCTGACTTGCAGAATCCAATGGGACATTAATATATTGGTGAGCTGTAACAAATAGAACATCAGCAACTGACCAGATACATTTGAGTTGATGCCTGTGAGATTCCACTGAACTTGGCTGTGACTCTGAAATGATCTATTAGTATAGAAATTGAGGTTTGCTGTCACCTTGATGACAACCAGAATGGGATTCCCCCCTAGTCCAGCAGGTTCTCATGCAGTTACAACTAGCCATTAGTCTGTGCACAGACCCGCTGAGATTGCTGGAATAAATTTTGTTGATATTTGTATGTTTCAGTCAAGTGTGACCTATGCTGCTGGCAGAGTGAACACTCAGAGCGCCCAGCAGGATGTTTGGCAAGTGTGACTTTGCTTGTCTCTTTTAAAGGTAGTCTGTGCCTCTTAAAGGGGCTTTGCATTCAATATACAGAAGGGACCAGAGAATCTCTGTAATATAGATGCCTGTAACAAGATGCGCCCCAAATGGCACATCGACAAGACAGAAGGGTTCCCAGGTCTTCAGAGGATTTGGCGACAGTGCCATGAAGTTCAATAACTTTAGGTGAGAAGTCAGGGTCAGTGAATGCATCTTAACATAATTGTGCACAACCATAATTTCAGCTTGTGCAGTGTACCACACCCCAATCACTCGCTCATCAGCACTCATTGGAGGTCAGGATTTAGGCTTAATGTCCAGATGTGCCTCCTAGCCCTCATGCCCCAAACAAACCCAACAGGTTTACACCCATCATTCAGCTTGCTTTTCCACCAGTTTCTGTGATGACTGTCTTTCCCTCTCTTCGGCAGGGCAAGGAATGAGCCAAGCAGAATCAAAGCAGAATAAGTGCATCTAAATCACCTAACCCCATTGGAGCAGGCTGCTGAGGAAGCAGTTGTATTTGGCATCGCTCAGAACTTTTTGAACGGAAGTGTACTCCTGCTGTCTCTCCCTTCCTAAAATCGCAACTTCTCCCTCAGGCTGCTATTTGGCATGAAGGATAGTACTAGCTTCAGATTGCTTTCCACCTCAACCACCTGACCCTCACCATTTAATATTTTACTTTTAGGTGTCCAAGAATTACTACATTGCCCCCCAACCATTCCAGTCTCATGAGAAAGGGTGAGGGATATGTCATATCTCTGATTAAGTAATACCAGCACTTGATCTGACACTTGTAACCATCAGTTCAGATAGATGCTTACAACTTAGAAAGTATATAGAGTAAGGAACTGAGCATGGTGAGACATCGAGTGCAACTGGGCAGCAGCCAGGCTGAAAGCACAGGGTTAGTTCGTTTGCCAAAAGAAAGAAAGGGATAAATATTGGTTCAGATATTTAATTATTGGTTTAAATATTGGTTAACTTCATTGAAACAGTTTTCTGGGGGTGTCTTGACAGGTTTGATGAGGAGAGGATGTTTCCCTCTTCTGGGAGAATCTAAAACTAGAAGTCACTGATGAAACATAAGGGGTCACAAATTTTAAACAGTGATGTTGGAAAACGTTTTTTTCAAGGAGGTTGAGAGTCTTTGTAACGCTTTTCCTGAAAAGACTGTGGTAGGAGAGTATTTAAATAAATTTAAGACAGAGGTGGATAGATTCTTGGTAAGCAAGGGTGTGAAATGTTATTGGGCATGTGAGGTTATGGATTTGAGGTTGTAATCACAGTAGTCATGACCTTATTAAATGGAGCAGTCACAAGGGGGATGAATGCTTTCCTTCTGTTCCTTCATTTGATTTTTTTTGGAAAAAGACATTTTGTCAAAAGCTTTTTCTCTTGCATTCATCAGGAAAATTCTTAAGAAATACATTATACAGGGAAAACATTTTAACTGCAAGAGAGGCAAGTACTAATTGGTTGGCACATGAACTAATTAGTAGAGACTTATTTTTAATTGAGAATGGCCCAGTTTATGATGACTGACATTTAACTACCTAGATTAAGTCAGAAATTGCTGGTGAAACTCGGGTCCCACAGCATGCGTGTGAAGAAAGCAGAGTTAAAGTTGAGCCTCGCGACTCTAGAGTCACAGATGCTGCTAGACCAGCTGAATTTTGCCAGAAATTTCTGTATTTGTTTCAGAGCCCCAGCATTTGCAGTTCTTTGGTTTAATTAAGTTAACTGTCTAGCTTAGTTTAATTTTTAACCCAAGCACCTTGATTCTGGTCAAGGCATTGCCCTGAGAAATGAAGCAGAGTGCTTGTCATCTATTTTGCTGAGTGAGAAAAGGTGTAGTATATGTACATTTTATGAAGAAGGGTTCCAACCCAAAACGTCAACTTCCCTGCTCCTGTGATGCTGCCTGGCCTGCTGTGTTTCTCCAGCTCCAGACTGTGTTATCTCTGACTACAGCATCTGCAGTTCTTATTATCTCTTGTGTATGTACATGTGTTTTTCTGTCTGCAAAGCACAGGGCCCAGTGTGTGTTATGTAAGTACACTGCAGAATAAATATTGGCCAAGACACCTGGGAGAACTCCTCTCTTCCTCTTCAAGTTGTGCCCTGAGATCTTGCTGCATGTTTGTCATTGCAGCATTTCCTCATTGAGGCAAATACGGTGCCAGCCTTGCACTCTGTGCTCCAATCCTAGATTGAGGCTTGATCTCAGTCTTCTGACTCAATATTGCTACGGAGTGAGCCATGGCTGTCAATCCTTTTCATGGTAGCCTCCTCATGCTTTTAAATTAAACTCATCAAATGCTAAAGTTACAACATTACTCCTTCCAGTTTTTCATTTGCTCACCCTGCTCCCATAGTATGTACTTAACTGCAGGTTTGACAAAGAATTGAATGGCTCAGCATTATTTAAAGCATCTGACTTTAGGATTTTTGAAATTAGTGGGCTTGCATATTGCAAACCAGATGTACTACTGTATTGCACTTCTGATAGGGTGGCATGGTGGCTCAGTGGTTAGCACTGCTGCCTCACAGCACCAGGGACCCGGGTTCAATCCCACCCTTGGGCGACTGTCTGTGTGGAGTTTGCACATTCTCCCTGTGCCTGTGTGGGTTTCCTGCGGGTGCTCCAGTTTCCTCCCACAGTCCAAAGATGTGCAGGCTAGGTGGATTGGTCATACTAAATTGCCTGTAGTGTTCAGGGATTTGTACATTAGGTGAATTATAGGGCATGGGTTTGGATGGGTGCTCTGGAGGTCAGTGTGGACTTGTTGGGCCAAAGGGCCTGTTTCCACACTGTAGGGATTCTATGATACATTAGAGATTGAAAAGTTTCAAGACCCAAGTGTTTCACTTCTACTGTAAATGTTGTATTTTGGGGATAGAATCATAATCTTGTAAATCTTTTAATAGGCATGGTTTTTTTGAGTCACTTCTGGTATGTGTTTTTGTTGTCATCTTTTACAGACGTAAAAGATTGGCATGGTGGCTCAGCGGTTCACACTGCTGCCCCACAGTGCCAGGGACCTGGGTTTGATTCCACCCTTGGGCAACTGTCTGTGTGGAGTTTGCATGTCCTCCCCATGTCTGCATGGTTTTCCACCAAGTGCTCCGGTTTCCTTCTACAGTCCAAAGCCATGCAAGTTAGGCTGATTGACCATGTTAAATTGCCCAGAGTTTTCAGGCGTGTAGGTGATTTAGACATAGGAAATGCAGGATTACAGGGATGGGAATCTCTTTGGAGGGTTGGTGTGGACCCATTGGGTCGAATGGCCTCTTTCTGCACTGTAGAGATTCTATAATTCTATAACTGTCTGCTTAATTCAATTTCCTATCTTGGCTTGCGTAGAGCTTTCTTGAAACTGATGCGATTGCTTTCTTTATGTGCTTTTACATCCTTATTAAATTAAAATTAACCCTAAATTCCTTAAATCATCATAAAGAGAACCCTACTTAGTATGATTTAAACAAACAATGGCCAAATTGATTGCATATACCTGTTTCTAAGCTGCTATTCATGGACGGACATGTATATGAAAGTTGAATGGTTTTGATGTGGGATGTCTGACAAATTGATATAATTACTGTTAACAGGAGAAATATCAAAGAAGAGTGGTAACAGTGTGGATAATGAATAGTAGGGGTGAATGGCATATACACATTTAAGGATAAGCTAGACCAGCAGTGAGAGAGAAAGAAATACAAGGTTATACCTATGGGGTTAGTTGATGTAGATTGGGGGGAGACTTGTGCAGTATAAATACCGGCACCAACACGTTGGGCAGACTGTCCTGTTTCAGCACTGTACATGTCACGTGCACTATCTACAAATGAAATATAGCAATTTGCCAAGGCTATTTTGACACCAGCTTCCAAATCCACCACCCATAGCGCATGAGAAAATGTAGAAGGCTCATGGGAACCACACTACAAGTTCCCCATCACATTCTCCCAATTCTACCTTGGAACAACATCAGTTTCAATGGTCAAAATCCTAGAATTCCCTACCTAATAGCATTTTGGGTTTACTTACACCATATGGGTTACAGTAGTTCAAGAAAGCAGCTAGTCAACATCTTCAGAGCAGGAGCAAATTACTACAGATGCTGGAATCTGAGCTGAAAACAAAAAACAAGTGCTGGAGATCACAGCAGATCAGGCAGCATCCATGAAGAGAAAGCAAGCTAACGTTTTGTGTCTAGGTGACTCTTCAGAGCTGAAGTGAAACGTGGAGAGAGCAGCATTTGTGCAGTACTGGAGCAGGGGGGTGTTGGAGTGCTGGGGGTAGAAAAGATGTTGATAGTTCAGATTAAGTGATCAGAATGCGAGAAAGGCCCAACAATGGTGTCTCTTACTGCCAGACTGGAAAGAAGAGATAATCCCACTGGGGTGGGTGAAGTGGGGAGAGGGTAACAGAGAATTTAACCAGTAAAGCTAAAAGAAAGGGAAGGAATGGATTCACAATTTGAAGGCTTTGAACTCAATATTGAGCCAGAAGGTTGCAAACTGTCTAGTTTGAAGATAAAATGTTGTTCCTCCAGTTTGTGCTGTGATTTGCTGGAGCATTGCAGCATGCCAAAGACAGACAAGTGGGCATGTGAGCAAGATGCCGTATTAAAATAACCAGGTACGGAAAAGTTGGAGTCATGCTTGCGCACAGACTGGAGTTGTTCTGGGTCACCCAGTCTGCGTTTATTTTCTCCAGTGTAGAGTAGGCCACATTGGGTGCAGCAAATACAATACAGAACATTGGAGGAGGTACACGTGAAATGCTGCTTCACCTGGAAAAACTGTTTAGGCCGTTGGATGGTGAGCAGGGAGGATGTGAAGGGGCAGATGTTGCACTTTGTGCTCTTACATGGGAAGGTGCTGTGGGAAGGGGGACTGGTGTTCGTGGTCGTGGAATGGAAACGTGAGGACAAGGGGAACCTGATCACACTTTTGAGTGTTGAGAAGGGGCAAGGCAGAAGCACAGGTGATAGATTGGATGTGGTTGAGGGCCCTGTCAACCATAGTGAATGGGAAACCACGGCTATGGAAGAAGGAAGCCACGTCAGCATCATCCGAATGGATGCGATGCTGGCGAAGGAACTGGGAGAATGGGATGAATCCTTGCAGGATGTGGGGTCGGAAGAGCTGTAGTGAAGGTATCTATAGGACTCATTGGCTTTGTAGTGAATGGCAGTAGACAAATTATTTCCCAGAATGGAGAAGGAGACGTCAAGGAAAGAAGGGGAAGTGCCGGAGATGGACAGTAAAAGTTAGAGTGGCGGAAGTTAGAGGCAAGAATAAACAAATTTTAAGGTCCAGGTGGGCGATGAAGAGGCACCGAAAAAGTCGTTGAAGTATCAAGAAAAGAGTTGTGGGAAGGGGCCAGTGTAGGACTGGAACACAGATCGTTCCACATACCCCATTAAGAGGCAGGCATAACTGGGACCCATAGCCCCTCCTTTGACTTGGCAGAAGTGAGATGAATTAAAGGAAAAATTGTTCAGTGAGAGAACAAGTTCAGCCAAGGGAAGGAGAGTGGTGGTGGATGGGAATTGTTCAGGTCTCTGGTCAAGGAAAAAGTTGAGAGCTCTCAGACTATCCTGGTTGGGAATGGAGATATAGAGGGATTGGACATCCATGGTGAATCGAAGGCAGTTAGGGCCAGGGAACTGGAAATTGTCAATATGGCGGAGGATTGTCAATTGTCAACATATGAGAGGAATTGTGGGACAGAGTGAGGACAAGTGGACAGAGGATGGCATCAGGGTAGGAGGAAAGGAGCTCAGTGGGACAGGAACAGGTTGATACGATGGGCATACCGGAGCAGTCCAGCATGTGGATTTTGGGAAGGAGGTAAAAGTGGGCTGTCCAGGTTTGGGAGACTATACATTGGAGGCAAGATCTGCAGAGGTAATGAGGTTGGTGACCGTCCTGTCAACAATGACGATGTTCGGATGTAGGGTCATGGTCCAGGGAGAGGTAGGAAGAAGTGTCCAAGAGTTGGTGTTGAGCCTCCAAAGGTAAAGATCAATGCGTCAGACGACAATGGCACCACCTCTGTTGGAGAGTTTGATAACAAAGTGAGGGTTAGACCTGAGAGAGTGTAGTGCAGCAATTTCAGAAGGGGACAGTTTAGAGTGTGAGGGAGGAGCAGAGAAATTGAGATGGCCATTATCACACCGGCAGTTTTCAATGAAGAGATCGAGGGCAGGTAGGAGGCCAGGGGAAGGGGTCCAAGTGGAGGGTGAATACTGGAGGCGGTTGAAGGGATCAGTGGAATAGTTAGGGGAGAATTCTACCCGAAGTAGTGAGGGCAGAGATGGAGACGGTGGAAAACCAGTTCGATGTCATGACGAGCTTGAAATGCATTAAAGGTGGGGGCATAGGGGTATGAAGTCCTTTTGAGCACAGTATGTTCAGCTTCCAGAGAGAGGGGAAGGTCAGGAGGTATGGTGAAAACACAGCAAGGACTGGGGTTGGTTGGGGGGTGGTGGTGGGGAGTTACCTCTGGTGTACAGAAAGGGATGGCATTTGAGGGTTGCGTGCTAAGGGATGGTAAGGATCCCTTCCCATTATTGCATAAATACTGCCCCCTCCACACTTCACTTTCGCTCTGAAGAAGTCATTCAGATTCAGAACGTTAACTTGCACTCTCTCCGGGGATGCTGCCTGACCTGCTGTGATCTCCTTCTCCAGAAGTATGAGGGATGGACCATCATGCTGGTTTTGTCAGTTTTGCACGTATCCCATGAGCAAAACATGACGCAAGCAATGTAATTTTGTTATTCTGTATAAGTTGACACAAAATGCTTTTATGTCACTATTTTAAGTCACAAGACTGTGAGGTAATGTTGTTCGTTTTGCCCGTTGAAGAAGAATTTTGTTTGATTTGAATCATGTGCTCATGAATCCAATGAAGTGTCACTTTGTCCCAATACTGAAATCACTCCAAGAAATAAATTAACAGTCTTGATTGGACTTGGTTGTAAAATGTTCAGTTATTTTCCATGGCTCTGTTGGTACGATATCATTAATTATTCTATGACACTTAATCCTGAAAGATGGCAAACGTTTTGGCGACAGTGGCGTCACAGCTGAAAGTGACAGTTCATTGGATTAACATTACCAACCCTGAAAAGGTGACTCATGTCTGTTATTACTGGACAAATTAATATTGCCCTTGATATAGCATGTTGAGTATTACCTGTGCATTCAGAATAAAAAGGTATTTGATTAATAATTCTTCCATCTAAGACAGCTTTGTTGGCATCTGTACCTGCCGTCATACAGTTTGCATTCCCAAATATAGCAAACAGACTGTATTAATTAAGTTGTACCTCTACTTTAAGAGTGTGTCCACATTTGTAATTAATCAAGTGTCAGATGGGACTTTCCCCAATGGCACTGTGAATGCGTAATGGTCACTTGCAATTGGTACTGATCGGAGACCGCAAGGTGTAGAGCTGGATGAACACAGCAGGCCAAGCAGCATCAGAGGAGCAGGAAGGCTGATGTTTCGGGCCTAGACATTTCTGAAGAAGGATCTAGGCCCGAAACGTCAGCCTTCCTGCTCCTCTGATGCTGTTTGGCCTCCTGTGTTCATCCAGCTCTACACTTTGTTATCTCAGATTCTCCAGCATCTGCAGCTCCTACTATCTCTGAATGGAGACCAGATTCTTGTGTGGTTCAATGCCTCAGGAGGAGGGGAGAAAAGAAAATTGGCAGTTTAAAAGAAAAATGAGTAATGATACTTCAGTTGCCCACAAATTAGTCATATTGCTTTAGGTATTCAAACAGAAAGAAATCAAACATTCTAAGGTTTTGGAGTAGATCTGTAGCTCGGGTTGTGGGTGTTGAGGTTGGTTGGCTCGCTGAGCTGGTTTGTTGTTTCGCAGACGTTTCGTTACTGTGCTTGGTAACATCCTCAGTGCAGCCTCTGATGAAGCGTCAATGTGTTTTCCCGCCTGGTTTTTAAACTCTGGGGTCCGTTGTGATGGATTGCCTCACTTCCGGGTTTCCTCCGTAGTGGAATGTATATGGGGTCGAGTTCAATGTGTTTATTAGTAGCCTGCTTCGTGGAGTGCCATGCTTCCAGGAATTCTCGTGCTTGTCTCTGCCTAGCCTGTCCCAGGATCTTGGTGTTGTCCCAGTCGAAGTCGTGGTTCTCCTTGTCCATGTGGATTGAGATGAGTGACTCGACCAATACTCACTCATCTCGAATTGAACTCAACTTATATTATGGAGGAAACCCAGAAGTGAGGCAATCCATCGCAACGGACCCCAGAGTTTAAAAACCAGGTGGGAAAACACACCGACGCTTCATCAGAGGCTGCACTGAGGATGTTACCAAGCATGGTAATGAAACGTCTGAGGAACAACAAACCAGCTCGGCGAGCCAACCAACCTCAAAATCAAACATTTACTCTAAAATTTCTAATAACTCTTAGCTACCACAGGATGGCAGAAGATACTTTTACATCTGAAAACAAGAGCTCGTGTTGCTGCTCTGCATGTTAAGAAGATTTCAAATACTGCCACCAAAGGGAATTCAATAGAATTACCCTTTTTTCAGTGACACAACAGATGTGCAGTTGCGGTTGACTTCTTCAGTAATAATAAGTCAAATGCCTGACTCATTGAAAATCATGCAGCCCATAGGTTGCTTGAAATCTGTTGTCATAATAGAGGCTTTATCTCATCTTGAATTTGCTGTTTTACAAAATGATAACTTAGTATATTAGTCACACTATGATCGCTTACAACGTGTTGACCTCCTGTTTGTTTGGTTGCAGTTAACTGCCAACAGGGGCATTATTGGAGGTGGGAGTGTTTTTCATTGGACAGGTGAATCCTTCCTCCCTGCCTTTGTCTGGTTAAGTCCATGATCAAATAGCTCGTAGATGGGCTTCTTGGATAGATGCAAATTGAGGCCCTTAAATTGGCAATCATTGCCAACTTACATCTGCACCTAGTTTTTGGTAGCATCCTACCTGCAATGGGTGGAGTTGCCAGAGAACCTGAAAAACAGGCTTTCAGGATGATCCCTCATTTAAAGCACTGAGTGCCTGCTTGAGGGATCAGCCATCATGTAAGGAGTAATGGGTTCCTGCTGAGAGTTCCCCCCCAACCCTTTCTAAACCCTCCAACAACCAGAGACCCCTACCTGTGATCCTCATCCCTCACTCTCACATGTGACATGGGCCTCTTATGATCTTACGTCTGTAGTGGGTGTATTGCAAATGTTAGCTGTACTGGTATCACTGAAAGGCAATGGAAAAATAGTGGCATCTAAATGAGAATTTCAGCTCCCAGGGAAGCTCCAAAGCTGGGCAGTTGTGACTGATGGGTGCTTAATTCTGGGGCTTCCACCACTACAACGTTTATTAAAATTCACCCTTTAGATCATAACTCCAGATCACCAAATGATATCAGTTTTTAAAATTCCAACATCTTCTTTTAGAAGAGGACTACTTTTAGCCAGAATGCTTGTGCATGCAAATCCATTGGCAGTTTGGACAGAAACATGAAATGTCACGACTGCAGATGTCAAAGAAGCTTCAACTGGAAGAAAATGCACTATCAACAGAATCTCCTCAGAGTTATTTCAGGCTGTGGACATGATGGAAAAAAGACAACAGGCTCGAGACACGCATGATTCAAGCCTTCCATTTTCAGAAATACATAAGAACATTGTCTGTAAACTAGCTCAGTCAGGTCTGTGTGCGCCACTGGGAGAAGGTGTGTGCGAGCAGTTTGAGGTATTTGTATGTACTAGCTTGGGTTCATGTTTTAGCCTAAGGTCACAGTCGAAGAACCACCTACTCATCATCCCTATGTTTCAGGTAAAAGACTTCCTTGCTGAGGGCTAGAACTCGGCTAACCAGCACCAGCAAGTCAGTCAAAACGAAACAGGACAATGTGGACTCTTGCTGAACGCTTCCAGCCAACCACTATCTAATGGAAACAGGACAAAAGGTTTGACTTATTCCAAAGTCAAGAATCTAAATATTTAACTTTTTTTTATTCTTGTCTCATTCCTAATCAGTGTGTTGGTGCATAGTGTTATTATTTCTTATTTTGATTAACTAATAACCTCACTCTATGTTAACTCAAATATGCCTAGAGAAAGACAGACATCCAAGGGAAGTGATCCTTTAAATTAACCTTGTTGCGGTCAATTGAGGGGAGAGTTAAATGAAGAAGGGGAGCCTTCTTCATCCTTCCTCACTGGGAAGTTTGATAATTTGGGATAACCCAATTGGAACATAACAACTTGAGGACTGGGGTCTCATTGTAACATTAGTTAGCTTATTTTTGAGAGTCAACATAAAAATACTGGCAGTAACCTAAGGAGTTTCAAATCATTGTGCATCATGAAATTTCTCTCTCCTATGTGAGGGGGACATCAAAAGGGCTTTATTTAACATCAACCTGTTAAGCCGTGTTATCCGTGACGCATTTCTGTGGCCAGCTTATCCTGAGGTTGGATTTAAACCCACATTTCTGGGTCAGAGGTGGGGATGCTACCAATGCATCTCATAGCTCCCTTCAGAAAAGTTTAACTTACATTTCTTTTAACCAAGTTATCATTATTGCCCTCCAGCAAATTCTAAAACTGCAGAAATTATTATTAGAATTTTTTTTTAATAGCTATGGGGAAGGATTCCCTTCAAAGACACAAAATAAGTGTGGGGATTGTTTCTGGGTTCTGTATTCGATGAGGGAGAAAAACAGGTCCAGTCCCTTTTTCTCATTGGGTTGTTAGCCAGAATGGGGGTTCAGTGGTCAATTAATAAAGGCAGTTGGGCTCCTGGACCTGGAGGGCCAATTACAGTTTCCGACTTGAAAGAAACAGCAGGTCGAAATAAAGTACAAGGAAGGAAGAAAGTACTTCAAAATGGACTCGCTGTCCCCAGGCAACTTTGCAAGTTTTGTGACTTAAACTTTAAAAGTCGAGCCAGCACTGAGGTGCAGCCCTCTACCTGCAGCGGTTTGAGTCTGCTCTTGCATTCAGGTGGCCTGTGCCTGTGCCTGTATGCCTGCCCGGAGCACTGACTGCCTGCACCCCCCCTGATGTCAATCTGGATGCCACCTAGCCTGTTGTAATTGCAGCTTGGTTGGGCATCACCTGGTGAATCACCTGCTAAAGATAGCGAGAGGGTGGGATGGAATAGGGGTTCTTTGGCTCACCAACTGCCAGGCTATTTTCCAGTGAGTCTAAATCTGGTGCTGGTGGGGGCTAAACCTAGTCTGTCTTGTTTAACTTGGTTTTAATGAATGCTCTGTGAAAATAAATGATCATTTGTTCCTGGTGTTACAGTGATCAGTTCTGAAATATTAATTGATTTAATTGCAATCACCTCAGTAAAATAATCAAATCCACTACTCACAACATGTAATGCAACTTCTGTAATGTAACCAAAAAGATCTTCTGATCTTTGTTGATGTTCTTTGTGGGCAGATAAGTTTTGCTATCAGGGCAACCAGAGAAAACTTTCATCAACATATATCCATATAGTTACCATATAGCAACTGTTGAGGAACTGTGTCACAAACAGAACAAAGTGCTTATGTGAAAAGTGGAAATTTGGCAAAGTAGAAGACATGTAGACATGCAACATTGAGAGTTTGCAAAAAGCCCTTTGCAAAGTAATGATTGCTCATCGTTAGAGCATTTGTTTAACTACCATGGTCTTTCCTGAGCCCACATTATTTATTACTATTCTGCACTTGTTCAGTAATACCCTGAAGAACAGGAACATTATTATAGCTTCTGACACTTATGAGCATCTGACGCTCCTGTTCATTATCTGTCAGCCAGGGCTCCCTGATTGTACCAGATTAACAGTCCCAATCAGGGAACTCATTGTGAGATCCTCTGGCTGACCTCATTACAATCACTACATCCCTTCCTCAGAGTCCGAGGACATAGGCTAGTTCTCTCTCTTTTGGCTCCTCCTGGGGCGTATTAGTGCTGGATCAGGTTCCTTCAGCTCTGTGCTGCACACTGATAGGGGCAATGTGTAATGCAAAGTAGCTCACCTTTTGCGTTCTGAGCATTTCAAAAGAAACTCATTCTCCTCTTAGATGGCAAACGTGTTGAGGTGGTGGCATCCGCCGTGTATATTTGATTTCGAGATATCTTCAATTCTGGATGGAAAGGCAGAACACATGGGTTTCGAAACAGTCGTAAAGGCCGTCGAGGAGCTGGACATGTTTTACTCCTGCATCATTTGTGAGTTTGCAGCTTTCATACTGTCTTGTGCTTGTTCAGGAGCATCACACCTACCTGAAGTTCATACGACAGTGGACCTGACCTCTTGTTGACCATACCTCTTACCCATGCAGGGTCATTCCCGTGGTTCCTAAATCAAACTTCATCTTCTGAGGTAAACTATCTCGCTTAGCAGAGTTGTGTCCAGCATTGGTGTTCCTGATGCACTTTCACATCCCCTCCCCCCAGGTCTGGGAAGATCAGATTTTAACTGGTGCGGAGTCTTCTCCCCATTAGCAACTCTGCTGGACCTATCCTATAGTTACATGAGGGGTGGTCCTATAATCAAATAGGAACCGGGACAGTTTTGTTTCTTTAAGACTTCAAAATTTGTACTGCTCTTTCTGCCTGACGATTGGATGATGGATGTTATGGAGCTGACCTTATGTAGAATACCATTCGACTTCATGAAATAGTCGAATTCTCGATTGGGAAACGATGGACTGTTATCTGTGATGAACACTTCCACGAGTCTGTACATTGCAAAAGATGCATGCATTTGTTCTATTGTCATCCCATGTTTTGACGAATGAACTCTATGCGCATTACCCCCTGCCAGTTTTGCATACAAGTCCTCTATGCAAGGGATTGGGTGTATATCAAGCTCCAAAAAAAAGTTTACTGTTTGCTTAAAATCCCCACAAAAGTGAACCAGCCCACTGAGATTCACATTCGGTACAACCAGTGCTGACCATTCTGCAAACTGAATTGTTTTGATGATTCCTTTGCTCTCTAGCCTTCTGATTTCTGCCTCAACTTCTGCCCATAGGGCAAATGGCATGGGCAGGCCTTGCAGAATCATGGAATTACTTCCTGGTCAATGTGCAAGGTGGCCTTGGTTCCTTTGATAGTCCCTAGATCTTCCTGAAAAGCTTCCGGGTATTTCATTAGGCAGCCATTTTCTAGATGAAAAATATTGAGCCAATTGAGGTGAATCTTTCTCAACTAATTTTGCCCCGTCAAGCTTGCGCCCGAGCCTTTTACTGCAGTCGGTGGTAACTAAACCAGCTGCTTTTCATAAGAGACCGGAACCAAAGTTGTACCCCTAATCTGTAAAGGTTCCCCGGTATAGGTTCTCAGTCCAGCCGAGGTCTTGTGCAAACTTAAGGGTCAGAGTCCAGAGTGAATTTTGTTGAAGACTGATTCTGCAAACAGCCACGCCATTATGGACTTCCGTTATAACCCGTTGACTGTTTAACTAGACGTTTATTTGGATGTTACTAAGTAACTTAACTGTTCCAAACCAGACAGAGGCGGATTTTCCAGGGTGTGCGCTCTCCTGGATACTGGACTATGAGTTCTCTTACTCAATTTAGGTCTAGGGGGACTCTTTTACTTATTGAGGCCGCATACCAGCAGTAACTATGGTGACTTTCTGGCCTGGATTCTGAACAAAATTTTAACTGTTTGGCTGAGGTTTGGCTTTGTTTTAGGGTTTTACTGTGGGCTGACCTACAGTCCCTCTGTTCAGGATATGTCCTGAGTGAGGCAATGCAATTACTTTGATTCAAATGGTGTTCCCCAAGCTCAGTCAGATTGGCGAGGGTGTCCACTTCCATCGGAATACCCTGCAACTCATGCTTCACTTGCTGCATTTTCCAGATATAAAGCCAGTTGTAGTGCCTGTTTGAAGTCCAGCTAGTAGGCACTTTTGCATGGTCACATCAATAATCCCACATACTAAATGATCTCTCAGCATCTCATTAAGGGTTAAACCAAAGTCACATGCCTCTGCCAGTTGTGGAACCGAGTCAGAAATCCTGATTATGGATTCCCCTGTTTCTTGAATTACCAAATAAAACTGATAAGCCTTCTCTAACTCTGAGATGTTGGGGTCATAATATTCCATCGCTAAATCTGTCAACTCTTGAATGGTTTTAGTATCTGGTGCCTCAGGGAAAGTTAGGCTCCTAATAACCAAAAAAAGCTGCAGGTTCACAAGCTGTCCAGAGAATTACTCGTTGCTTTTCATCTGTGTTAATGACATTTGCCCAGAACAAATAACACATTCTTTCCACATACTAGGCCCAGTCTTCAACAGCAGGATCAAATGAGTCAAGCTTCCCAACTAACAGCATGATACCAGAAATGCTTATCACAACTCAAAAATGACTGTGGCAATTTCATCAGAACTGTGCTTTTCTTTCATCACATCTGAAATAAGTCCACAGAAGCCAGTATCCCACCACCAATCACATGTGGTTGAGGGGGGACCTGATTAAGGTCTACAAAATAATGAGAGCTATAGACAGGGTGGATAGCAAGAAGCTTTTTCCCAGAGTGGGGGACTCAATTACTAGGGGTCATGATTTCAAGGTGAGAGGGGAAAAGTTTAAGGGAGATATGCATGGAAAGTTCTTTACGCAGAGAGTGGTGGTGCCTGGAACGCGTTGCCAGCAGAGGTGGTAGAAGCGGGCACAATAGCATCATTTACAATGTATCTGGACAGATACATGAATGGGCAGGGAGCAGAGGGATACAGATCCTTGGAAAATAGGCAACAGGTTTAGATAGAGGATCTGGATCGGCGCAGGCTTGGAGGGCCGAAGGGCCTGTTCCTGTGCTGTAATTTTCTTTGTTTTTTGTTCTTTGTTCTATCTTCTGGTCACGAACCATTTCAACTCCCCCTCCCACTCCCCGGGCGACATGTCCATCATGGGCCTCCTCCAGTGCCACAAAGTCGCCACCCTGAAACTGGAAGAGCAGCACCTCATATTGCAGCTTTGGAGCCTACAGCCCAATGGCCTAAATGTGTGCTTTACCAGTTTCAAAATCTCCCCATACCCGGTCTCATCCCATGACTAACCCTCCCTCTCATCCCCACCTCCTTGACCTGACACAACCTGTCCATCTTCTCTCCCAACAATCCGCTCCTCCCACCTCACTGACCAATCCCCAACACTGCCTACCTGCACTCACCTATCACCATCCCATCTACCTTCCCCAGCCCCACCTCTCCTCTCTATTTATTTGCCAGCTCCCTTCCCCCTGCCCCATTTCTGAAGAAGGGTCCCAACTTGAAATGTCAACGTTCCTACTCCTCTGATGCTGCCTGGCCTGCTGTGTTCCTCCACCTTCACACTGTGTTATCTTTGACTCCAGCATCAGCAGTTCTTACTGTCTCCTAGTTTGTCCAGCACTTGTCTTTTGCGATTGTTATGTGTAGTATATCAGCACAAGTCTGAATTTTCCCCAAGTCTTGCTGCATCTGGACATGGGCTACATTACTATATGTGGAGGTGGATCTCAAACACTTCCCTGAGAAACCTCTGCAGTGATATCCTACAGGTGAAGTAATTGACCATCAAAAACTATCTCTCTTGAGGTTGTTGACTTGCTTGCTGAGCTGGCTTGTTTTTGTTCAGACGTTTCAGAAATCTTCACTATGAACAGATATCCCCGCAACTTCATCTGCAGATGCCTACTAAATAGACAACAACAGGATGACACAGTACGCCCTAACACACTGGCCACACTGTCCTACATCAAGAACATATCAGAACTGACAACAAGACTCCTACGACCACTAGGAATCACGGTAGCACACAAGCCCACAGTCACTCTACAACAAACACTCACAAGGATTAAAGACCCTATTCCCACAACATACAGAACCAACGTGGTTGCAACGACTACCACAAACATTACGTTGGACAGACAGGAAGGAAACTAGCCAACAGAATACATGAAGATCACCTAGCAGCAAAACGACATGACGAACTTTCCTTAATATCAGTGCACTTGGACAATGAAGGCCATCAGTTTAACTGGGGCAACGTAACTATAGTAGCCCAAGCCAAACATAGAGGCATGGTTCTCCACCTGTAATGCAATCAACAAACATATAGAATTGGACCCCATACACAAACCCATACAGATCAAAACTGGAAATGACACTACCCACCACAACGGACCAAACAGTATAAATTCCAAGTGGAGTGGAATAACATCGCTTCATCGGAGACCTCACTGATGATGTCACCTAGCATGGTGACAAAACGTCTGAATGAGAACAAGCCAGCTCAGTGAGCAAGTCAACAACCTCACCCACACCCTGAGCTACAAATCTTTGCTAAAACTTCAAACTATCTCTCTTGTGCCAGGTGTGACTTCTATCAAGGGAATATTTTCCCTAAGATTTGCTAGGGCTCCTTGATGTCACATTTAATCAAATGTTGCCTTGATGCCAAGAGCAGTCACAATCACCTGTTGAGCTCAGCTCTTTTGTTCATGTTTGGAGCAAAGCTGTCATGAGGTCAGGAGTCGAGTAGCCCTGGCAGAACCCAACTAAGCATTTGTAAGCAGGTTGCACCTGAATAAGTGTTGCTTGAAAGCACTGTCATTGACACTTGCAAAGATAGATTTTTGAACAGTAAAAAGGCTGAAGTGTTTGACCTACAACCAGATGTGCCAAGTAGAGGATCCATCTCAGTCTCCTCCCGACAGCATTAAAGATGCCAGCCTTAAAACAAAGCGATTAGTACATAGTCATAGAGATCTGCAGCATAGAAAAGGTCCTTCAGCCAGTCTGTGCTGGTCAAAAATAACCATGTAACCAGTTATCAACTCAGTATTAGTAGTAATAATGAACAATGAAACCCACACCCTGTGTACATGCTGTGTACTTACTGCCATCAATGCTGTTAACCATGTTGGGAGCACTGATTCATCGACTGATGGAGGGTGGTAGTTGGTAATCAGAAGGAAATTTCATTGCTTCTGTTTGACCTGATGCCACAAATTTGCTAAGTGTAAAAGGGTTGCCAATACACTGACATTATGGCCTGGCAATAAATATTAAAATGGTTGACATTAAAATAAAGGTCGTCATTACCTATATTAAGGTTGAGACGTTGCGGGTTATGCCCTGTCCAAAGCCTTTTTAATAACCCTAAATTCTAATTTAAAGAATTAGAGCAAATTAAAGACTAGCTTTCAAGGAGACAGAAATTTAAAGAATAAAGATCTAAAGAAATGTCCTTTATGAAGGCAGTTCCATTTATGATTCTTGAAGTAATGTGAACAGCTTAGAAAGTAACAGCTTTGTTGGCTACTTGTATAACAAACAGCATTTACATGATTTGCATATCATCTGGTCAAAGGCCTGTGCTGGAAGACACACATTTCTAATAGTTCATCATGCTGGGATTAGCCCAGAGTTCACATCGTATTTAATCTAACCCACGGCCTTCTGTTTGTTGGTTTCTGTGCCAAATATTGCGTGATATTGAATTAAAGCATGCACATATCATGTTTGGTTCATTGCTGTGGGGGTGTTGAAGATGATTTCAGGATCCTTTGCTCGTCTTTTACTTTGTATGTGTGTTTCTGTTATTTAATCAGGGCAACCTCAAAAGACAGCTATAGGAGAGAATGAACAAAAACAACTGAGCCATACAATCTCAAAAATGAACTAAAAAAAAGCCTGTTAGATACCAGACTGTATGAAGTAATGCCACGTGTATATCACAAATGGGACTGTTGGGATATGTTCCCTTGCCCAGTGAATATGTTCCACTGATTCTGGCACCTCACCAAAATATTTAATCCCTTTCAAACAGAAACATCAGTTGTTTAGTTTTGTCTAAGCTCAGTCCTAACTAATAGATCACTTCATTTTTTAAAATAATTCCCTAGTTAATTTTTTTTTCACAACGAAGTGTTCTTCTGAGATACAGAAGGTCTGTCCTACTTTCCTTGCCTTTCCTGTCCAGAGCCTGATGGGATGAGGTAATGGGAGTGGTTTCACCATACATAGTTTGATGCTGCTTCTGGTTTAGCTTCGGAATAATAACTTCTTTACTGCACAATGTAGGATTTTGTCTTGCCATGTCACTGTCAACCAAATGACAGATCATTGTACTTCAAAACTGTTAATATTCTCTGTTGATCTATATTTTGTTGTAGTACATAATTGTATTCTTAAACCGACAGTTGCCACCTCTATCATAAATTCCAATATGTGGAAGGGGAAAATTTAAAAAAAATCAAATGGGGAAAATTAACAAAGATGGAACATCTAGTTGTTTAAACTAAAATTACTCTAGTTTATGTGCACAGATACCTGGAAGATAATGATCTTTTAGCCAGTAACAGTTCAATTTTAACAAAGTAATTGAATTGCAACTTGGAAGAACATCCAAAACTAGCACTGTGCAACATTCAATAAAATCACATTGTCGTGAACTCGTGATGGCATAGAGATGGGCTATTTATCCCATCTATTCCATGCTGGTCCTCTGTAGAGCAATGTAGTCAGTTATTTGATGAAAGATAACAAACATTAAATCTGTTTTACTCACAACAGATGTTGTCAGACCTGCTGAGTTTTACTGGCATTTTCAGTTTTGATTCGTTTTTTTTAAACTGGCCAGTAGTAAGGACCACATAGTTGTTGAAGAACCCCAAAAAGGACTGGCTGATCATCTACCTTACTAAATTGAAAATACATTTTGTAAAACAATCCTTCATTAGGGCTATTACCAGTTTTTTTTCAAGGAGCCTGGTGTCTGCTTGGGATGCTGAAAAAACAGACCCCAGAGGTACAGATATCTGGACTGATGAACATAGGCCATCCTCCTGATCAATTGGTATGCTTCACACTCATTTTACTCAAGAAAAAAATGAAGCAACTTGGTATTGTCAGGAAAAACCAGTGAAAATATTTGGGAAGAGGGATTGGGCTCTGGAATGAAAATTATATTAAACTGTAATTTGTGTCATTACTGAAGCAAATGCTGAATATAAGCGATTAAAACTCAGCTATAACAACTACAAACTTTTAATGCTGCTTTAGGTGACAGCATGCAAATTGTGTCATATCTTTTGAGTCAACCTGAATAACTCACATTAATTTACTTAAGTCAGTTGTGTATTATCTCAAAAGAAGGAGCTGCTTGGTAATTTCATTTGAATTGTCCCAGAATAAAATCACAAAATGAAAATAAAGCAACAATTTATTTGCACCGAAGAATATATCATAAAAATAAAGAAAGAAAAGTTCAATTGAAAGCCAATATAATAATTAAAATCATGAAAATGATGAAGTAAATGAATAAAAATAGTCTGGCTGAATTCTCCAATGGGTACAATCTTATTTGTGGTAAATACAAAGGAAAGGCAAGGGAGAGGAATTACTCAGAAAATAAATCCATCCCTTTTCAAACCTCGATGTGTCACTTCTGTTGATTTCAGGCAGGTCATTAGAATTTACTTTACTAATTAGCTTAATCATCAAGCTGTGAAATGAAGACCTTTTGGAATGCTGTTGTAGCAATGATGTCGCTGCTAAGTTGAGCCAGAAGCATTCAGATGAAATTCTGAAAACCCATCTTTCAGTGAGACAAGTTTTATTGTAATTGACACAAATTTTCAGCTTGCCTTGGCTGAATTGCAGTTCATCTCTGCTGATATCAACTTGAAACTGTCAACTTGTTGTCAGAAGTTCCCCAAGGGAATAGTTTCCTGTTTCTACCTGCTGTAATTTAATATGCGCTCAGTAATCAAGTGTACCAAATGGATTTACTTTAGAAATAGCAGGCTATTTTATTTCCTGCAACCAACTTAATCTGTTTGGATTGGGTTATATAAGGTGTACAAAACATGGAGCATGTTTTGCTCTTGAGTTGTGGGTGTTGCTAGCAAGGCGAGAATTTATTGTCCCTTCATAATTGCCCTTAAGAATGTGGTGGTGAGCCACTTTGGATTCATAGTCACATAGCATGGAAACAGAACCTTCAGTCAAACTCGTCCATGCTGAACCAGTCACATATGGTTGCATTTGGCCCATATCCCTTTAAGTCGTTCCTGTCCATGTAGCTGTTCAGATGTCTTTTAAATGTTGTAATTGCACTCGCCACTTCCTATGGGCAGCTTGTTCCATATAGGCACCACCCTCTGTGTCAAAACATTGGCCCTCAAGTCCCTTTTCATTTTTTCCCTTCTTGCCTTAAACCTGTTCCCTCTAGTTTTGGACTCCCCTACTCTGAGAAAAGACTTTGACTGTTCACCTTATCTATACTCATTCTTGTACGGTCACTGCCTATGTGACTTAGAGATGGAACTAGGTAAAGAGTTCCAGAATATATATCTAGCAATAGCAAAGGACCAGCAGTTTAGTTCCAAGTCACAGTCCCTGTGTGACTTACAGGGGTATTTGCAGGGAGTAATGCTTCTGTGCGTCTGTTGCCCTTCTTCTAGGTGGTAGAGTTTGTTGGTTTAGAAGGAGCTGTTAAAGGTTCCTTGGCAAGATTTCAAAGTGCATTTTGTAGATTGTGCACTCTGCTGACACTGGCCATAGGTAGCAGAAGAAATGAGTGTTTAATGTTGTGGTGAGTTGTCAATCAAGCTACTGCTACATTCTGGATGGTGTTAAGTTTCTTGAGTGTTGTTGGATCTGTATTCAATCAGGCAGGTAGAGAGTATTCCATCATGCTTGTTATTTGTACCTTGCAGACTGTGCACAAGATTTAGAAGTCAGGAGATGAGTTACTTACCACAGAATTTCTTGCTTCTGACCTGCTTTTATGGCCATATATTTGTATCACTGAAATGAAAACAGGAAATTCTGGAATGACTCAACAGTGGAGAGAAATAGTTGCAGTCTGACCTGCTAAGTTTTTCTAAGGATTTTCCGTTTTTATTTCAAACTTCTAACACTGCAATATTTTGCTTTTGCATTTTATGTCTTGTCCATAACTTCTGGTCACTGGAGACTCCAATGACATTAATGTTGAGGAATTTGGTGTTAATAATATGAATATAAGAAATAGGAGCTGGAACAAACCATATGGTCCTTTGAATTTGCCCTCATTTTGAACATAATCATGGCTGATCGTTGCTTCAGCTCCGCTGTCACGACAGTTCATCATATCCCTTGATTCCCTGAGAGACCATAAATCTATATTAGTCTTAAATACATTGCCATGATCTCCATGGAGAGTGGTAAACTTAAAAGAACCAAAATTTAGCGAACATTCTCAGCAGAAGAAACGATGGACATGATTTCACTTTTGTAACCTTTATTTTAAAATTAATTAACTAATACCAATAGACCAATATAAATTAATAGCAAATTACATTCATTATAAACAGTAAAATACACATAATCATCAATATAACAAAGAAGGAGGTTATGGAATTATTAGCAGGTCCCTTTAACATAAATGGCACCATTTTCAACCATAAAGTCCTTTCAAACTTTGTCATCCTCACATCTTCCAGATTCTATTTCCATGCAAGCTTTAAGCACCCGAGTCTCCTTCAATAGGGGCTTTAAAATATGCTGAGTCTCAATATTGGCTAAATTTGTTGGCTTTGCTAATTAGTCCTTTTAAAAATAACTGAAGCAGCAGCAATAACTTCACTTTTCATATCCCTGCTGCTAATATCAGCCTCCAGATTTCTTTTTAGCGGTCTCATCCCTTTTTCTTTGGTTTTAATCAGTTTCTGTTCCCTTAGCAACCTTCGCTGTTCATATTTCTCAGAAATCTGACATCACAGCAATCCAAGGTCACAACCCCTTAATGGACAACAGCTCTTGCACACTTCCCCAGTGGTCTCTCAAACTGCCGATCTCATCACAACATTCAACAATAGAGGCCTCTAAAGCAGAGAATTTCAAAGATTCACACCTTTTAGCTCTTATCTTGTGACTGTGCCCCAAATGTTCTCGATCCCCAGCCAGTGGAAACAACCTGTGCCATTGAACGTCAAGAAGAGATGGTTATGTTTCCTTTTGCAGAGATGGTTATTGCCTGGCATTTGTGCAGTACAGATGTTACTCACCGCAGATAATGCCAAATTTGAACCCAGACCTTGCTGCATGGAGAAATAGACTGCTTTATTATCAGAGGAGTTGTGAATAGTAATGTGAACAAATACTTTGCAATCACTGAACATCACCACATCTGACCTTATAATGGAAAGAAGGTCATTGTTAAAACAGCTGAAATGTTTTGGGCGTAGGACGCTACACTGAAGAACTCCTGCAGTGAGATCCTAGGATTGAGATGATTGACCTCCAATGACGATAACTATTTCCCTTTACATTAGGTGTGACTCCAACTAATGGAGATTTTCCCCTGGTTCTTGCTGATTTCAATTTTGCTGGGGTTCTTTCATGCCATATTTGTCAAATGTAGTCTTGATATCAATAGCAGTTACTCTTACCTCTTCTGTGTCTGGACCAAGACACTAATAACATTTGGAACTAAGCATTGATGAGCAGGTTATTGCTGAGTAAGTGCTGCTTGATAGCTCTGTTGTTGACTCGTTTCATCATCTTGCTGATGATTGTGAGTGGACTGATGGAGTGGGCAATGATTGATCATTGGATTTGTCTTGCTTTTTCTATCATCAAGCAATTACATATTGTCTGCAACAGTATTGTAGTTGAACTGCAACAAATTTGACAGGAATGCAACTTATTCTAGAGGACTGTTCTTCAGCACCATAGCTGCATGGTATCAGATGCCATAACCTTTGATATGCTCAGTGCACTCAGCCTTTTTTGATGTTACATAAAATCACCATGCTTAAATTCTGTCAGCAGTTTTCGTTCGCCTGTCAGCAACATAATTACTACATCTCTGCACAGTGCTAGGGGGCATTATTGATCTTAAATCCCTGAGATGGTGCACATGAATTGAATTGCTTGCCCTGCAAGTTACCAATCAGATGGTTTTATTTGGGGAAGACTTGCACACGAATGCAACAAAAATTAACTAACAATTTACAGCAAAGGCCTGAACAAGTCAGCCCTCTGTCCTTTCAGTTACACAACAGTGACATGAAGCTGCAAATGAGGAAGAATAAATAAGACAATGTTTCACAAAAGTACAAAGAATAAGACTGCTTTAATTTGTGGATGCTTTGTGAGAATATGAGAAATACCAAACACAAAGAAAGGAATGTGTGATAAAGCCTGCATCTGCAACAATATAATGCTAAGGTGGTGGCAGTCATTATTGATTTAATCTCTAAATTGTTTTCAGATATTCTCTGTGCAAATGAATTTGGAGATAATTGAAAGAAAAAAACAGTAACAGGTATATAGGTCCTTTTAACCTAAAGTGCTTCACCATTAAGAAAATGACTTTTTAAATCAATCTCTTAGATGGTCAGGGGAGTGGGTC
Organism: Rhincodon typus; assembly: GCF_021869965.1. NCBI lineage: Eukaryota > Metazoa > Chordata > Chondrichthyes > Orectolobiformes > Rhincodontidae > Rhincodon > Rhincodon typus. The sequence continues at coordinate 99,229,770 of NC_063333.1, read as the reverse complement.
GGTATTGACCTGACAGGATGCACAAGCAGATTCTGTGGAAAATGCAGTCAGAAGCCTGGTATATTTCACTGGTGGACATAGTTTCAATGGGCCTACACATCTGTAATAGTCTGCCAGAGGAAACCCGTTGTGTTTGGTGCAGTGTGAAGTGGCCTAGTTACCAACAAAGGAACCAGATGGGGACAATGGGATGGGAGGAGTATATTGTGGAAAGGTTTTGAGGATGTAGAAGTGGACAGGTTTGGAGGGCTGCTTAAAGTAATAGTTGCTCAAACTATTTTTGCACAGTCCAGTGGAGGGCACGATGGGCTGCAAGATTGTTTGGTTAAAATGCTGCCAGTTAAACTGAGAATTCTCATTTGCTGATACATTTTTACTATTGTAAAATTATATTCTGTTAGACTGATATTTTTCTTGGTGTGTTAAGAGTACCAAAAGTGCAACAAGAAAGAAGTGATCTCATGTGTATTCAACCTGGGACTAATAATGCTTTTAATGCTTTTAAATAAAAATATATTTCTATACTAATTATTGGAACTGTTCAGATTATGAGATTGCATATTTGTAAAATCGGGAACAAAAACAGAAGTTGCTGGAAGAGCTCAGCAGGTCTGGCAGCATCTGTGAAGATAAAATCAGACTTAACATTTCGGTAGAGTTCTGAGGAAGGGTCACCAGACCCGAAACATTAACTCTGACTTTTTCTTCACAGATGCTGCCTGCTGAGCTTTTCCAACAACTTCTGTTTTTGTTTATGATTTACAGCATCTGCAATTCTTTCGGTTTTTGTATTTGTAAAATCATTAACTTCTCTTTTAAACACTATGTTTAAGATACATGATGCTGCTTCTCCTGACAGTATTCTTTATTCTGCAGTACCAGTCCTTGTAAATGCTGCATTAATGAATCCTTGCCCCAAGCTTCATAGTCCAGTGAAAAAGCCAAACCTCACAGTAAATGGAAGTGGAACAAAAAATATAATGTACAGCAAAATGCTTAGCTTAAAATGTGACACCTATCTTTTACTTTGAGGTAAATGTAATTGAAAATTGTTCAATAATCTCATCACTCACTGTGAACAGGAGAACTAATAAGTGAGAGAATTTTAAAACATTGATAACAGTGGAAATTTTCCTAATGTAAGAACTATAATTGTCTGGAGGAAAATTATTTTTATTTTAAAATGTAGAAATATAATTGATTGCTCTTTATTTTTCATGTGCATTTATTCCATGGTAAACGTGTGTCCACATTGAACACGTGATGCCCCTTATAGGACTTGAGTTTAAAATTATGTTAGTTTACAGAAAATTGGTCATTGGGAAATTCCAATTTTAAAAAGGGTACCTTCTTCATAAACATGAATTCAAATGAGTTCATGTCTGAGGACAGTGAGTGCAAAGTAGATTATTCTGTCTGGAACCACAAAAAAATCACTAATGTCAAGGGCCATGTATTAGTGAAAGGGGGCAAGGAAGTTCAAAGTACCAGCTGTATGCTGTGAACTATGGATTGTTAATGACAATGTGACCAAGGACCAATTTGTTAAAACAAATTAAAGACAGCGCTGACTCACTGAGAGTATTTGTAAATCTCAACCACGATAGAGATATGAAGAAACAAACAATACAAATTTTGGAAATCTGAAATTAGAACAGAATATAATTGAATGTGCAGTTTGCTATTGAGACCTTTAAAAGATAAGTTAATTTTTTGTATTAGAGACTTTGTGGCAATGTATAGGTATTGTCAGTCTAAAATCTTTACTTCTGAGTCAAAAACTGCGACTGGAAAATTAAGAGCATCATAGCCAGTAATAGAAATACATTTTCTAATACAGTATTATGAGCAAATCATAAAACGTGCAATCCACTCCACTTATGTAGCTAAATACGTAGCATGTTGAGAAATGGGAACTTTACTTTGCAGCTGTCCCATTAATGTTCATTCCTAAGTAACCGAGGCAAGAAAACTGACATGGGCCTGGATAATTTGTGATTGCCATTGACTTAATTAAGTAGGAACAAAAGGAGGGTAAGGTGGAGTAGCACAAAAACTCTTATAACACTGTAAACATGGTGGTTCCAATGATGGAAGTTGCTAAGAAATTTTCAAAGTTTATATTCATATGTTTTCCCTATATGTTTTTATAATTTTCCATTTTTTATAATGAAGTCTTAGACTAGATATGACTGATGTGTGAGCTGAGGAACGAGACTGGAGGAATAGACATTCTTAGAAATGCAAGGATCTCACTTAGTGACCTTATTTACACATTTTCTGCATGGTTTGTCACTAGCCTTAGACCACATGCTTCGCTGCTATATTTTCCTAACAGCCTCAGTCTGTCCTGTTATCAGATCCAAGCATTGGTTCCCTTATTGTCCACCTTCTTGCACTCTCTTCCCAGCATCTATTCCTTGTTATAATATTCCAAATACCTGACTATTATAGCTACTTTAATACATATGTAATAATTAGAGCATTGTTCCATAATGTGTAGCTTTATAACCTATTGTTAACATTATAAACATTAATTATTAATCTCTTCAAATCAGGGTGGTGTAAATAGCTCACTTGAAAGGTTTAAGCAATCCACAATAGTAAATTATCATTTATGGGAAATACTACCTTTCTAAATAAATGAGCATTCGAATCTTAATTCTTGATAATTACTTCTTTTGCACAGATAAAGTTTGGAGACAACTAGGGAAAATCTGTCATACACCTAAGTAACATTTATATTGTATATTTGAACATACACTTAAAAATTAATGCTAGTAGTGACTGACTGTGTATTTATTCTGAGCTTTTAGCACAATGTTCCTTACGTCCTGAAATTTGCAATAAACACATACATATATTCTTTTAAAATAATCAGAGTTTCCTGTGGGAAATTGTACTCTATGACTGTGCTAGCAATCATGTGATTTCTTTTACATATCCTTCTCCAATGTAACATTAACTTCCAATGAATGTATTTGCAGAACAGCAATATACCTGCACGCTGGTGGTGCAGAGTAGAATCAGTCACCCTTTTTGCTTGATATAATCTTCTGTTATAATTCACAGTGGCGCAAAGAAAATGGATGGATCATTGAACAATGCTCCAAGTGAAGTAAATTGTTTTAAGTAAAATATTTCATTGTACTGCACTGGATAAATGGAAACCCAGTGCATTGGAAGGTCCCAAACTGCCAGCAGCATCACTGCTTCCTTTCACAAACTGAAAGGAATTGTTCATGTGTCGCATTTAGGTAGTTTCAAAGATGCAAAGGAGGGCACAGGCTGGGATATGTTTGAGATAATGGCAATATTAACTTTTTGTCACTTTATTTTGACCTAAACACACAAAGTAATTGCTTTTAAAAATCAAATGTTTGTGTAGAACTGTAATTAACCTTGATATATTTTTGTTTTGTTCTGGACATTTGGATTGATGCTGATTGAAAGAAGCATTGTCCTTTTGATTACTTGGGTATCCAACTGAGCCAGAGGTGTCCTCTTAACTTGAGGTTATGATGAAGTCATGGGTGTGTGGTGCAATGATACCTCTCAATATATGTGTCGTTGCATCAATTATTTGTACACGGATCAATGAATGTTTCACATATGTTTTTCATGAGTACAGTGCTCCTTTCAAGGCTAAGCATTTATTATGTTCTCAAGAACAGTAGAGAATGACTGAGTCCAAATGGATTTGAGTACCCATTTGGGACATAGGACATAAGATGTATATCTCTAAATCTCACTGAAAATTTGTTACATGCCTACAATGGTCTGAGGACAGTTCCTTACTTTTCAACGCTGACTGCCCTTTTAAACTTCTTTGTTGGCTGGACAGCACTTTTTGGCAGCAAGAAGTTCTGAAAGGGGTCATCTAAGGTCACTATTTATTTATTTTTCTCCCACTTTATAGAAATGTAGAGCTAGCAAAGCAGATAGTATTTTCAGGTATGTACCATATTCTGGTCAGGTAAAAGAAACTCTGTATAAATGTGATTAAATAAAAACAAACACAAATAAAATGCATTTAGGAACCTATGAATAGGAATAGGCCATTTACTGTCTTCAGCCTGCCTGCAGATTTCTGCTCACCAGCACTGGCTGCATTTTTAATATCAGCAGGCAGTCGACAGGACTGTTTGGGTCCATTCTCAACTTTATAAGGAATTTGAATTTGGTTTACAGTTAGGCTACAGCTGTGTAATGCTGAAGCAATGCTAGACTAGTGCCTCCCGGTGGCCTCAAACTGCGTGCAAAAAAACAGGTGGTTTCAGTGTGGTGTTGTTATCATTGAGCATTTCCAGTAGTGAACATGTGGACAACAGAGCAAACAAAGGAATATTTCTTTGTTTTTCAGGAGGCTTTGGGTAATATTTCAAAAAATTTTGGAACATAATGCTTTCAGGATAAGCAGTGAATTAACAAACACAAATTCTAAATTGGGTCTGTTCACATTCTTTGCAAGCAACTTGGAGGAGAATACTTCTTTTAAAATCCAGTAGTTTGCAGCTAATCAATTTTTCAGCAGGACTAATGCTGAGGTTACTCCTGCTGAAAAATTGGGCTGTAAGTGCACAATTAAGTGAGAAAATCCAGAAGTTGCTGTCTGAGTAGCTCTGCTCCTTCACAAGTTTCACTCCAATGGTACTTTGCTGAGCAATTCAACATTCAAATATATAGAACTGTATGTTGTGATTAAAAAACGTAAAATGCCAACTAAACACAACAGAAAAGGCTAGGACTTGTCCATTCAAGTCAACGTGAAATTTTAATGGTTTTTGGAAAATGCAGTTGAAGGGGCCTCAGTGAGTTGCTTGTAGTACATCTTAGATGCACTGCTGCTGTGCACCAATGGTGAAAAGACTGAATGCTCAGAATGGTGGTAAATGTATTGATGGGCTCCTTTGTCCTTTGTTTGAGCTTCTTGAGTGTTTCAGGAGCTGCACCTATCCAGGCAAGTGGAGAGTATTCCATCACACTCCTGGACAAGCTTTCGGGAGGGTCAGAAGATGAGTTGCTCACCTCATAGTTCCCAGTTTCTAACCTGCTCTAATATAGTATTTATAAGCATAAACCAGTTAAATTTTAGTCAATGGCAACTCATGCGATGCTGATGGTGGAGGATTGAGCAGTGGTAATACTGTTGAATGTCATAGGAAGGTGGTTAGATTCTGTATTGTCAGAGATGGTCATTCTTTGGCACTTGTGTGGCATGAAAGTTAATAGCCACTTAAGAGGCCTGAATGTTGTCCATGTTTTGGTGCATGCAGACAATGGTCTGCTTCAGTATTTGAAGAGTTACCAACAGGATTGAACATTAGCATTCCCTCCAATTTTTTTACTGGCTGCATGGGCCTCTGCGAACCAGAGTCAATGCTGCGATTGGCATGCTGATACCGATTGTCATGTGTGGAACATCAGACAGGATAAAGAGTTGTGGGAGAACGTTGATTCATAGTGCAGACTGGGGAGAGGTGGTTATAACCATGAAAACTCACTCTAAATCAGAGAATTATTTCTAATTGCCCCCACTTCGAGCTTTGCTAGTGAGTGGAAAACCCTAACGGAGTTGGCAAATAAGTAATTTCAATCCTGAATTAACTCAGGATTTATTGTGACACTCTGGCTCTGACAGCCTAAGCATGGATTTCCTGTGATAACAAGGTGTAGAGCTGGATGAACACAGCAGGCCAAGCAGCATCAGAGGAGCAGGAAGGCTGACGTTTCGGGCCTAGACACTTCTTCAGAAAAACTCATGGATTTCTTGTGTTGTCTGAAACCTGCCAGAATCAACCAGGCGAGAGCACAATGGGGAAAGCTACTGCAGTATAACTGGACAGCTGCAGCCCTGCCGAGATGAAAAGCTCCTGCTCACAGCGCTTCTCAGAGTGTGCTTACGTTGCTGGACTGGTGACTTTGGAAGTAACTTCATAGTTATTTGACTTTGTCAACTTCGATCTGTCTTTCCTGCATCTTCACTGCATCACAAGAACCACTTCTTGTTCCCTTACACAGTTTGAAAGTTCTGCTTCCTGTTTGTTGCCTCACCCTCAATTTGTGTACACTCTTGTCTCGTAAGGGGAGAAAGCAGAAAGTTGTAAGAGTGACAAGTGGTTTGTATGGAGAGGAGGGCACAGCAGCATTTGCAGAGAATGAGTGTGAGGTGGTACAAAGATATCGAGTGTGAGGTGGTACAAAGAAATCGTGAGTCAGAATGTTGACTTTTTGACGGCGATGGAATTGCCTGGAGAGACAGGAATGAGTGGAACTGCAAGATGTGTTGGTCTGGATAATGCTGTGTAGAAAAACACTGGAAAAGTCATAGTGTGGGATTTGGTATCTGAAAATATTATCCAATAAGCTGTCCTTCCGTCTTGAGGTTCTTTAAATTCTTTGAGCACTGTCACCAGTTAAAGAAGTCACTAGTCACTTTCCTAGCAGCTTTTATCCATGGTTTGAGAGGTTGACTACTTCTTCCCATTGTTGGGAGACATCTCCTTATTTCAGTGCTTCAAACCCAACAGTTGAAACTCCAGGGTCAGGAACCAGGGCAGGGTGGAGGTGGTCTTTTGTTGTGGGCACTGAAGTATTCCGAGGCAATGCTCGCCTATTCTGACCTGTAGCAACTAGTCTTCAATTAGAAATCTTTCCTTTGACAAGATGGAACATTATCCACCCTCTGTGATTGGTCAAGAAACCTGAAATTGAGATGGAATGCTATGGCTCAGTTAAAGTTTGCTTCAGTTACAAAATGGGTTCTTAACCTGCTATTCCCCAAATCTTGTGCCAAGCAATGTTTAGATAAAATTCTCCTAAAAGAGAAGGAAGGCAAGTTTGGACTAGAAGACTAGAAGAAAAGGAAATTAAGGAAGCAGGAAAGAAAAGTGAATGCAAATATTTTTTGAAACAAAGCTTTTTTGAAACAATTCACTATCTGAAAAAATTAGATTCCACACTTTAGACCACATATTCACTTTGTGGGTCAAAGAGGTTGATTATAAGTCATCAACGATAGACATATCATTAAAGAATACTTAACAGTCTTAACCATGCACACTGACTGTTGTAACCTCAATGGACAATACATGTGAAAATGCAGTAACTTTATGACATTTATAGAATAGTTAAGTTTGCACTGTGTTTTTATCAGACTAATTGTGGATTTGCTTAAATCATCCAATAAATAGTGAAGATTTGCAGCTCATTGGGTAACTCTTCCTTGCCATAAGTTGTTAGTCTGTGTTGCTAATGCTGTTACTTCTCAGCAAATTTCAGCAGAATTTACTTTCTTTTTACTTGCTAGAGTTTTCTTTGTCCATCCCCCCTAAGGTGCAGCTCCGCAGAAAATAGCCATTCTCAAGCCGTTGGGTTTTAAATATAACTCTTAAGTAGTTATACGTTATCAAAACTTGACAGTGGGTATCAACAAACTTCTCAACCACATGGTAAAGCTGATCCTAGCCTTACTCAATGCTTCACAGGTACTTTTCAAACAAGGATCACAAGTTATTGATAGGAGCAGAATTCTCAGAAGGTATACCTCTCCCAATGCTTGAGGTGGATGCTGCAACCAATTGCAAGTATGCAGGCATCAGCCTCGTTGAGATCATAGTACAGATTGGGATTTCTAAAGATCTGGGCATCTTTGTACCTGTACAGTTTGACAAAGTAGCTAGGACATGAATGCACTCATGAGTGCAGCAGTAAATGGACTATAAAGTCAGTAATTGCAACGCAATACATATTGGAAACAGCAAATTGTGTGTGGCTTGAAAGAAGTTGCAGTTTAAAATAAAACTAGTAAAAGCCAGTAATTGGTATCATCACAAATAAAGGGACACTTTGACATTTATCATACCAAGGGTCTGAATGCTGACTAGAATATGTAGTAGGCAAATGAGTGCATGAAGCAGTTTTTGCTGGCTTTGGATGAAGTTTTATTGATGTCATATATTGAGACTAAACTAGTCACATCCTGTTCATTAGTGGCAAGAAAGGTGAAGTAAAAAAATAACAAATTCACATGTCATAAGTGCTCAGGACTGAGTTAATGGCTTAGTTGCAAAGGTGAGGAAACATCATGCAGGATAGTGCGGTAAAGTTTACGTATGTCTGGGGAATAATGTGCTCAATTCAAAGATATCTAGCACAACACAAAAATGACCCTAAGATCCATGAATTCATTAAAAATTCAGACTGAACTGCCAGAGTCGGAGGAAAATAAAATATAGGCAATTGTCTCCGTACCCATGGGTACCCTCTATTGTAAAATAACAAACTGAAATGCATGATACATCCATCAGTATTTTCTCATTGGTGCAAGTATAGTGTAAAATATCATACATCAATCTTTTAGGACAGTGATCAAGATACTGAACATGAGTTGTTGATTTAACAATTCGTTCTACCTCTCATGATAGGGTCTACCTCCACAGGTGCCAGTTATCCTCTGGTATTCCACCTAAGTAGCCATTATTTATGCACGAGCTTCACAGCGAGTGTAAACAGGTTTTTTGACAGAAACATCATATCCAAGACCAGTATTGTCCTTCACCCAATATCTGTACACAGACTTCCAGCAAACATCACCATTAGCATTTGTGGGGCCACAATAACATTTAGACTCATTTTCACCCACCCATTCATTCATCACCCATTGTCTGACTTGACTTCATGGAGGAGCTGTTGCATCCCCAACCTCTGCTGCGTCCAATGTTGAACTTTCTCCACGTGTACAAACTGAACCAAAACATTAGATGAAACCCACCATTAGAATTAAACTCTTGCTGGAATTCTGAGATAGGTGTAACATAAAATCTGCCCATCATCTGCTGATATGTGCTGCTGTTAAAAATCATCCTGAGATCTGTAATCTTGGCCCAGCTTTTTTGTTAGGCATACCAATGAGGCTGCCTGTATCCCATCCTGCGGTCAATGTGTAAATAATTAGCAAATTCCTGTGATTGCATATACTCATTTAAATACAGAAATCAAACAGTTGCTACCCATGTGGACCTGCTGCTCCAGGAGCTTTGCTCCTGTAGCATTTCACTGAAACACTTAAATTCAATTGCATGAAGGGCATGAAATTGGCTGCCTTTTTGATAAACACACCAGTGTCCATTTAAGTATAAGTGAATTTTTTTTATGGTCTGATAAATACTAATGACTCTCAAACAACTTGTGGAGTCCTGAAAATTGCCCGTTACAAGTGTGGCATCACAATCAGAGTTTTCAATTATTGGAGGTTATAAAACAAAATTTCTCTCTTTTATCTGTCTTAATTTCATCTTTTTTCCTGCTATTCACTTCCTTTATGTACACAGTATTTATGTACAATAAATTAATAACTTACTGACCACTCCTACTTCAAACTGACCACTGTTCATTAACAATTATTCAATCAAGGAGTTAAGGAAATTCAGATCGGCCTGCCTTGTTCACAAAAGTCCCATGTTACCTGTAGCAGACACTGTCGCAGTTAACTCTATAATAATGGCAAGGTTCAGTACACAATTCTAAAGAAATTCTGTGGATATGTAATGAAGAGCTGGTGCCATTGTTCACCATTGGCACCAAAATCTGACTCAGTGTTGTCCTGCTTGCTTAATTTGTTTCTTTTTCAAGGATCTCTTGATCTCTGTTATTTACATTCTGAATTTTAATTCTGCTTCCCAGAATGGATCGGCTGTATTGACACTTTATTTACTGACTCTTCCTTCCTCCCTTCTGTTACAGTCCCTATAGAAACCAATAACCTGAAGTTAATGAAATTCCCAAAGACCTCAGTGAAAGGCATGCATGGACACTATTTCATTATTTTAAATGATTCTGATAATAATTAAACCAAAATACATTATAAAAGTAAACGTATGTAATTAGACAAATAGTATTGCAATGGAAACAGTGATACTCACTTTCAACAGAGCACACAACAAAGGTTTGTCTCATTTATCCTATTATCATGTACAACATTACATTGTTGCAAATTTCCACAGCTGTCTTTTCCCAGATAAGTTTCAGATTCTTTTTCCAAGCAGGGTTGGTTCAGGAGTCCCATCTGGCCACAGTTTTAACCTATCAGTGTCTCACAAGCACATTGCCTTTCAAAAGATACATCTTTAATTTCTTGTGCATACTTGTTCCCAGAATCAGTATGTTTTGATCTGCTTTACCATCTGCACTACAGCTTTCCACCTTAATTTCCTTACATCCAGAGTTTCACTGTTACTGTTCTGTTCTCCAAAAGCTGGAAAACCCATTGTTGTACTTAAAGCTTCATTTCACAGCCAGTTCGAACTCGTCTTTTTTAATAGAACATTCCTGTCTTATACAACAGGAGGTCTGTCCTTGTGTTCTACTGTAGCTCGAAAGGCACAAACATGATAATCCCCCAGATGCCTTCTATTTGCCCTTATCACCAGAAGAAAGTAATCACTGACTCACTTCACACAAATGACCCTGCAGTCAGGAAATCCAAATGCACATATACTGTTTTGGAATTATTTCAGTTTCACTTAGGTGTGAGAAGTTTTCTCAAAAGTGCAAGCTTCTTGTAAAGTGCAATGTTATGGAGATTTCCTCCCCAAAATTTTCCTTTCTTTCTTTCAATGTCCATCACTAAAATATTTTTTTCTTACCTTCCATAGTTCCGGAGTATCCTTATTGTTCTTGCTGAAGCTATCATTGTTGTTGCACTGTATTTGTGACTTCAATCTCCAGCATGTTAAGCAGGAGTTCATTTGTTCCAGTCCCAGCCTAGCTGAAGCTCTGACTCAGAGGACTGTAGGATAAAATCCCATCTCCTCCAGGAATTCACTTCACAATAGATATAGTATTGAGGCAGTGCTGTTTTGTTTGAAGTGCTGCATTTTTGATGTGTTAAAAAATTAAGACCCATTCTGTGATTCAAAGAAAAGCAGGGACCTCTGCACAATTTTTTACTTCAAGAATGTAATTTATTCATAAAAATATCTTAGTCACTAAAGCAGTTCCATTCTGTACAGTAGGATATGAAGAAACAAACATTGGAGTTTGACTCTATCCAACAAATAAACTAAAGGCATTTATTACTTGTACAAGACTATATTTACATGCATTTGAGGCCCTGGGGTTTCTGATGACTGAACGGACCCCAATTTACTTTCAGCAGAAAGACCTTAGATGGCGGTCTTTCCCGAGTGTGTACCTTGGCGGCAGCTGTCCCGAACTTTAGTGGGTCCCTCAGCACACTGTCCTGGACCTTGGAATGTGCCAGTCTGCAACACTCAGTTAAGGTCAACTCCTTGCTCTAGAAGACCAAAACGTTTCAGGCAGACCAAAGAGAGTCTTTCACCGAGGTGATGGTCCTCCAGGTATACTTGATGTTTGTTTCAGTGTGCGTCCCGGGAAACAGACCGCAGAGCACAGAGTCCTTCATCAACGAACTACTTGGGACGAACCTCAACGAAAATCACTGCATCTCTTTCCAGACTTCCTGATTAATATTTATTCCTCAGCTATCACCAACACATTCGTAGAAAATGCTGGTTAGCTACAACAGGAGTTCTGCGTGCAGTTCTGGCCACCACATTATAGAAAGCAGGTGATTGCACTAGAGAGGATGCAGAGTAGACATACTAGGATGATGTCTGTGCTAGACGGTCTGAGCCATGAGGAAAAATTGGATAGGCTGAAGTTCCATTCCTTGGTGCAGCAACATTTGAGAGGGAATTAGTTGAGGTTTGTAAAATAGCGGCATATTGATAGGGTGGATAGGAAGGCACTTCTTCCATTAAATAGCAGGCAGAATCAGGGAGCCTAGATTTAAGAAAAGAGGAAGAAGGGTAAAAGGAGAGTCGAGAACTTTAGGAGTCTAGATCTCCTGATCTGAAAAGGTATTAAGAAATTATTGCAACGTTTAAGCAGTATTTAGATTTTCCCTTATGTTGCCATAGCCTCCAGGGCTATGGACTGAAAGTTGGAAAATGGGATTAGTGTAGTCTGATCTTTGTTGACTGGCACAGACCTGATGAGCAGAATGGCCTCCTTTTGTGCTATGTGTCTTTGAGTCCATCATTCTGTAAAGACTACGTATTTGTTCATTTGCTCTTTGTGGGATGTTAGTATGTGTGTGTGAATTGGCTACTAAATAATCATGATGGTACTACACAAGTAGTTCTTTACAAATGCACTGGGAGGTCTTGAGGACCTGAAAGGTACCGTATAATTGGAACTTCTGTTTTTCTTTCAAACTCCATGGTCGATTTGTCTTATACACATGAAATTTGTCAGTAGAATTATAAGTCCCCACCGAAAGCTCAGGTGACATTTGCAATCCTGGAATTAGGCATTTCTCAATCCTTGATTCCTCACCCAAGCAAACTAAGACTGTGAATGAGAAACTACTTTGAGGCATTTCTGTTGCAGCAATTCCATGGATGATCTAACTAATTTTTGAAACTGTTTACGTGCCTGTTGTGTTCCGTTATGTTTAATTGTAAACACAGTTCTGTGAAAAAAGCAATGGTGACAACAATTGTACAAAAATCTAACTGAGCAATTGGATTGGTTCAGAATATCTTTTATTGATTTGGTTGCGATTTTTCTGGAGTCTGCTTATTGAAAACTGAAAGGTTTTCTGCTGGTCTAGAGCATTTTTTTTGTTACTTTACGTTCAGTCAATGGGATACTTGAGCTCATCATCATGTCCAAAGGTAGAGTTAAAATGAACAAATCACCACTCATTTTTTCTTAGGAATGTACCATGTTTTTAAGGTGTGTTATATTTGCTGATTGATACTATGAGGTGTAGCAATTTTAAGAAATGTTGTCTTTTAACTATAAAGAGGATATTGTCAAAGTAATTTTATAAATGTGCTCATCCATTGCAGAGTTTAGACTGGAAATTTGCTCCCCATGCTTTTGCAAACACTAATATTTACCAGACTCATGCCCATATTTCTTCTAGAATGTGGTTATTTTCTGTTTCTGTTTCTGTTTCTTCCAGGTGCTGCAGATGTACCTGCCATTCTGTGGAATATCCATTTCTAATGCAAAACTCTTTGCAGCATCCCGCAAGGAATATGATAGAAGCAGGGTATGTGTCAATGAACAATGTTACTTCATAGTCCAATATTTGAACTGAAATGAAGAGGAGTTAATTATGACTAAATGATAATGTGAAGTGTTTATTCAGCTGCCTACTATACATCTTCCCTCTTCCATCAGGCAAAATATATAAAAGTTTGAATACGTGTATGATTAGATTCAAGAACAGCATCTTCTCTGCTGTTATCAGACTTTTGAATGGATCTCTCACATGTTACTTCTGATCTCTCTCTCTCTGCACCTTCTCTGTGGCTGTAACACTGTATTCTGCACTCTGTTCTGCAAACCTAATGCACTTTGTATGGTACGATCTGCTGGTATAGCACGCAAAACAACACTTTTCACTGTATCTTGGTACATGTGACACCGACAAATCAATCAACATTCAATCAACAATCAACATTTCTCCCAATTTTCAGTTCTGTTGAAGTGAATGACAAGGAAATATGAAAGAGATGTAAAGCAAGTGGCTGAATTAATACAGCCCATTTGACAGTTTTGCTTAATGTTGAATTATTTGCCAGAGGGAGCAAGCATAGCTTCTTGCTCCTCAAAATAATTGAGGCTAAAGTATTTATGAGTAATGTTTGTTTTAGACCACAAGTCAAGAAAATAACTACTTTTGCTAGACTCATACTTCTGTAGGCTTCAAGTGGATTATGTGAGTAACAACTAGACGCCATGTTAATGCTGTGATTGGTGTAGTATATTTAAGCTTAAAAGTAAATTTATGGAGCTAAAATGTTCCACCTTGTACCACCCTACAATTACTAACATGATGGGGAGAAAGAAGATCCGAATTACAATTTCTTTTAGGGCTGGAGTGAGGGATGATGTGGATCGTTAAGATGCGATGTTGATAGATACAGGTGTCATGCTCCTTTTCACACTTTATGATATGGGTTATAATTTCTCATAATAGACAATAGTTCCAGTGATGAAAATTAACAATGGCCCGATCAAAGTTACTAATTTATAGTTGTCAGCTTGTAATCAACACAACTGTCTAGTGTAGTTCTGAAGGAACTTTGCAATGTTAGAAGTGTTAAGTAACCACCCCACTGCTTTCTGTTTTGGTCAATGTGAACATCGTAAAATTCCAGGATGCTACTGAATATAGAACAGCGTGTTCCCCCAGTGTTCTGGTCAGCATTTCTACCTCAGTCAACCAATAAAAACTGAAAAGACATAACAATCATCTTAAAGGCGGTGTAACTTTCAGGAAGTTACATTACATCGTGACAAATGATGTTCTGGTGTAAAGGTACCTGTCTTGCCTTCAGTCAGGCTCTCTTGGTGCAATAAAGTCAGTATTCAGTCAGTCATTTAGGTATATGTAATATACAGTGATATCAGTAAGTACAGACCCCAGACTATGAAAAGGTCTGATATATCATAGCAATGTAAATATTTAAAGTTGTTATTAACTTCGAGATATGACTCAACACGAACCCGAACTATGTTTCATATGTTATTTGAGATAACACATGGGGCAGAATTAGACCATATCATAATGGCGCTGGTGTTTTACCCAAGAAACAACATTATGGGGTATTTATACTTCTGTTTAGTCTAAAATAAGTTTTGTGAATGAACACTTTAGTGTTGATTATTTTGAGGAGCAGAGAACTGTTCTTAGGCTCTCTGGCAGAAGATTTTGACATTGCAGTGTCTTTTGTGTTGCTCTATATAATGAGCAGAATACTTGATTTATTATTATCACATGTACACAAGTAAATTGAAAAGTTTTGTTTGGTGTGCAGTGTAGGTAGATCATAACATACAAATATATAAAGATCATAGGATGATTGAACAGAGTGACAAATACAAAGTTACGGCTGCATATAAGGTGTACAAAAAGCAAGATCAATGTTAGAAATTTGAGACATCCATTCAGAAATCTAATAATTGTGGGGAAGAAGCTGTTCTTGAATCTGTTAATACATGTGTTTAAGCTTTTGTATTTTCTGTCTGACGGAAGAGGTTGGAAGAGATTATAACTGGGTGGGAGGGGCCTTTGATGAAGTTGGCTGCCTTTCTGTGGCAATGAGAAGTATCGATAGGTTCAGTGGATGGTAGGTTGGCTTGCTTGATGTCTGGGCTGTGTTCACAACTTTCTCTAGTTTCTTACAGTCCTGGGCAGAGCAGTTGCCATAGCAAACTGTGCAGCATCCAGATATGATGCTTTCTATAGTGCATCTATAAAAGTTGGTGAGGGTCCTTATGGACGTGCCAAATTTCCTTAGCCTCCAGAGGAAGAAGAGGTGTTGTTGTGCTGAAATATATTTCGCTCTAATTAGCACCTTAAGATGTTTTAACAGGATAAGATGAGAGATGAAAATATCTTCATTTATCCCAGCTGTTTAGAATGACACATGTCAAATTAACACAATAATAGCCAGCTACACTTCTTTAATTTGAAATGGAGGCTGTAGGGGCGATATTTTCCTTATCCAAACAATTCTGTCTCTTAGATGCTGTACTTTAGATTCATGTATATTTTGTTGTCTTTCAAATCAAGCTTCTTTTTAGATATTGCAAGTTTTCTACGATCCTGTTGACCTAATATTTATTGATGCTGTTCAATTAATCCAATTAGTGATGGTTTCAGGCATTGTTGGAGGTTGTCAATGACTTGTTTGACGAGCAAACAGAGCTGGAGAATGTTGTTAGGAAGATCATGCAGAGAGCTCTGACCCTGTTGCAATGCGAACGATGTTCTGTCCTCCTGCTGGAAAATATTGAATCTCCTGTAAGTGTTTTTTTTATTATCAACCTACAGTAACTAACGTATCATGAGATTTAGTGTTCTGTAGATTTCACTGAAATTTCATTTGCATTGATTCAAATTATTTTCTTTCCTTCTACAAGCTTCCATACCTTGGGTGCAGATTCAAATCCCGCTCAGACTGATGCAATTAAAGCTTCTCTTTGTGTAAAGAATTTACATGTCATATGAGTTTGAACAATTTCAAGTTAGTTCTTAAAACATTAGAAATATTTGGAATACTGTAGAGCTAAACATCATGCAGCCTCATCTGTGCTATTAAAATGAATGTTGTTTAGCAACATATTCCTCAAAATCTCCACTTATGATTTTGACATTTGAAAGTGAACACATGAAGACAGCACCACAAAATGTTTTGTTTCTCCCCGACTTTATTCTATGCAACCCATTGCAATTCACATTGCAAGTTCTGTTTAGCCTTTTCAATCGTTCTTAGTGCAAAATACTTTTATTTTTTCCATATTTCCATCTATTTCAGTAACCATTTATTGTGATCCATGTTGTACCACACTGTTGTTTACAAATAATTAAAACTCCTTCCCCTGAAACAGACATCTGAAAGCTCCAAAATCTGGAATGCTTCTAGTGACTAGAAAATGTTCATCAGATTAAAGAACTCCTTGCTTTGCTTCAGACAAGGACTCTGTTATGCTATTTTTTGTTGTAGCATGTGGTGAGATTAGACATTCATATTAAATGCACAGATCAGAGATTTGTGTATATAGGGCACAGTTGTTCCCCTTCCAGGGTTGGCAAGAGTAATGGTGAGATTCATGACTTAGTTGGCTGACAGTCCAGCAATCACATTCTTACCATGGAGTCAATCTGTCACAGTTCAGGAATCCCTTGTTAGATCAAGATCAAATTCTGACCATCAGGTCGTGGGAAACCTATTTGTGTGTATTTGCATCTCATTAGTTATACTGGTCACCATATTATCTTTCTCATTCCCAATTAACTTTTCTCCCCAGTTGAGAAACTTGGTGCTTCCAAACGCAACAGTAAAATCCAGGCAGATTCCTTTGCATTGGGTCCTCCATCATAAATCTTAGTGAGCTCATTGCTTTGCCTGCCAACTTCGTTCTCTTCATTTTGGATAGAATCACTACAACTGCAGCAGGTGCCTCCATGGTCAGTGAGCCTGATATCTCCCTGGACTCTCCATCCATAAAAGTGGGCATCGGCAACACAGCAGCCTCAAGTTGCTCAGGTGGCGTTTGTTCTCTCACATGTAGCTTTTGCAGTCAGGCTCAGGCAGTAGTCTCTGGATCTGAGGGAGAGCTTTAGCACAGAGGGAAAGGCAACCAGAAGCCTCTTGCTGAGAGGTGAACTTTAACACAGGGTAAGAGGCAGCCAGTAGCTTCTGATTGAGAAGTAGAACTTTAGAGCAGAGGGAAAGGCAGGCACTCTGTGGCAGTAGGAAACTGTGAAGAGAACAGATAGTAGTCAGGGGATGGAGGAAGCACATATCAGTATATATCATCGTGCTGCATCAATATATTTGAAGCTCAGCATGTGCTAGCAGCCTTTGTGGCAAAGACTGCATTGGCTTCAATGTGTAGGAGAAAAATATGGAAGAGTGCTTAATGAGGCGAGGCTGGACCCCAGGTATTCAGGAAATAATGTGACAGACAAGTCAGGGGCTCGGCCATTTCTCATCCACGTTTTGGCCACGGTCAGTTCGGCAGTTGGCCCAATGCGATTTTCTCTGACTAATTCATGGTATAAGGCCACTGCTGATTGAGCCATCATTTATTGCCTTGTTCCCCTGAGAAGGTGGTGGTCAGCTGCCTTTTTGAACTGCTGTTGTCCATTTGGTGTCAGTATACCCACAATGCCTTTATGAAGAAATTTCCACGATTTCAACTAGTGACAACCAAACAACAACAATATATTTCCAAGTCAGGAGGTGGTTATTGCCTAGACGTTGTGCAGCACAAATGCTGTTTGCTGCATTTCGTCCCTAAACTGGATATTTTGCTTCATTCGGACGTGGGCTGCTTCATTGTTTGAGGACTCACAAATGGGGCTGAACATTTTGAAGTCATCAACAAACATCATTACTTCAGACTTCATCACGGAAGGAATGTCATTGATGAAGCAGCAGAAGATGGTTGGGGATGTGTGCTATTATAGTCTGGGGAATGGGCCACAGTTAATCTTTGCAGTCAAGTATTAGAAGTCCAAACCTTGCAGGTCGGTCACTTAGAGTGCTACTGAAACCTCAGCACAGGTGGGTCAATCACAGTCAGTGGGGGCTGTCCTGTTAAGTCATTCTAGCTGATGAACCATGGTCAGGCAGGGATTGGGAGTTTGAGGGGTGCAGTGTGGTATACTCGAGACTGTGGACAGCTGATATATGGGGATTGGCCTCATTGTATTGGGTCTCCGAGGGTATTATGACAAGGACTGGGGACTATTGCATACAGTAGGGTGGGACCTGATAGTGTAATGGAGGGGATTCTATACCGTCGAAGTGGGGTTTAAAGTAATTTGCAGACACTCTGGCCTTGGAATGGGGAGGGTATAGGGCCAGCAAGGATATAGACACTTTGAGAGTCATGGGCTCTGGGATTAAACAGGCACATTATTTGTGATATAGTTGGGCTGAACCAAAATTGGGGGGTGAAGGGTCATAGGGGGCACAGAGGTTGTAACAGCATAGGGTCATGAAGAACGATAGAGGAGGAGTGGTATGTGGAAGAGAGGGGAGGGGGGAAGGGGATTGTTATGAGTCAAAGTGTTATGACTAGATCCTGTCAAGTCTTTCCAAATTATTACAGTTGTGGACAGGATCCCCAAATTGTCAAGCTTGAGGTCAGAGGGAATGAACTAGCTCCTCCTGATCCACCCACTCGCTCAGTTGGTTTTGACAAGATTAATTCATCAACGATCTTCTCCCCTGTGAATGCCTGTCCCCCAGACCAGTGAATTTATATTTTGAAAGGAGCCAATTTATAGGGTTAGTAGGAACTGCAGATGCTGGAAAATCTGAGATAACAAGGTGTAGAGCTGGATGAACACAGCAGGCCAAGCAGCATCATAGGAGCAGGAAGGCTGACGTTTCGGGCCTAGACCCTTCATCAAGGCCCAAAACGTCAGCCTTCCTGCTCCTATGATGCTGCTTGGCCTGCTGTGTTCATCCAGCTCTACACCTAATTTAACTAGGGTTTCTTGTTTTAACAGAAGAGAGAGTTAATTTATTACTAAAGAGGAAAATAAATAATAACACAACTTATAAACACACAGATTAGAAATGAGAAGCAAGTCTACTAACAGATAAAAGCTGAAAGATAAATAATTCAGTATCTCTGTATTGATTGTGAAGAATAGATAGTGGAATGTTGAAAGTTGAACAATTGATTTTAGCTTTCTTGGCTTTTCAGGTTAGTTGAAAATGTTTGGTGCTGTTTGATTTTATTATCAAGTGCAGTGAAAAGCTTTGTTTGTGAGCAGTACAGGCAGATCATAGTAAGCAAAGGAGTATAGATCGTAGGGTTAAAATTAACTTGGATAAAGTGAGGCGTACAGGAAATGTGTGAGGCAAGACCAACATTATTTGAAGTTAGAGAGTCCATATATCAGTCTAATAATGGTAGGGAAGAAGCTGTTCTTGAACCTGCTGGTGCGTGTGTTCAAGCTTTTGTATCCTGTTCCTGATGGAAGAGGTTGTAGGAGATCATTATCGGGTCTTTGATGATGTTGGCAGCCTTTCTGAGGCAGCGAGCCGTGTAAATGGAGTCCATGGATAGGAGTTTGGCTTTCGTAATGGTCTGGGCTGAGCTCCCAACCTTCTGTAGTTTCTTACAGTCCTGGGGCAGAGCAGTTGCCATACCAGGCCATTATGCACACAGACAGCACGCTTTCACTGGGGCATCTGTAAAGGTTGGTGAGGGATGTTATGGACATGCCAAATTTCCCAAGCTGTCTGGGGAAGAAGTGGTGTTGTTGTGCCTTCTTGACTGTTGCATCTATGTGGGAAACCCAGGACAGGTTGTCAGTTATTGTCCACCCAAGGAACTTCATGCTCTCAGCCTGCACTTCATTGATGTAGATGGGGGCATGTTCTCCTCCTTTCTATCTGAAGTCAATGATCAGTTCTTTAGTTTTGCTGACATTAAGAGAGATGTTGTTATCATTGCACCGTGTCAGCAATCCTTCTATCTTCTTTCTGTTTGCTGACTCATTGTTGTTTGACATCTATCCTACTATGATGGTGTCGTCAGCAAACGTGTAGTTGGTGTTCATTTGGAATTTGGCTACACGGTCATGGGTGTACAGGGAGTATAGTTTGGGAACCATTGTTGGGGGTGTGAGGGTTCCACTGTTGAGTATTAACATGGAGGAGGTACCATTGTCTACCTTCACTGATTGCGGTCTATGGGTCAAGAAGCTGAAGATCCAGTGCTGAGCGTGGAGTTGAGACCCAGGTCTTGGAGTTTTGAAATCAGTCTGGAGGGGATAATGGTGTTGAAGGCGGAGCTGTAGTTGATGAGCAGGCGTCTGACATAGGTGTCCTTGTTGTCCAGATGTTCCAGGGATGAGTACAGGGCTAGGGATATGGCATCCTCTGTGGACTTGTTTTGTTGGTAGGCAAATTGTAGGGGATTGAGGCAGGTTGGGAGACTGTAGTTGATGTGGGCCATGACCAGCCGTTCCAAGCACTTCATGATTGTTGAGGTCAGAGCCACTGGGCAGTCGTCATTAAGGTATGTTGCATGTAATTTCTGAGGTACAGGCATAATGCTGGTCTTCTTGAAGCAGGTGTGAACTTGGGCTTGTGGGAGAGAGAGGTTGATTGATTTATTGTCATGTGTACTGAAGTACAGTGAAAAACTATGTTTACAAGCAGTACATGCAGATCATAGTAGTACAGGTCAAAAAGACTTAGATGGAGGCATACAGGTTACATTGCACAGAGCATGTACTCGGCGAGATCAACGTTAGCAAGATCAGTGTTATTTGAGACTAGAGAGTCCATTCATCTGTCTGATAATGACTGGGAAGAAGCTGTTCCTGAACCTGTTTGTGCGTGTGTTCAGGCTTCTGTATTCTTTTGCCTGATGGAAGAGGTTATAAGAGATCATTACCGGGTTACGAAGGGTGTTTGTTGTTGGCAGGTTTTCCATGGCAGCGAGCCGTGTAAATGGAGTCCATGGATGGGAGGTTGGCTTCCATAATAGCCTGGGTTGTGCACACCACACAGTCCTGGGCAGAGCAGTTGCCATACCAGACTGTGATGCACCTGGACAGTATGTTTTCAATGATGCATCTGTAGAAGTTGGTGAGGGACCTTATGGACATGCCAAACTTCCTGAGCCGCCTGAGGAAGAAGAGGCATTGTTGTTCCTTTTTGACTGTCGCATCTACGTGGGAAGTCCAGGACAGTTTGTTGCTTGTCAGTGCGTATCCCTGCCAGCTGTCCGCGGGGATGTCCAGGCTCATCGCTCTCCTTGGGTTAACTACCAGGAAGACTGATCTGACGTCTGCAGCAGTGACGGAGGGAACAGGTCCGTCAGAAGCTGTCGGGGCAGGTGACACCGCACCACTGGCATTCTGCTCGAACCGAGCATAGAAAGCATTGAGCACATGAGAGAGGGATGTGTCTTTGCCTGCTCTCTTGCTGTGCCTCATTTTGTATCCCATTCTATTGTTTAGACCTTGCCAGAGGTGGCGGGAGTCCGTATGGTTGGTTTGGGCCTCTAACTTCGCATCCGTGATGGCTTTGTGGAGGTCATGTGTGGATTTTCTGTATAGGCCTGGGTCAATTTGGATGATTACGTGCTACATGCCTGATCTTCAGTAGGGAGTGGATTTTCTGGTTCATCCAAGGTTTCTGCTTGGGGAATGCTTGGATTGACTTCTTTGGCACCCAGTCCTCCATTTATTTGCTCATGAAGTACGTGACAGTGGTGGCGTACTCGTATAGGTTTTCCACTGAATACTTAAATACCCTCCATTTCACCAATTTCAGGCTGTCCCAGAGATGTTCTTCTGCTGCCTTAGACCAGCATTGTACTCCTTTCTGTGAAGGATCTCCTGTTTCATCTTCTGCTTGTAAGCTGGGAGGAGGAACACAGTGCTGTGATCTGATTTTCCAAAGTGTGGGCATGGAATGGAGCAGTAGGCATCTTTGACGGTTGTGTAGCAGTGGTCCAGGGTATTCAGTCCTCTAGTCGGGTAGGAGACATGTTGGTGGTATTGTGGCAGCACCCTCTCAAGTTTGGCTTCATTAAAGTCGCTGGCTACGATGAATAAGGCATTGGGAAATTTCGTCTTCAGAACGTTTGTGGTGGTGTAAATTTCATCCAGGGTATTCTTCACATCTGCCTGGGGTGGTATGTAAACTGCTGTCGGGATGGCAGAGGTGAACTTGTGCAGCATATAGGAGGCATTTTATTGTAAGGTATTCTAGGTCTGGGAAGCAGTGGCTCACCAGGGTCACTACATCTGAGCACCAGGAGGTGTTGATCAGGAATCATAACACCCTGCCTTTTGCCTTGCCTGAGGGTGGTGGTCCATGCGATGTATGGAGAACCCCTCAGCTTGCAAGGCACAGTCAGGTTTGGCAGGAGTGAGCCATGTCTCTGTAAAACAGAGCACACAGCAGCCTCTGGAAGGTGAGTCTAGATCTGAGTTCATCCATTTTGTTTTCGATAGCCTGGGCATTTGCTAGGAGTAAGCTGGGGTGGAGGGACTTGAAACCACGTTGTTTCAGCCTCACCTACAGGCCAGCACATCTTCCCCATTTTCCTGTGGGTTTCCTGCATCTGGATAGTGCCAGGAGTCTGGTCCGAGTTTGCTCCTCTGGAATGTAAGTGAGATGGACCTGGGTGGGCTGGGCCTCCTCCAGGTGGGACGACCTGAGGTTGGAGATCGGACCTGGGCTGATCTGGTCCTCTCTGGACAGGTCGTGGCCATAGGATTTTCACTCCTGGATGGTCCCGGGTGTTGGTGGTGCAAGTCTTCTGTTTCTGAAGGTAAGTGATTCGGGCCTGGTTAGGCTGGGCCTCCCCAGGGTTGAGTAGTTGTGGGATTGGGGATTGGGCCTAGGTTGGTCAGGCATCCTTGGGGTTGCGTTGCTGCCGGTCCGGGGTTAGGTCATGGGCTGGTCGGGCCTTCTCGGGGACGAGTCGCTTTATGAGGCCAATTCCATTCCAGGTCGGGGTCAGGTCGCTGCAGGGTCAGGACACGGATCTTGATTCCAGGTGTCCTTGTGGGTCCTGCGGGAGGCCGGTAGGTTTGCCTTGGACCTGTGAATCCTGTATCGATAGTATTTGTGATTCGACATCCGTAGGATTCTCAAACCTGTAAGTAGATTTAAAAGAATGTTGTTAGTAATTTTTGCAAAATTAGAATTTAGGTTTAAAAGTGTATAACGGTTATAAGAAATGTTAAAGTTAGATCTGCTGTAGGGAGCTCGCAAGGAGTCGCATGGTTTGATTGGATTTTTCTGCACTCACAGCAAGAGAGTTCCTTACCTGCGACGCAGGGATAACTGTTGGGTAGTTCTCCTATCTGAGATCTTTACAATACACAACGGCTTGAAGCTTGAACACATGAATACCTTAACTCACTGGCATACATGAGTACTTAGGCTCACTAGCAGACTTCTTCCTCTAGCACACACTAACCGGAGTGAACTGGTTTTTAACTGCAGTTCTGGTTTATCCTTGAAAGTGGAAGACACAAAACCTGTTTCTCACCTAGACTGCTTTCTTTTCTTACATCATGTCTGAGCCCTGACATTCTTCACAATGAAACAGAATGCTGTGCCCTCACAGAGGGTAGTGTGCAGCCGAGGAGCAAACCAAATGTAATTCACTGCTTAGGGGCTTAGAGTGATGTATCCTTACCTTTCGGAAAGCAGCTAAACAAGTGTCCATGTTCCCTTTGTGTTGAGCAGCTACCAGGAGAAGCTAATTTCCACCCTCTCTCTACACCCATTCTATCACGGTATTCACGAGCTAGCAGGATTCCCGTTGTGTGTGAGGAAATGGCAGGTGTGATGTGTAAAGATTGCGTCCTTTTATTATTGTGTCTTTTTAATTGTGGACTAAAATGATAGAACGGTTTTTAAACCATGAATTCAAAGGATTAGAGCACTGTTTGAAAGTAAGTAACTTGATACACTAAAGGATCATGTAGAAGGTTTATTGATTTCAATTTATGTATAGACTGGGTAAACTTAATTAGTAGCAGTACTGTGGAGAATGCATTAATAAAATGTATGCAAAGTTATTTTCTAGAGCAGAATGTTGAGAAACAAGCAAGGAGACTGCCTAAATTAAATCAAATATTGTGCAATGCAAAAGGACTAATTAATAATCTGTTGTAAAAGAGCCTTTAGGAAAATGTGACGAGAACCAGAATAGTGACCAGAAACTCAACTAGACTAGCCATATAAATACAGTAGTTATAAGAGTAGGAATTCTGCAGTGAGTAATTCACCTTCTGACTCTCAAAGCCTGTCCACCATCTACAAGGCACAAGTCCAGAGTGTGATAGAATACTTCACAGTTGCCTGGATGAGCGCAGAGATTTGGCAAGACCACACTAACATGAGTAATATGTGATGTTTGATCTCTTTAACTGAGAAAAGATACACTTGTCATAAAGGAAGTGAAACAAAGTTTTACAAAACTAATTCTTGAAATATAGGGACCTCCTGACTTGGGGGTTCTAGAACCAGAGGTATCATCTCAGAATAAAGGGTAAACCATTTAGGACTGGCATGTGAAAGAACTTCTTCACTTAGAAGATGATGAATTTTTGGAATTCTCTGCCCCAAAGGGATGTGCACAGTCAGTCATTAAGTATGTTCATGATAGATTTCTACATCTTAAAAACATCAAAGAGTGCAGCGATAGTGTAGGACAAAGGTGTTGAAGTAGAAGATGGCTGTGATTTCATTGAATGACAGAATGTGCTTGAGGGACTGAATGGATTGTTCCTGCATCTATTTTTCTGTACTGAAGTGAAATCAATAAGCAGTAGCAAAAGGAAAAGGAAGGAGTTGCAGTCTTGGTTATGTCTGCAATGGTGTCCATTCCCAACTTCTGTAAGGTAGTCACGGAGGGATTTATTCCAAAGTACCTTTGTTGATATATTCTTAAAATGAAATTAGACAGGCTTTCTCAGCACTATCACCCTGCATTCATAAAGCACACTATCTGACTTGGAAGAGCTGCGATCAAAGGTACTGAACTTCCCATAATCTTGCTCTTTCTCAATGGTAAAGGTTGCAGAAATGGGAGGCACTGTTGAAGTGACCGAGATAAATTTCTGCAGTGCATCTAGTAGATCATAAGCAATGCAACCGCTGGTCAGGGTCTTAAGTATCTTTGTTCAGTTAAGTTCACTGTCTTTGGGGAAAATTTTATTTTGATTTGGAAAGTAAAATCTTATCCCTTTAAGATTCCCCTGCCAACATGCCTGATGTCTCCAGCGGATTATTCAGTGCTATCTCACTTCTACTTTTAAACCTATTTTTCTAATCAACCTGTTCAGAGATATTATTACACACCTTTGGAGCTGGTCTGCTTTCAAACCCACTGCATCTCATTTTTTTTGACAAATCACTTGATCCTGTCAAAATCTGGAATGCATTCTCCCACACAGTAAAGTGATGAAGAGAGCATTTTTTTTTTCTGAAAGTGTCTGGGAAACATTTATTTTCACTGTTGTTTCATGATGGCTTTAGAACTAATGGAGCAATTCCTTTGCCCAAATTGACACTGATAACACTACATGCAGTCAATATGAAGGGAGTATGGTATGTGACTGTCCAACTGTTCCTCTTCCCTGGTATAATGACAGAGTCTTCTCTTTTAATGCGTCACCATAGTCTATTGCTGCCACTAAGTAAAGCTTGAATGCCACAACACTGAAATATCACTGAATTGCCTCAAAAAATGTAACACAAATCAAATATGTTGGCGCATATGATTGTAATTATTGCTTGCATCTGTTTTGAATCTGAAACGTGTAAGAAATTGCATAAATTTATTCCTGAATCATCACCACATTGGAACATTATTTGTTGGCATTTTCATTGCATTATAAATGATTTAATTCTTTCCAATTGATTTTCCTCTTGTGCCCTTTCACCCACATGCAATTTGCCTTACTCAGCTAACACAAGCAGTGTGCATTTGGCAACAGGGTGACAAATTCTTATAAAATAAAGGAAAGGACGTTCCTGCCACAGGGGAAGGTGTTTGATGGTGACCATATCAGAGTTGAGGGGTTGCTCATAACAGCAGGATAGAAGGGATTCTGGTGACCATAACTTCCCTCATTACTGGTGGCCAGTGGCTGCAGTGCACATGCTCATCACAAAATCAGAGGCAAAGACAAGCGAAGGTGTCTAGGCTCTGTATTGAGCAGGCTGTCCTAAAATTAAGGGAGAAAAGACATTGCCTAAGAGATCAAATAATCCAAATAATGGACAAGCCCTTAAAATAATTGATATTTGTACTACCTATTTGGAAGTGCAAAGAATTTTGCCATCACACGTCATCTGAAGGCCATGTGCACAAACAAGCCTCGTCTGCCAGTTGTGCTTTTTGGTCCTCCATAGGGAGAAATTCAATGGTAGCTCAAATGACACACCATCTGAATTTACGCTTTTCTCTGTATCTTAGCTTTGTATTTAAAAGTGAGTCAACTTAAAAGAGCACTAGCAGAGGTCTTGGGACAAATCACCTTCCCTCTAACTCCAGAGCACAGGAGTTCAGGCACACCCAAGACAAAAATACATAACTGACTTAAATAACCTGAAAACAAGGAAAGATTAACCGTTTTTGGCAGATTCAACTTCTATTTTGCTGTAGAAATTCAATTCATGGAATGAGAGGTGATGTCAAAACACGTGCCTGTCCCTAAGGTTGGTGTGTTTCAGAATTGTCTGACCTTTGTGCTGTTTTGCAAACTTACATTCCAAGCATCACATGATTAAATTCTCTCAAGCTTCAAGATGAAATGTTGCTGTGGCAAGATTACAATGTCAAGTTTCTTTGTTGACCAGGTGGTGAAGTTTTCAAAGACCTTTGAACTGATGTCCCCACTGTGTTGCGTAGACAGTGAAACCAGGTGAGGAACATAATTGCGTTTATACTTGAAATATATTTAACGATAGCTTCCTCACACAAATGTGAGAAATTTGTTAGGACTATGTTGATCTCATCAACATAAATTATACAAATTCGAAAACATGCATGCTGGCAGATCACATTTGTGCAATGGGACTGTTTATAATCGTGCAGAACATTGTACTAGTTATTATCTAATTGTAAAAGAAACTGAAAAATTATTAAATTAAGTGGAAAATGTTGTCCAAGCACTATTAGTAAACAGTAAAATATAAATACATTTAGGAAGAAACACTTCATGTTTGTAACTTTGGTAAGAGATGGATGCAATGTTCGGATCATAGATGAAAATGGCTACAGGTAGCCCAGGTGTTCCACTGATTTCTCGCTGAAGTAAAGATATGAGGCCAGTGCAATCCTACGGAAATTCAGGATCAGCCTACGTTAATCTCTGAGACACAAGTCCATTTCAGGGTATATATGTGGTTCTAATCAGACGATAGAACAAAAGCAGATTTAGATGCCTTAGTTTGTAGGTACTTCAGATGTGATCTTCAGACAAGCATTCAAATTAATTGCGGCAACACTTCGTGTAATTTCAAGAAAAAATAACTTTTGAATCTTAAATGCATCAGAATGATGTGCAGATTTTCCTTCCTATTGATTTTACCACTTTTTTAGTACACCATCAAGACATCATATAAATAGGACTGCACAGTGGTGTGAAATTAGCAATGGGATCTTACAGGACTAAACTAGCTTCACTTGAGAAAGTGCAGTAATTCTCAGCCCCACCACTCCCAGGATTACCATAAATTTTGTGATCCAATCAAAGTGCGCAAACTTCATGATTTACTTGTTTGGGGCAATGAAGTTAACAGAAACCAAGTTTCTGTACTTAACAAGAACTACTATTTATTATAGACAAATAACTTATAATCACAAAAGTTAGCAGCTATGAGCTATCAACATTTGGCACCACTAATAAAAATTCTAATTCCTTTTTAAAACTACTACACACACACAGATGAACACAGACAAACAAAAACACATTGGGCTGAATCTTAATTTATTTTGCCTAAGTGCAAGTCATGCTGAGATTTTTGGAGGCCTCCAGCCTTTGGGAATTTTCTCAACATATTTTAACAATTGCACCACCTTAACTACTTACTCCACTCCTAAGGCATCCGCCATGTCTAATTCCAGCCTATCTTACTCCATGCCATTCCTGCAACAACTTGCCACTGCCAGGTTATCTCAGAATAAACTGGCATTCCTTGCACCCATGCCATCTTTGAAAGCCCATTGTGCATCAGGACAAGTGCTGTTAAAACAGAGCTGCCTTGCACCAATCCTGCCACTTAGCAAGGACATGATAGACAGGGAGGAATCAGTACCATGCTTTATGAGCATGGCCCCAGACCTCCTGCTGGATGGGATGATGTGCAGGCAGGACTTCTCTTCCTGCAGGACCAGCAGTGGAGGTCAAGCTACCAGACCATGCCAGCTTGGTTTGAGGTCGCTATCCAGATTTAAGTAGTCTCTGCTGTCTGGAGGAATGCCTGGTACTTTAGGAAGAAAGTGAATGTCCTTCTCCACTCGGCCAGCGTAAATGCCATCAACTTCTCTCTGATACACCACACTCACTCGATCACGTCTATTGGACATATCTCTCACCAAAGCTAATGCTTCACCACTCTCACTATTGACTACAAAATTATCCCTCCCTTACTGTCACTTACCTGACAGCACTAACCCTGCATAACCCCGTGCTGCTTTCTCACTTCCTCTGCATACCTCCCCACTGAGATGGAAAATAACAGCAATACCACCCACTTTCATCTCCTATAGTACCTGCCTCTTTCTCATCATAGGAGGCAAATATCCCCCAATCATGCAGAAAGAGTCAAGATGGGTTTTGGGCTGTTCAATATTTGCCTCCTCTTCACTTATGTGGAGTCCATCTCGATTCTGATGCCCAAGAGGCTGACTGACTGTATCCAAGCCCCTGCACAAGTATCTGCTCTACTTTGCCAGGACCCCCTAAGTGAAGCTATCCCTCTTGACCTGACTGAGACCTGCTGATAGCCTTGACAAGTTTTCCCGTACTGAACGACATGGCAAGATAGAAGCAATATAAGCCTGATTTCTCTGGCTGAGGGGGAAAAGTGTAAAAAGGCAATGCAATGAAAGGCAGGGATGCTGTGAGCATCCAGTTAGGTGTAGCGATATCTAGCACTATGACAGCCAGCGAAGAGCCCAGAAGCGTATTTGGGTCCAGTCTGAGTTGAATTGTGGTCTCATTTCAGATGTTTCTGAAAGAATTATGAAAGAATTGAAGTAGTGTTAATAAATTGTTCCTTCAAAAACTGTTTGAGAATACAGGATTTTATTGGGGCCTGTAATATGAAAGTGCTAAGATGTCCACATTTGATGGAAATGCTTTTGTAAAACAGGTCAAGATAACTGTTCAAAAAGTAAGACACTGTCCTTGGAAGAATTAAAAAGGCAAATAGGTTGTTGGATGTGGAAGTCCATCCAAAAGGCAGGAAAACAAAAATTTGAAAAGGGGCGGCAAAGTATCTAGAGGTAGAAACTAAGAATGCTGAAAAAGATAAAATAAAATTGAAGCAGCAGAGTTTAGAACTACAATTCAAAGATAAAGGAAAGAGAAATCCAGGAATGATAAAAGAGTATGAAAGAGTGGCCGGAAAAGAAAGGAGAGAATTCCTGGAAAGGGAGATATGAAAGGGAAGGTATAGGGAGCCTAAATTGAAACAGTTCGAACTGAAAAGAGAGAATCCCAATTAATGCATTTCTGTGAAGAAATCAGCCCAGCTATGACTTTAGGGCTGTGGTATCCAGGTTCATCCACTTAATTCACAAATTTGAAGAAGAAGAGGTAGATGCTATCTCAATCTCTTTTGAGTGGTTAGTACAGCAAATAGAGAGACCAGTCCAACCATAGACACTGCAGTTGCGTTGCAACTTGACATGGTAAGCTCACAAAGTTTATTCATTCTTCAGTTAGAGCCTGAGGGCAGTCTAACTCACTATGAGGCACCAAAAGGAGCAAGTTTAAGTTCATACCAGTTATGAAAGAGGCATACTGACACAATTTCTACTCCCTCAGGGGCATAGAATAGAATATGTCTGATCAGACATATCCAGAATTTGAATGGCTTAAGCAGTTTGCTTTTGACAAGTTGGAACAAACACATAACATTAAGGTCAGCTGTGAAAACCTTTTTGAGGTAATTCTTCCTGAGGAGTTCAAGTACTCAGTACCCTTTCTAATTTGGATTCATATAGAAGAGCAACAGGTAGTAGGACCAGACAGGTGGTTGTTCTGGATGACAGCTATGGGTTAACAAACAGACCCATAAACTCAGTGTCTCAAAGTACAAAGCACATGGTGATACCATAAACTGGAGATAGACATTTGAACACTAAGAACTCAAAGATATTTCCAATATTGAAGACCGCCATTGATTCAAGGCATCCCTAACCAATCATGGTCTCAGGTTAAAACTCAAAGTTAGGCAGCACAGGTTAGCACTGTTGCCTCACACAGTGTCAGGTTCGATTCCAGCCTTGGGTGACTGCTTGTGATGAGTTTGCGCATATTCCTTGTGTCTGCGTGGGTTTCCTCTTGGTGCTCCAGTTTCCTCCCACAGTCCAAAGATGTGCAGTTTTGGTGGATTGACCATGCTAAATTGCCCATTGTGTTGAGGGATGTGTAGGTTATTTGATTAACCATGGGAAATGCAGGATTATGGAGATAGGTTAGGGGGGTGGGTCTGGGTGTGATGCTGTTTGGAGGGTCAGTGTAGATTTGATAGGCCAAATGGTCTGCTTCCACATTTTAGGATTCTATGATCTCAGGAACACTCTAAGGACTGAAAACTGCATATTTTTTCTTCCTAAGGTTTTGGAGTAGATATGTAGCTCGGGTTGTGGGTGTTGAGGTTGGTTGGCTCGCCGAGCTGGTTTGTTGTTGCGGAACAACAAACCAGCTCGGCGAGCCAACCAACCTCAACATTTTTTCTTCCTTTTTAGAACCGACAGTATCCTCTATTTAACTTAGTGTCTGTGTTCCTGTAGATCTTTGTATATATGTAATTGATAGTTCATCTAAATTATTTTTCCCTTCACAAGTAGTAAACTTGTTCTTCCTTTCTCAGTTGCTCAAGAAAACCAGGTAACTTGCTCCTTATTTGTTTCTGGTGTTTGGAGTGAGGTATATAAGTAATTTAAAAATATTTGTTGCAGCCAAATGAGAAGTTTGGAAAGAGTTCAGCTGATTCAACTCTTCTCACCAGATGTGACAACAGGTTGATGTTTCATGGTCTTCTTCCAAACTTTATATTCTTCTTTTCCTCCATAGGTGCTGATTGACCTACTTTGTATTTCTGAGGTTTTCTGGAGTTTTGAATAGATTTCAAACTGTTACACTCTTATTTGATTTTTCAACATCATTTTAATACTAATCCAAGTAATTGGATGATCTTCCATTTTAGTGCTGTATTTAGACCCAAAACATCACAGCTTAAAAGCGAACTATTTCCAAATATGTGCACCTGGCAAATGCAAGTAGAAATTCTTACATAATGTTTAAGTACAAATAAATATCATGGCTACAAAGCCAATAAAGATTTTAGGCAATAAAATGTTCTTTTTTGAAGTTTGAGGGCTTGGAATGTATCTCAAAGTGTTCTCTTACAGTTATTTTACCAAATGGAAGTAGTGTATTTTCATTGGTCACCAATTACAGTATTATGTTCTGTCAGTTATAGATTTCCTAAGGCATGGAAGTCTTAATTGTCCAATTATGATTTGTGGGTGTTAAAGTTGCAGATGATTTCAAGAACTAAAGGATTGTCAGTGATGAGCTCTTTAATCTAAGTGAAACTCTAATTTTAATATTGATTTAATCCTTGTCAAAGCCAGCATGGAGAAATTATCCTGCTCTGATTGGTTGATAAACAACAGCATTGCAGAGCTGGTAGCATCGACAGGCCTGCCAGTGAATATCAGTGATGCCTATCAGGATCCTCGTTTCGATACTGAGGTAAGAAGCAAGTTGACTAGATGCTTGTACAAACCCTACTAAATAATTGCACACTGACAGACCCATTCTAATTTCCTTTGAATTCCATTCTTTAGCTCACTATCTCCAGAAGCAAATTTCAGTACCACACCACAACAACTACATGATATAAAAAAAACAAAATTTCAGTCTGTGCAAAGTGGTTTTGTTACTGTTAGCTAAGGAATAAATATAGGCCATGGTTTTGCTATTCTAGTAGTGCTGCAAGAACTTTGGTGTTTTCCTGAACAAATGCATATGCCTTGTGACAGAGTCTCACGTGAAGGTTTCTATTCTTGACATTGAGCAGTGTTGCAATGTTGAACTACACCATGCCTCATACCGTCTTCGCCTGATATTAGGATTTCTGACTGAGGTATGACTATTATCAATTAAGTCAATCTTTACTTATTTCTCTGTTGCAAGTCATAGACACAAGCTGATAATTTGGCAAAAATGGAATTTTCTCTGAAAAATTATACCCATAGCTGTCAGAAATAGAAAGGAATCAGTTTGGTGGACTCTGGTTCACCACCACCTCCTGCAGGGCAATAAAGGATAGGCAATAGGCCTAACCAATTTTACTCACATTCCATGAAAGAATAAAAAAAATTAAGAGACAATAGAACAAACTATACAGTGCACTGAAAAAATGTTACATTAGATATAACCTTGCATAATTCTCATGGTGTATCTCTTTGTGTGTGCCATTTGCCAAAGCTATAATCTTTCAAGATTGAGTACAAAATGTATTAATTCAAGAGTAAATTTAAATAAATGATAGTATGCAATATCATTGAATTTACAAGACTCAAAACTTTTCCTTTTGCTTAATTTGGATACGGGATATCACAGAACAAATATTAATTGTTTGTAATCATTAGTTGT
Source organism: Rhincodon typus (assembly GCF_021869965.1). Classification (NCBI taxonomy): domain Eukaryota; kingdom Metazoa; phylum Chordata; class Chondrichthyes; order Orectolobiformes; family Rhincodontidae; genus Rhincodon; species Rhincodon typus. The sequence continues at coordinate 99,196,817 of NC_063333.1, read as the reverse complement.
CGGACCCAGACAGCTGGCTAATATGATATCTTTGTCTTCCATATTGAATCAAATAAAAATGAAAAGAAATGGAATATCAAGGCTCAGAGTTTGCAGGGTAAGTGAGGGTAAAATTAATAGTTTTTTCTTATCAGTAGTCCTCTGAAGCTGACAGCAACTTTTATAGAATATTGCAGAAAAAATATCAGAAATTGTTGTTACCTATTTACGACTTTTCCAGTGATTCCACTGTTATACTCCTCACCATCAGACAACAATCCCTAAAAGCTCTGTGAATTCATGAAAACATTCATTTCTTTGCTGTTGGCCTTAATGGAAAAGTTCCACCTTATTGAGTGGGGTCCAAGTGGTATTTTAACAGTGTACTAACTTCATAATTATTGCTAATCACCTTCACTGGTTCTTGAAATCTGATGCTATACTTGTGAAATATCAGTTTACTCCATTGTGACAAAACATCTGTCTCTTTGTGTTTTCAAAGTCTGTTTATGTTGATATTTTCACATGTATCTAAATTCAATGTTAATCTAAATATTTGAAATAAATGTGAAGTATCAAATAATTTTAACTTACTGAATTGCTGTCTGTGAGAATACTTCAGTGTGATTGACCACTCTTTGCTGACATTACTGGTGGTGGAGGCTAGAAATTCCCTTCTCATGGCATCAGATTTAAATTGCTATCAGGAGAGGGGAGATAGAGATCTTCTTAGGCAGTTTTCTTTGAGATTAGTAACAAGCATTGTTGCTCAGTTTACGAAAATATATTTTATATTTCTACTAAAGGTTTACTCACAGCTGAATTTAACATTTGGTCTGGAAGTGTGTTAAATGTTAGAAATATGGTACAAAGGTGTGAAGAAAGCAAGGGACATTTTGAAACTAACTTTTCCATTGTGGTATATTTATAATCCAAAGAATGCAAGTGAAAGCCCGCATGGATGCACTAACATCATTCATCCCCAATTGCATTTTACCTTTCAGTATCACAAAGTAGATTAAACATAATAGACATTGGTTAAAACTGTGGGGTAGTAGTCAATTAAGTTAATCGAAGTACCTGCTTATTAGATACAAACCATCACAGTAACACAAGAGAAAGTCTTGGCTAATTCTCTCACTTTGAATCACTGGGAATGTTGCATTTTTAAATGCTATTCCTTTCATTCAATGCTACAGATTAGCAGGCTGTTGGAAGAGTACTGTGTTACCCTGCAAAATTACGGCCTCTAATTAATCTGTGTGTTGATGGACACTATGTTTGTTCATGAGTCTCAAGAGATAATCTAACAATCACTACAAAGCAAGCTGTTCAAGGTAATAATGCAACTGTGAAATAGTAGACTAGTCATTGTAAATTATGTTAATTACACAGGCAGAGTTGTCATGATGATATTGCAGTACAAATGGAGGGCACCATTGGTTGAAAGGGATTTCTTTACTATTAGGTTTTATTACAGTCAACTAGAGAATGGCTCCATGTTGTTTGTTAATGTTCAATGGCATTGCTAAATGCTGTTTGCATAATGTTTGGATGTAAAAATCATGATAATACTTCTGACTGAGGATGGTCTTTAATACAGAATATTAAAAACAATTCATGTATCCCATCTAGGAGGTACCCATTAAGGCATGGTCTAGTTTCTTGGGAATTTCCATATAGAACTACACTGACACAAGGCAACTATGCACAAAGGTTTTTAATAATGATTCTTATGCTTTGGGTCCAACTTAGGTTTCTTTGGCATCTGGATGTAAAGCCAGAAATATTTTCAATAGAGGAAGAGGCAGTCAAACTGTCAGATTTTTCAAAGGAACCAATTTCAAATCAAGTGAAGTGCTTTGTAGCTTTTAACTCTTATTTAGAACTAACTTAGGTTGGGAGTGTTTCCCAGATAATCTCTTTCTGCTGAGTTCCAGATATTTGATTCCACAAAAGCTTATGTTTGGGTTTGTTAAATTGTATAACTGTTTCACAGGAGAAGAAGCTGCTTCCTCTCAATATTTTTAGTAAGACTTAGCTTTCCCACAAATATCCCAGATATTCTTTTACATATATATCTCCTCATTTCAGGAGTTGAAGAAAATATTACCGTTTGTTTTAGTTGTAATGGGAGAGCTTAAATAAGTCAAATTAGTAACTTTACAACTTTATTATCAGGCAATGTACTTTAAGTGAATAAGTATACTACAGTAAAACAAAACTATCAAAAGATTTCGGACCAAATATAATAGAATCCAGTTTGATGCTAATTTCAACTACTCAAGAACGTTTAGGAATATTCAAGAATAGCTAGGAATAAACAAGCTAATAGTATCTAATTCAATATCCATCAACATTTAACATATTTTTACCTTAATGCCCTGTGCAAGTAAAATAGTTTCTCCTGGTTTGAGAAGTATTATATGGGGGTCTGTAATACTTCTGTAATTATGGTAAAAGGGTCTTGCTTTTGTATTATTTGGACCCCTCCTGATTTGCAAATATGAGGGTTAACTCTCTGCATCTATTCCTTGCACTTCATGTGATGCTCTCCCTTATTATTCTCAGTCTTAAATTTAATGATTAATGAAGGATTATCAGTAAAGAGGGTCCTACTATGTATTCATTTCTCTATCTTTGCATTTTGTCTTATCTTGATTTTTAATGGAGTAATAAATTGTAATGCTCCCATTATTCCTCTTCTCATTTAAAATTTTACTTTCCCACTCAGGTTTGACATTTCCATGTGTCTTTTCAGGCCTTTTTAGTGATTAGACAGTTGTTTCTATCTCTGTTGTCTGTGCTGAGTTCCAATTTATTTAATAGTCTATGTGTGTCATAGCTAATTAGTTAAACTTGTTTCTCAACCAAACTTAAATTTCTAACTAGATATCTATACACAAGAACATGAACTCGCCAAAATGGATACGACCAAAATAACAATAATGAAGGGCTGTATTTTACACTGTCAGTTTGAAGGCCTTTGGAGGCCCTTAAGTGACAAATTAATGGCTATTTAAGGGTATCATCCACGAGCAGCAGGGTTGATCTCCTGTGGTGCATTGGTAGTGTCCCTGTCTGTAATTCAGGTTGCCTGGGTTTAAGTCATTCCTGCTCCAGGGGTGTGCAATAACATCTCTGAACAGGTTGATTAGAAAATAGCTGAAGCCCACATCATGTTGGAAATCTGGCAGATTTAACAGCTCTTGAGAAAGAAAATCTCCTATGGGTGCTTCCTGATATCATTAGAGGCACCCTGACCCAGGGGCCAAGACAGAAATCACAGGCCCCAGTGCTGTTACTGGACCAGGCCCCAGCCATGCTCACAGTCCAAGCACAGTGACTCCTGTCCCCAGGTGAGGCACAGTGAGCCCCCTTGGACCCCCAGGCCCAGGTTGTTTGGCCTTAATGTTTTCATTCTGTCCTTGGCACCCCTCAGACCCAAGACCATAGTTGCCCCTTTACTCTTTTCTGTGGCATCTCTGACCCCCTCCCAGTGCTTGCTGGCCTTTCCCAGACTTACCTCTAAGTCCTTATTCCTCTATGTCAGGACCTCCTACTGCCCCAGCAATGGCCATTGCTTCTGCCTGGTCCTGCTAGGACATCAGAGCTGCTGGCCATTTGATTGGCTGTCATCTAACTAGGGCAGGACTTCTGCTTGAGATAGAAGCTGAAGACTTAAAGCAATGAATACTACTGCCCGCTGTCAGGATCATGGGCAGGCTGTCCCTGCCAACTTTTTATCTAGGTGTGGGGGGCATATGCAGGGAATATGGCACTTCGTAAAATCCAGCCCAATGAAAATAATGACACAAAGAATAACAAAATACCAGGAACAGATGGTTTCCATCTTATGAATTTAAAAGAATAAGTGATAACATTGCAGATATCCTAAATAAAAATCTTACCAAATTCTCTCAATTTGGAAACAATTCCTTTAAGTTGGAAAATTGCACATGTTAGTCTGCAATTTAAAAGAAGTTGGGAGAGGAATCTCAGGGTAAGCCAGTTAACGTAACATCTTTTGTCAAGAAATTACCATAGTTTATTATGAATAGAATGATTGAACACATTGATTACTTCCAGCTAATTTAAAAAAAACGTTAATTTATAGAGAATAGATCATGATTGATGAATGGGATTAACTTTGTGAAGAGGAGGCAAAAATATTTGTTTGGGACTGTTTATTAGTTTTTTTTATATTTTGACTTCCAGAAGGTATTTGATGCAGTACCGCCTTAAGAGACCCTATTAGCTAAAGTTGAATAGAAGTTATTGACCTGGTGCAGGTGAGATGTTTCGTGAATGAATGAGTGGCAGATGGTTTTGGAAGTAGTATATTTGCAAGGATAGAGGTTTAGCTAACAAATAAGAGAACAGGGAGTTGGGATAAGGAAGCATATTCAGGATACAACCTGTAACTATTGAAATACCACAGGAATCAGTGCTGGGGCGACAATTATTTGTAATATATATTAATGACTTGGATGAGGAAAGCGCATGTACAATAGCAATGTTTGAAGATAACATAAAATAGGAGGGAAGGCAAGTGGTGATAACAAAAAGAGTCTGTAGAGGATAAGGACTGTTTAAGTGAATGATACAAACTTGGTGCATGGAACATAATGTGGGTAACTGTGAGGTTATGCACTTTAGCAGGAAGAGTAGAGGAGCTGAATATTATTTAGATGGAGAAAGACTGCAGAAATCTACAGTACAGAGGGAGTTAGGAGTCTTCGCATAAATCTCAAAAAACTATCATCCAAGTTCAGCAGGTAATAGGGAAGACAAATGGAATGTTGGTCTTTATTTCAAAGGGAATGGAATATAAAAGTAGGGAGGTTTTGCTTAAACTATATAAGACACCAGTCAGACCACAGCCAGAAAACTGTGAACAGTTTTGAGAACCTTATGTAAGCTTTAATCTGTGTCCTCTGGTTAGAGTCATAGAGTCATTGAGATGTACAGCTTGGAAATGGACCCTTCAATCCAACTTGTCCATGCCGACAAGATATTCTATATTAATCTAGTCCCATTTGCCAGCATTTGGCCCATATCCCTCTAAACCCTTCCTATTCATTTACCCATCCAGATACCTTTTAAATGTTGTAATTGTACCAACCTCCACCACTTCATTTGGCAGCTCATTTGATGCATGCACCACCCTCTGTGTGAAAACATTGCCCCTCAGGTCACTTTTAACTCTTTCTCCTCTCACCTTAAACCCATGCCCTCTAATTTTGGACTCTCTTGAGCCTTTCTACATCTGGAACAGTTTCTTCCTGCCTATTTAGTTCAGACCTCTCAAAATTTTGAGTATATTTGTTGAATCTCACAACTTTCCTATCTCTAAGAAGCACAATCCAAATTCTCTGACGTTCCTTCAAAACTGAAGATCATCATCCCTGGAACCATTATTATACACCCTTTGTCACTTCTTCCTATCCTTCCTAAAGTGTTGTGCCCAGAAATAGACATAGTTCTTCATTTGTTATAAAGCCAGTGTTTCATACAGACTGGCATCACTTCCTTTTTTTTTTGTTCCAAGTCCCTATTCTTGAAGTCCAGGATGCCATTTGCTTTATTAACCATCCTCTTGACCTGTCTTGTTTCTTTCCGTGATCTATGCATAGCTACACCTAATTGTCTCTCCTCACCCCTTGAATCCTTTAGTTTATATTGAGTCTCTTTGTTCTTCCTATGAACATTTTTTTTCGTGCTTCACTGCATTCAATTTCATCTGCCACTTGTTTGCTATTGCAGTAAACTCTCTGTTCTTTTCAAATTCTGTACCATTGTGCTAATTGTGCAGACTGCATCCAAGTTTCAACTCATCCACTGATTTTGAAATTTAGCCTCATATACCAAGGCTTTGGTCACGAATATATATGTTAGGAAGTGCAGGAGTCCTAACATCCATCCTTAGAGATCTCCACTATAAACCTTCCTCCAGTCCAAAAAATAACTCTTCACTATATTCTTTGTTCTCTGTCACTCAGCCAAGGATGTTACTACCAACCTTTTCTGACCACGAGCTATAACTTTGCTCATGTCCATTGTTCAGTACTTTGTCGGATGCATTTAGAAGTCCATATACACCACATCAATAGCATTGCCCTCATCAAACATCTCTGATACTTAAGTGAAAATCTCAAATAAATTAGTTAAACATTATTGGCCCTTAACAAATCTGTGTTGGCTTTCCTTAATTAAAAGTTGCCCAAGTGACTATTAATTTTGTCCAAAATAAAATTTTTATAATGCCCCACCACTGAGGGTAAACCGACTAAAACTTTAAAAATCAAACTTAAACCTTGAATTGCTGGCCTGATCTTTACACACTTTTTAAAATGAGGATGTGAAATTTGCAATTCTCCAGTCTGCTGACACCACCCGGAGTCTAAGGAAAACTCAAAAACTGTAAGTAACGCTGTGCAATTTCTGTTCTGAATTCCTTCATGGTCTTTGGATGCACTTCATCTAGTCCTGGTGCCTTGTTAATTTTAAGTGAAGGCAGTCTTAATGCCAATTTTAAGCCCTTCCAATATTTGAGTTGCTCCTCTTTTACCATGATCTTCTTAACTTGCATCTGTCTTTGTCAAGGAAGATGATTATATTTGGTTAATACTTCAGCCATGTCCTTGACTCACTGTCTAAATCCTGTTTTAGGTCCCTAATCAGCCCTACTCCTGCACATGCCACTTTTTTGAACAGATGTGCCCACAGAGAGTATTCGATTCCCCTTTGTATTATTGGCCAGTCATTTCATATTATTCATATAGTGAATATGGGCTTCACTGACTGGGCCAGCATTTATTGCCCATTCCTAATTTCTATTGAGAAGATGCTGGTGAGCTGCCTTCTTGAACTAGATTGACCCACAATGTCCTTAGTGAGGGAATTCCAGGATTTTGACCTAGTGACAGTGAAGGAACAGGAATATATTTCCAAGTCAGGATGGTAAGTAGCTTGGAAGGGAACATGCAGGTGCTGGTGTTCCCATGCTGCCCTTCTTCTTCTAGATTGAAGTGGTCATGGTTTGGAAGGTACTCTTTCAGGAGCCTTGGTGAATTTTTGCATTGCATCTTGTAGATAGTACACACTGCCTAGACTGAACGTTGATGATGGAGGGAGTACATGCTTGTGACTGCGCCAGTCAAGTGGGCCGCTTTTATCCCGGATGATGTCAGGCTTCTTGCCTACTACTGCTTCTGACATGCCTTCTTGCACTTTCCATTGAATTAGAGTTGATCGTCTGGCTTGATGGTAATTCTTGAGTGAAGGATATACCTTGCCATGAGGTTACAGACAATGCTGGAGTTTGCTGCTGTTGATGGCCCACAGCACCTCATGGACGCCCAGTCTTGAATTGCTAGATCTGTTCAAATTCTGTCCTATTTAGCGCGGTGATAATGCCACACAGTACAATGGAGGTTATTTTCAATGTGAAGGCAGGACTTTGTTTCCACAAGGACTGTGCACTCTTATAGACGCACCTGCAGTTGGCAGATTGGTAACAATGATGTCAAGTTGTTTTTTTTGCCCTTTGTTGGTTCCCTTACCATCTGCCACCGTCATGTCCTTAATGACCTGACCAGCGTGATCAGTTCAGCTGTTGCTGAGCCACTCTTGGTGGTGGATATTGAAATCCCCCACTGGAGTACATTTTGCATCACTACCACCCTCAGTGCTTCCTCCAAGTGTTGTTCGACATTGAGAAATACTGATTCATCAGTGGAGGGAGGATGGTGGGAGGGAGTTCTTCACATCAAGATGATAGTGAGCTGCCTTCTTGAATTGCTGTGGTACATTTGGTATAGATTCACTCACAATGTTGTTAGCGAGGGAGTTTCAGGATTTTGATCCAGCAACAATGATGGAATTCCTATATATTTACAAGTAAAGATAATGAGTAGCTTGGAGAGGAACTTGCCGGTGGTGGAGTCCCTGTGTCTACCGCCCTTGCCCTTCTCGATGGTAGTGAATGTGCATTTGGAAGGTGCTGTCCAAGGAGCCTTGGTCTCTTGAATCTCTTCTTGTAATTTTTTTTCTTACTTGCTTTTCACTTCCACTCTGAATCTTTTTATGATTGACCTAGTTCTCAATTATAACTGTCTCATGTCTGTCATAAATACACACTTTCTGCTTTATGTTTATGTCTTTTCATTCATCCTCCAAGTGCTCTGGATTTGATTGTCTGACTTTTCCCCTTTGTACCTCAACTGTACTTGAACTACATCTTCTTTAAAGGTACCCCATTGTTCAGTTATAGTTTGATTCCATTTCTTCTGAGCCAGATCAATTCATACCCCATGGAGTTGGCTTTCTCCCAGTTAGTTCCTTTTTACTCTGAATTGCTCCTTGCCCTTTTCCATAGCCAACCTTAATCTTATAAATCAATCTTTGGAGTCCTGTCACCTTCTGATACTTGAGCCAGTTGGCCCACTTCATTTTCAAAAATCAAGTCCGAGAATGCCACCTTGCTTTATTGGACTGAATTTTCTACTGCAGTATTTCTGTAATTTCCTTGCAGTTATGTTCCTCTACATCTTTCCAACTAGTTGTTGGCCAATAGACTAGCAAATAATGCAGTTGATCTAATTATGTTCCTTAACTCTCATCAAATAGATTTGATCCTGTACCCCACTGGGGTGTCCCTTCTCTGTAACTTTGCAATGTTCTCCTTAGTACTGTAATAACTCTTGCTTTTTTTTCTTCACCACGCGCCTTATATTCAGGAGTATAGAAGTCCCAATTCTGCCCTTCTTTGACCATGTCTATTATCACAATGTCATGATTCCATGTGACTGTCTGCAACCTCACTATTCTTATTTACTATATTTCACACATTCACATAGAAGCACTGAAATCCAAATTTAGACTTTATTCCATTCCCTCTAACCTGCAATTCACACAATCTCTTTCTCATTCCTTTCAGGTCCTATCTATCTCTCCCAGTATTCTTTGCATACTATTTAGTGTTACTTTCTGGATTTTGCATCTTCGGATTGTACGCCTTGGAATTTAGAAAGTTAATTGGTGATTTGTTCAAAGTTTCCTCGTTATTTAAGGAAACAGAATAGTTAGAGGGAAACTATTTTTGCTGGTTGAGGAAGTTAGGATTGAGGGCATTGTCTAGAAGTTGGAACTACTTTCAATAGTGAAATTAGGAAACACTGTTTTGTACAATGAATGCTAAAAGTTTGGAATTGTGTCTGTAGAAGCACCAAGTTAATTGTGAATTTTAAAACAAGGTTAAAAAGATATATTTGTTGACTAGAAGTATAAGGGCTGTGATACATTGGTAAGAATATGGAGTTACATCACAGATTATTCATGATCTCAAAGATGGGTGGAACAGGCTTGTGGGGTTAAATTGTTTCCTCCTGTTCCTATGTTCTTGTATATTCCTAAATAGCAGAAGTGATTTTTATTCCAAGATTCCTTTGCATCCTGAGCAGTAACTTTGAGTAATTTTAAACATTGATCCTACTCCTTCTGAGGTCCATTTGTAAAATTTAATTTTACCCACTTGAACTTGATGCAGTTCCCAATGCTGATTGAAGTATTGGTATGATTTTCCTCTATTACCTGTAACTGTTAAAGTAAAGTTACCATTGTTCCCGAGGGCTGCTCTCCCATTAGAGATGATGGGGAGGTGCCGGTGTTGGACTGGTGTGGACAAGGTCAGAAATCACACGACACCAGATTATAATCCAACAGGTTTATTTGAAAAGACATGCTTTCAGAGCCTCGCTCCTTCTTCAGGTGTTAGTGCGAGAGGTAGTATCAGACACAGAATTTATAAGTAAAAGACCAAAGGGTCACACAACTGATGAGGATGTATTAAACAAACCTAAGATGCTGTTAAATCTTTTATCAGTTAGAAAGTTTAATTGATTAATATGTGTATGTCAATCCCTGAATGCCTTTCAAGTCCTTGTCCTGTGAGAACTAAAGGTTTTATCAGTGTAAAGAAGAGGTGACATTTTAGGTCAGACAATGCATATTAGGTGTGAGACCTTGTTTAGAATCTGTTTGCTGTTTGTGTTTTGCTTTGCTGTCAGACTGGTTTTATTTCCAAAGCAGGAATTCATAAAACGCCACATTGTCTATAAATTGTCTGTTTTTTGAACAAAATAGAATGTATCTGCAAATACGAATTTACCCCATAGATTCATGTGTGTGTGTGTGTGTGTGTGTGTGTGTGTGTGTGTCAGTCAATGTGGTGTTTTACAAATTCCTACTTTGGAAATAAAACCAGTCTGACTCCAAACCAAAACACAAACAGATTCTAAACAAGGCTTCACACATTGTTTGACCTAAAACGTCATCTCATCTTTACACTGATAAAACCTTTAGTTCTCACAGGACAGGGAGTTGAAAGGAATTTGGGGATTGACATATAGATATTAATCAATTAAAACCTTCTAATTGATTGAAGAGTTAACAACATCTTAGGTTTGTTTAGTACATCCTCATCAATGGTGTGACCATTTGATCTTTTACTTATTTTGTGTCTGATATCACCTCTCTCACTAACACCTGAAGAAGGAGTAAGACACTGAAAGCTTGGGTTTTCAAATAAACCTGTTGGACTATAACCTGGTGTCATGTGATTTCTGACCTTGCATTCGAGAGAGACAGAGGCAACTAGTGGTGAGTTTATCCTTAGGGTCACCACACATTGGGTGAGGGGCGAGATTGAACAGGCAGGACCTTCGTGATAAGCTCAGTCGATATGGGAATTGAATCCATGCTGTTGGCATCACAAACCACCCATCCACGCAGCTAAATGAGCTAACCGACCCCTATCTGCAACTATACTTCGCTTGGAATCTATACAGTGACATGTGATCATGGGTAAGTTCATGAAAATTTGAAGCTTATGTCTTTAAAAGGCTGCTGAACACAATAGCTTAGATTTACCAATCTTTTAAGAGAACAGTATTTACATTCTTAACTCACTGACAGTTTGTCAGAATGTTTGTGGGCTTTCTGGTGTAAATTCCTCACTTAACTGTTCTCTGTTTCAAGAAGCAGGCAAGAAACAGTGAAAGTCTTCTTCCAATCAGACTGAAGTGTCCTCACTGAGACAGCGAATCCAAACCAGGAAGTTTAAAGCAGAAAATATAACTTAAATTTAAAGTATGTAGGCAAAGTGAATTAAAGATTGCAAAAACAAGTTTGGGATTAATGAAGAGAGGTAAAAGACACAGATGGAAAACACAACAAACATGTATGTATTCATAAAAACCCTAAGAACTGCAGATGCTGAAAATCAGAAACAAAAACAGAAGTTACTGCAAAAGTTCAGCAGACCTGGCAGCGTCTGTGAAGAGAAATCAGAGTTAATGTTTCGGGTCCAGTGATCCTTTCTCTGAACTCATTTTTTTAAACTCTCCAATATTATCTTTCAGCTCAGGAAACGACAGTCCACGATTGTAAAACTAATTTTTAGGAGCTGAAAGTTGTTCATCAATTGTTATTATTTATCATTAAAATCTCATTTAACCCTTAACATTTTCAGCAATGTTTAATACAAAACCAATGATAAGTGATCCAAATGCAAGCTGTTGCAGCCATCTCAGTGTTGAGTCAATTTGCAATGACTGTTACAGTGTACATTTGCACAGCACCAGGTTTTCTCTGGCAGCATGTTCTGACTTTTTCAGCACAACTGCATGCGCAGACTCCAGAAGTCAGATTTACCATGTAATAGAGTTGTTACGGTTAAACGAATTCTGGCCATTCTGTCAGTATATCTGAACAGATTCATTAATTAATAACAGTAATCTGAGGTAATAAATCAAAAATGACCTTGATGATATGCATTAAATTGTGATTAGTTCTCTTCCTTGGATAAATGGCTTTAACCTTTACATTGGGTCTAATCTTTAATTTGAAGTTAATTAAATTAATTTGTCATTAGATCATTAATTTCAGCTTTCAGTTTTAACCCAATGTAATATTCAGGTCTATTTCTATGAATGTATTCGGGTGTACAGCCTATTGAAAAATGTGCCATTAATTCACATCTGTGCCATTCAGTGTATGTCAGTTAATTGTTACTGCTCGAGTAAATACTGAATCTTTCATCGGCACAAAATGAGTTCCTCTCAGTATACTTTTCCTTAACTACATCAACTGCAAATCAGAGCTGTCGACTCAAATCTCAATTTCTTGTTATTTGTCCATATTCTTGAAATGTCCTGCAACATATGTTCATCTGATTCTCTGCTAAATGTCAAAACTAATCTTGTTTTAATAACCACCCAGAAAATTTTTAACATAAACTATGAAATAGGAACAGAAGTGGACCATTTGGCCTGCTCTGTATCCTAATAACCTTCTATGTCACACCATGCCTTCTAGCTTCCCATTTATGCTTTAATACAAGTCAAGTATTTGCTGCAAAGTTTCAATTTGAGATTTGCACCAGGATGAACTTCACTACTGTTCAATTTTTAAATTCAGTAACTTGATTGTAAAGATGGACCTAGAAATTCTCCATCTACTGCTATATAAAACTTGCAAACTGATGTAAACAAGTAGTCAAATACTCAAACAAAACAAAACAATGACACTTTAAAAAGGAAGAAGAGAGACAAAGCAATGACAATGTGGGAAGTGAAACAACTGGAGAAATAAAGCTGCACAACTGTCTGACCCAGCAGTGAACGTGCATAAAAACAAAGCTGCTGGAAAAGCTCAGCAGGTCTGGCAGCATCTGTGAAGAAAAAACAGAATTAACGATTCGAGTCTGTGATCCTTCCTCAGAACTGCACAGCTGTCTGACCCAGCAGTGAACCTGCACAGCTGTCAGCCTCTGCTGTTTGGTTTTAAGAATCTCTAGACATCTGAGTTCTTCTAAGAAAAATGAACAAACAGTGAAATTGACAGTTGACCTTGAAGAAACCTGTGTGGGGGAGCTCACAGCAGGGGAGCAGCTCAGTGGCTATTTTAAAGTGTAACCTTACTTTTTTTTATAAGTCTACAATAGTGAGTAGAGTGGATTCTTTTTTGATTGTATGTTTTTATTGAGATCTGTCTCTTGATTAAACTTCAAAAATATAAAACATAGGTACTAAGTTAGCCTGGAGCAATGTTTTAGAACAGTAAGACTGTGCTATTTCTGGATCTGGAGAATAAGACGCAAAGATGGCCTTTAGTAGAGTAATGCGCTCTTCCTGTTGGATGTGGGAGATTAGGAAGAGTTTACATGTTACTAATGTTTATGTATGCAGGAAACATGTTTGGTTGCAAATTCTGTCGGGTTGCAAATTCTGTCGGATTGCATGGATTGGTTGCGGCAGCAGTTAGAGGTAATGAGGGATTTGCAGGAGCTAGGGGGTGCGATGGGTGGCAGTTTCAGGTAGGTAGGAAAACCAAAGACCCATTCGGAGAAATGGGATACCTTTAAGAAAGGTAGGAGAGGAAGGCTGGTAACACAGCAGTCTCCTGTGGCTACCCTGATCTCAAACAAGTGTGCTGTTTTGGAAAACATAGGGGTGATAGACTCGGGGCGGGGGGGCTGGGGGGGTGGGTGGTGCAGAATTTACCACTGACTGTCGGGTTTCTGGTACTGAGACTAGTTCTAACGTAACGAGGAGTACGCCAGGTTCCAACCAACCAATTGTGATAGGGGACTTTCTAGTTAGAGGCACAGACAGACATTTCTGCAGCCGACAATGAGATGTCAGAATGGTGTGTTGCTTTCCTGGTATCAAGACCAAGGATATTTCTCGGAGAGGGTGCAGAATATTCTGAAAAGGGAGAATGACCAGCAGGAGGTCATTGTATACATTGGAACCAGCAACGTAGGAAGAGAAAAGGACAGGATTCTGAGGAGAGAATATAGGAAGTTAGACAGGAATTTAAAAAGTACGTCTTTGAGGATAGTAATATCTTGATTACTCCCAGTGTTAAATGCTGGTGAGGGTAGGAATAGGAGGATAGTGCAGATGAATGAGTGGCTGAGAAGCTGGTGCAGGGGAGAAGGATTCACATTTTTGGATCATTGGAATCTCTTCCGGGGTAGAAGTGACCTGGAGAAGAAGGACAGATTGCGCCTGAATTGGAAGAGAACTTTGATACCGAAGGTGAGATTTCCTAGAGCTGCTCAGGAGGAATTAAGCTTGTATGTGTTTGTGTGTGCATGTGTGTGCGTGTGCATGTGTGTGCGAGTATGTGTGCATTTGGTGAGATGGGGGAATCCCAGGGAGATTGTGAGGAAAGACATCGATCTGAGACTGGTACAGTTGGGAAAAGGAGCAAGTCAAAAAGACAGGGCAGGCAGGAACAAAGTAGAGAACGAGGTAGGACTGATAAATTAAACTGCATTAAATGGTGGCACAGTGGCTCAGTGGTTAGTACTGCTGCCGCACAGCACCAGGGACCCAGGTTTGATTCCAGCCTCGGGGAAACTGTCTGTGTGGAGTTTGCACATTCTCCCTGTATCTGCATGGGTTTCCTCCGGGTGCTCTGGTTTCCTCCCACAGTCCAAAGATGTGCAGGGTAGGTGGATTGGCCATGCTAAATTGCCCATAGTGTTCAGGGATGTTTAGGTTAGGTGGGTTAGACATGGGGAAATGCAGGGGTAGGGAAATGGGTCTGGGTGGGATGCTCTTCGGAGGGGCGGTGTAGACTTATTAGGCTGAATGGCCTGTTTCCACACTGTAGGAATTCTATGATTCTATGATTTATTTCAGTGCAAGAGGCCTAACAACAGGTATGGCAGAAGAACTCAGGGCATAGTTGGGAACATGGGACTGGGATATTATAGTGATTACAGAGACGTGGCTCAAGGATGGACAGGACTGGCAGCTTAATATTCCTGGGTGTAGATGCTATGGGAAGGATAGAAAGGGGGGCAATAGAGGAGGGGCAGTTGTGTTTTTGATTGGGGATAACAATACTTAGGGAGGATTTCCTGGGAATATGTTCAAGGAAGTTATTTGGGTAGAAAGGGGTGATCACCTTATTGGGATTGTACTATAGACCCCCCAGTAGTCAGCAGGAAATTGACAAAGAAATTTGTAAGGAGATCTCAGTTATCTGTAAGAATAAAAAGGTGGTTATGGTAGGGGATTTTAACTATCCAGTCGTAAACTGGGACTGCCATAATGTTAAGGGCTTGGATAGAGACACATTTAAGTGTGTACAAGAAAACTTCTTGATTCAGTATGTGGATGTACCTACCAGACAAGGTGCAAAACTTGACCAACTCTTGGGAAATAAGGCAGGGCAGGTGACTGAGATATCAGTGGGGGAGCACTGTGGTGTCAGTGACCATAATTTGATTAGTTTTATAATAGTGATGGAAAAGGATAGACAGGATCTAAAGGTTAAAGTTCTAAATGAGAGGAAGACCAATTTTGATGATATTAGACAAGAACTTTCAAAAGTTGATTGCGGGTAGATGTTTGCAGGTAATAGGATGGCTGGAAAATGGAAAACATTCAAAAATGAGGTGACGAGAGTCCAGAGACAGTATGGTCCAATTCTGGTGAAGGGCAGGTCTGGTATGTGTAGGGAATGCTGGATAACTAGACAAAGTGAGGTTTTGGTTAAGAAAAAGAAGGAAGCATATGTCAGGTATATACAGCTGGGGTCAAGTATAAAGGCAGTAGGAAAATACTTAAGAGGAAAATCAGGAGGGCAAAAAGGGGATATGAGATAGCTTTGGCAAATAGGGCTAAGGAGAATCCATAGGGACTCTACAAATACATTAAGGCCAGAAGGGTAACTAGGGAGAGAATAGTGCCCCTTAATGATCAGCAAGGCCGCCTATGTGTGGAACTGTAGGAGATTGGGGGGGGATTCTAAACGAGTGTTTTGCATTAGTGTTTGCGGAGAAGGATATGGAAACTAAAGAACTTGGGAAATAAACGACATCTTGAAAAGTGTTCATATTACAGATGAGGTGGTGCTAGACATCTTAAAATGCATAAAGGTGGATATATCCCTGGGACCTGATCAAGTGTACCCTCCAACTGTGTGGGAAGCTGGAGAAGTGATTGCTGGGCCGCTTGCTGAGATATTTGTATCATCAGTAGCCACAGGTATGGTGCCAGGAGACTGGAGGTTGGCTAACGTGATGCCACTATTTAAGAAGGGTGGTAAGGAAAAGCCAGGGAACTATAGACTGGTGAACCTGACATAGGTGGTGGGCAAGTTGTTGGAGGGAATCCTGAGGGACAGGATTTATAGGTATTAGGCAAGGCAAGGACTGGTTAGGGATAGTCAGCATGGTTTTGTGCGAGGGAAATTGTGACTCACTAACTTGATTGAGTTTTTTGAAGAAGCGATAAAGAGGATTGATGAGGGAAGAGCAGCGGATGTGGTCTATACGAACTTCAATAAGGTGTTTGACAAGGTTCCTAATGGTAGACTGGTTAGCAAGGTTAGATCACATGGAATACAGGGAGTACAGCCATTTGGATACAGAACTGGCTCAATGGTAGGAGATGATAGCGGGTGGTGGTGGAGGGTTGCTTGTCAGACTGGAGGCCTGTGGCCAGTGGTGTGCCATAAGGATTAGTGCTGGGCCCACTGCTTTTCGTCATTTATGTAAATGATTGATATGAAATAGGAGGTATCGTTAGTAATTTTACAGATGACACCAAAATTAGAGGTGTGGTGGACAGTGAAGAAGGTTACCTCAAAGTACAACAGGATCTTGATCAAATGGGCCAATGGGCTGAGGAGCGGCAGATGGAGTTTAATTTAGATAAATGTGATGTGCTGCATTTTGGAAAGGCAAATCAGGGCAGGACTTCTACACTTAATGGTAAGGTCTTGGGGAGTTTTGTTGAACAAAGAGACCTTGGAGTACAGGTTCATAATTCCTTGAATCGCAGGTAGATAGAATAGTGAAGGCGGCGTTTGGTATGCTTACCTTTATTGGCCAGTGCATTGAGTATAGGAGTTGGGAGGTCATCTTGCAGCTGTTGGTTAGACCACTTTTGGAATACTGCATGCAATCTGGTCTCCCTGTTATAGGAAGGATGTTGTGAAACTTGAGAGGGTTCAGAAAAGATTTACAAGGATGTTGCCAGGGTTGGAGGGTTTGCGCTATAGGGACTGGCTGAGTAGGGTGGGGCTATTTTCCCTAGAATGTCAGAGGCTGAGGGGTGACCTTGTGGAGGTTTATAAAATCATGAGGAGCATGAATGGCCAAGGTCTTTTCCCTGGGCTGAGTGAGTCCAAAATTAGAGAGCATAGGTTCAAGGTGAGAGGAGAAAGGTTTAAAAGGGACCTAAGGGCAACTTGTTCATGCTGAGGGTGGTGCATGTATGGAATGAGCTGCCAAAGGAAGTGGTGGAGGCTGGTACAAATACATCATTTAAAAGCCATCTGGATGAGTATATGAATAGGAAGGGTTTAGAGAGGTATGGGTTTAGAGGGGTATGGGCTAAATGCTGGCAGATGGGACTAGATTAATTTGGGATATCTGGTCGGCATGGACAAGTTGAACCGAAGGGTCCATTTCCATAGTGTACGTCTCTGTGACTGTATGATAGATGAATGGATTAAGAAAATGAAGCCTGACAAATTGGATTTTATGTCTTTAATGCCCTTTAAAAACTAAAACCACAACGTTTGAAAGTACCCAAAAAGACCTAGTGATTGCTGCTTGTATATTTAAATGATTATAGCAAACTGCCAGTTCACAATGCTGTTAAATGGCTGCACATCTGAACAGTAGGTGCAGAATTGGGAGAGGCTGTGATAAGTTTAAGTTACTTAAGTACGACTGAAACAGCAGGTGCATTGTAGTTGAAATGCTGGAAGTTGTCATAACATGTCTGAACAGGTTGATTAAAATTATCTTCACTATAAGAGTGAGTTATACCTAGGGGACACACTTGAATGGTACATCACAGTAGAGATTGGTGTGCAAGATATTTTTGATGCTGCTTTGAGGACTGATGCAGAGGACAAGAGATGTCATCTTTCCATGGAAAGCCTGGAACCTCCAGACAAACTGTCAGGAGGGAGTGGAACCAAATTGCTTAATAGTGAATATCAGGAGTCTTTGATGAAATGGTGACAGAAATTCAGTTACCTCACTTGAGTTGTCAAAGTCAATGAATGATGTTCAAGTGTAATATCCTGCCAACTGTATACACTCTTCAATATACCACAGCCTTAACCGTCACCTGTCCATAGTTTTTATCAATCATTGCTTATGGCCAACATAAAGCTTCACCTCATCCTCACAACCATCACTCTGCCACAAACCCATATTCACAGCTTGTGCACACACTTCCAGCTTTTCAACCACAACAGCCATTTTGCTCAGACATGTTATTCCAATGTAACTGACACACTCTGGCAGGACAAAGTGACACATAACTGCAGGTAGTGGCATTGAACTGGTGGGCTGGATGGGGAACAGCATGGCTTCCTGTCTTTACCCGAATGGGGGAAAAGATGCTCACCATTATTGGAGTGGCCATAACTGAGGCAGTGGCCAGCAATGAGGCTGAAACAGTTGAAGGTGACAGTATCCTCATACCAGTGCTCTTCCTCATGCTACTTCCCGCTGATCTCACATACTTATTATTTCCAAAATTCAGACAGTGTAAGTATACACAACTATCTCCCCCTCACCACAACTCTACACTTGTTCCTTCTCCATTCAGTACCCCAAAACTGCCACGTGGTCAAGCAGTTTTGGAATAGAAAAGACTGAAAGAGCAGGGAGACAGAAATGATAAAGGAAAACCATTACGGCCACCAGTTCATATCTGATGAGGTTGTTGAGGTTCATTGGCTCGCCGAGCTGGTTTGTTGTTTCACAGACGTTTCATTACCATGCTTGGTAACATCCTCAGTGCAGTCTCTGATGAAGCGTCAGTGTGTTTTCCCGCCTGGTTTTTAAACTCCGGGGCCCGTTGAGATGGATTGCCTCACTTCCGGTTTTCCTTCGTAGTGGAATGTATATGGGGTCGAGTTCAATGTGTTTATTAATAGCATGCTTCGTGGAGTGCCATGCTTCTAGGAATTCTCGTGCTTGTCTCTGCCTAGCCTGTCCCAGGATCTTGGTGTTGTCCCAGTCGAAATGGTGGTTCTCCTTGTCCATGTGGATTGAGATAAGTGAGTATTGGTCGTGTCTTTTTGTAGCCAGTTGGTACTCTTGTTGTTAGTTTCCTTCCTGTTTGTCCAATGTAGTGTTTCTCGCAGTCTCTGCAGGGGATCTTAGATGACATTGGTCCTGTTCATGGCGGGGAGTGGGTCTTTAGTTCGGGTGAGCAGTTGTCGTAGGGTTGACGTGGGCTTGTGTGCCACTCTGATGCCCAGCAGTCATAGGAGTCTTGCGGTGAGTTCCGACATGTTCCTGATGTAGGGTAGTGTGATGAGTGTGTCGGGATCATGTAGTATCTTTCTAATATTGTTCGCGTAGGCATCTTCTGACCCAGTTCTTTGGATATCCATTATCCTTGAACACTTGGAAGAGGTATTCTTCTTCCTCTTGGCGTAGTTCCATGTTGCTGCAGTGTGTTGTTGCCCTTTTAAATAGTGTTTGCACGCAGCTTTGTTTGTGTGTGCTGGAATGGTTACTGTTGAAGTTCAGTACCTGGTCTGTGTGCGTGGCTTTTTGGTGTACTTTCGTGTGCAGTTCCCCATTTGTCTTGCGCTCTACCATGACATCCAGGAATGGAAGCTGTTTGTTCTTCTCCTCCTCTCTGGTGAATTTTATTCTGGTGAGGGTGTTGTTTATAAGTTTGTGTATCTCCTCTAATTTGGCCAAGAGGAAGAAGAATACCTCTTCCAAGTGTTCAAGGATAATGGATATCCAAAGAACTGGGTCAGAAGATGCCTACGCGAACAATATTAGAAAGATACTACATGATCCCGACACACTCATCACACTACCCTACATCAGGAACACGTTGGAACTCACCACAAGACTCCTACGACCGCTGGGCATCAGAGTGGCACACAAGCCCATGTCAACCCTACGACAACTGCTCACCCGAACTAAAGACCCACACCCCGCCATGGACAGGACCAATGTCATCTACAAGATCCCCTGCAGAGACTGCGAGAAACACTTCATCAGACAAACAGGAAGGAAACTAACAACAAGAGTACATGAACACCAACTGGCTACAAAAAGACACGACCAATACTCACTCACCTCAATCCACATGGACAAGGAGAACCACCACTTCGACAGAGACAACACCAAAATCCTGGGACAAGCTAGGCAGAGACAAGATCGAGAATACCTAGAAGCATGGCATTCCACGAAGCATGCTATTAATAAACACATTGAACTCGACCCCATATACATTCCACTACGAAAGAAAACCGAAAGTGAGGCAATCCATCTAAACAGACTCCGGAGTTTAAAAACCAAGCAGGAAAACACACCGATGCTTCATCGGAGGCTGCACTGAGGATGTTACCAAGCATGGTAATGAAACGTCTGTGAAACAAGAAACCAGCTTGGCGAGCCAACCAACCTCAACAACCTCAACACCCACAACCCGAGCTTCAAATCTACTCCAAAACCTTAGAGTTCATATCTGAACAATATATGTATTTTAAAAGGAAACTTAGATGCAGAATCTGCAGTAGGTGAGACATCTGTGACTAGAGACACAAAGGTTGGTACAAGTGTTGGCTCACTGGGAGGTGAGACCTTAGATGAAATCTGCTGAAGGTGAGGAACTTGGTGGAATGGCTGACCGCATAAATGATGCATATGCACAGGTATGCTTGGTGCATTTTCAAGCTTGTCAGAAAACCTGCAGATAATGTTCAAGAACACAGTCAGTTTGGTATAAGGCTTTGCTCAGAGCTTGGAGCCCATGCTCTCCTACATGGAAATGCCAAGTGTATCCTTGAAATATAAAACATTAGTGACCTCCCTTATACAACATCTTCTGATCCCTATAAAGACCAATAACTTTTAAAAAGATGTTTGAATTTCCAGTGACTGGAAGGCTGACATGACAAGATTTCAACATGTAAGACTTCTGCTGTAACAAAGACAGGAGAGACCAGAGCATTGTGGTAATGCCACTGGATTTGTAATTCACAGCCCAAACGAAAGCTTAGTGGACATGGATTCAAATCTCAAACTGCTGTTAGTGGAATTTAAATTCAATTAATTAATTAAACTTACAGTCAAAAGATAGTTTCATGGCAGCATTACTGACAGTTTCTTCAATATTGTAAGTAACTACCTGGAGACAGAAAGGACTGGAAGCTAGAGTCAAAAAATGTGGAGCTGGAAAATCACAGCAGAACAGATAGCATCCGAGGAGCAGGAAAGTCAATGTTTCGGGTTGGAACTCTTCTTCAGAGTCCTGGAGAAGTGTTCCGACCTGAAACATTGTTTCCCTGCTCCTCGGATGCTGTCTGACCTGCTGTGCTTTTCTAGCTCTGCGGTTTTTGACATTAAATATCTACCTGGTTTACCAATGTCCATTTCTTTTCATTGGGAGAGGTGTGCCCTTACCTGACCTGGTGTACATGTGACTCCAGGTCCACAGCAATGAGGTTGACTCCTACCTGCCCTCTGAAGTGGTCTAGCAAGCTAATCAAGAGCATTTGGGAATGGGTAACAAATGCTGGCCTTGCACAGTTTGCTCACATTCCAGGAAAGAATAAGAAAAGCAACACTGACTAAATACTATTTAGCTGTCAAGTAATACAATAAATGTCAGAAAAACATGTCCTCCTTCTGCAATTCTTTAGTACAACCGAAAACGTCATGCCACAGTTCTAGGTATTTTCCTAATCAATCTAATCATCAGAAATGTTATTACACACCTCCAGAGCAGGTCGGACTTGAACCCAGGGCCCCGGACTCAGAGGTATGGATAATACCACTGCCTCAGTTAAATACTCACTGAGTAGTCTTTGTGAAATTGCAATTGTTACAGGAATCAGTTGAACATTGCTGACATTTTCCACTGGGTTCACTTCTCCCCTTCTATTGATCATAACGCCAAGTAACCATCTCTCAGTTTCCAGTGAAGTTCCAAACCTAATATTGGGAAGGCCCACTCTGGCAGTACTTCCTTCGCCACCACCCCCCTCCCCCAACCAGGACAAGTCTTCTGAATTCTGTAGCTTGCAAGAAAATGTCAGAAATGACAAGAGAACACTTTCGTTCCACCTTTCTGCTTGGTAGTTGACTTTCCTCCCTGCTAGCCATACTAACTGCAGTCTTTTTCTGTGAGAGCTCCCTCTCTGTCTCTATTTGTCCAATAGCTTGGAGACTGAAGGTCTGTCAACAATCAACAAATTTACTCTTGCCTTTTTATTGTAGATGGAATGATTTTGCACTTCACTCCGAGTAAAATTCACTCTGAGCCTTACTGTTCCCCTAGTGACCAAGCTTTTTATTGCTTTCTGCCTTGTTGTCAGGCAGAATTTGAAGCAGATCATGTGACTTGCATAACAGTACCATTTCTCCTGGTATTAAAGAGACAGTTTCAAAATATAATAAGTTTATAAACTTGGATTCATAACAAACATTGAATGGCAAACTGGGAGATGTTACTTTGTCTGCTGCAGCCTGGAAGGAGCCATCTGCAGAAAAGATTATGGCCAAGTTTATCTTTACGACAACTGGCCATGCTGCTCTTCCTGTGCTCTGAGGTTGTTGTTGTACTTACAGTGGGTGGCAGATTTCAGTGAGGATGTCCTTAGTAAAACAGAGTTATCACACACCACTGTTCCACGCTGAGGTTCAAGTTGGAGAATTGTTTCCTGAACTCCCTGGGTAGATATTACCACATGCTGAAAATTTTTCTCAATCTCCTCCTCTTTATCCCCATCTAGCTACCTGCCATGTGTTGAATTACTTCCTCTCATTCTACATACCATGCTGCAGATAAAGTGGTGGGATATGCAATTTGGCACCCATCGCTGGAAGATCATGGTCTCCACAAAACCCTTACAGTCAGGACCAAGTCCAAGTGCCATATCATTTCCTTCAGATTTCAGCAATTTTTAAGAAAAAAATTCTAGAAAGCAGCAAGCACTTCTAAAATCAAAGCAAGAAGCTGACTTGTAGGTGATTGATTATCTCTTTCAAGAATGGTGGTTGGCTCCTTCCTGCAGCTAAACATTTGGTCAGTCATATTTGGTTAAAAAAGGGTGGAAGCTGGAACTCTGAAATGGTAGTGCTGGTGTCACACTAATATCGTAATGGGAATTTGCCCTTGTCTCTTGTAGGTAGGAAGGAAAGGGTACATTGTACCAGCGTTCGTAAAACTAGGCATGTTTTCTTCCTCCTCTTCCCTCAAGGCAATATAGAATTTAAGGCCTTGGGAAATACCTGACATCCTGTTGTAATTCCCAAGATGCAAGCCATGGGTGAGGCCTAACCCTTTCTTCTCTGCACATCCTCTGCAGCCTCAATTATTCATTGAATCTTAGGCCGGGCAGAGGTGAAAAATAATTCAGCGAAATGCTCAGCCCCATCATTGACTCCACCCTGTTTCCCACCAGAAAGCTGTGTGCTCCGATGTTGAGTGGTGAATAGAAATGCTGAATAGTGAGGCCTCCTACTTGATTCTGGCTTCCGCTGATACAAAGATATCTCAATCTAACAGAGTGAATATACCTGTGTAAGAGCACTCAGAAGAACAAAATGTTGCCAGTTTGAAATAAAAAGTTCAGATATCATCTTTGTCATTGGGGCCATAGCTCCTCAGCAGAGGTGAAAATGCCTGCCTCCTACTCCCTTCCACCCCTCCTCATATGTTAATGACACTGTGGCCAGAAAAGTAGCAGTATTTGAGGATATGGCACCGTTGGAGCAATATACATCCTTTCTGACTACAAAGGTGTCATTATTAGGGTCTGATTTCTACAAGCTACTTAATTGGTGAGGGCATTGCTACTATCATGTACGTTCAGCTGCGTGCTGCTTTTAATAGGAGTTATTGGGGTGGTAACCAGGACTGGAAACATTAGCTGATGTTTTTCCCCCCTTTTATCTGCAGCCCTGAGGCACTGAACTCAGTTGTAGGGCTTTAACTACTCCAGCTGTGATGAACAAACGCAACACAGAGATTCCTGCTAAGAACTCTAATTACTTTGCAGTTATTGTGAAGCTGCCCTACGCTTGACAAAGTTACTCTTAGGCTGAATCTTCCGATGTTTTTGCTGTTACATTTTCTTTGAGTATCGTAGAGGGTTTCTACCTGTTACCTTATGTACTGGCCTAGAAAATTCTCTGTCACATTTGTCCCATACTCACTTAAATAGCAACTTATCATACACTATTGGTGTTCCTCTTGGTCCGTGCTAGCCCAGTTCTCCCTTTTGTTGAAGCTGAAAGTACTCAGTTCTGGTTGGAAATCCAAGGATTCCTGGCACTGACACTATCTTTCAAGAAGATATTGTGCATTCAGTCAAATGCTGTTGGCCCAGAGGTGTGGCCTGCATGGTTTGTGATGTTGGCCCAGGACATGGCAGTTGGAGGACAAATTGGTGCCCAAATAGTGTGGCATTGAGGTAGGATGATGCCCTACAGTACACAGTCCACCCCTTTCACTGATGACTGCTGGCAATCATTACAAGCTCTTGACTTTCTGTCTGTGCTGAACAGCAAGATAAGACGGAATTATTGTGAGCCATGAATCTACCTGAGGGGACAAAGTCCAAAATTGCAAAGCAAGGCAGGAATTACTGTGAACATCCTGGAAGGCACAAGTTGATTCTGCATGAAGAGAGTGCGCAGGCAGCCTTGTGATGATCCCTGCTCCTGTCTTTGAGTTGGGTGTCTGTTCCTGTTCTTGCAGCAGCATTGCAAAGAAGGGTTACAGTCCACCCAAAAGTGCAACAGTAAAGTTCAGTACAGTAATGTAAATGGGTCAGAGATGTGTCCTGAAGATGCAGTGGAGCTGGTACACATTGGACACTAACATCCATGAATGTGGGGTGAGTGTGGCCACTGCGAGTGGAGTGTGCCCTGAGATGTTGGTGCCAAGTGTCCATGTTGACTATCCAGAGAAGCAAGTGGTGAACTGAAGTTGCCAACTATCTATTCTGACTTCCACGTCAGGAATTCCTGGTACCTAGTTTCTATCAGGTGGGTGTGAGAATGGGAACCAATGTATTAATGAGGCAAGATTATGAAATAATGAGGAAGATAGTGAGTGAGAATCCTTGCTCATTGGCCTCTCGCATCTCGCAAGCAAGAAATTCATCTCAATGTCAAGGACATGGTTTGAAAATACGACATTTTGGTCTTCAAGAATTTTGTTCAAAATCTCACCCAAATTTCTCACTGTGGCCCACACCATTCTGGGCCAAGGAGAGATTCTGCCCTATACAGCAAAGAAAAATGCAAAATCAACCAAATATTCTTGGAAATTTTATCAAATAAAAGTGGATAAAAAGTTAGCACTAATCAAACACCAAAACAAAATGCTTTCTAGAGAAAAAGAAAGACATTGAATTGAAGAAAGAAACTCTCCAAAATCTTCTGATTTTGGAAAAGTAATCCTTCAAATGCAAAAAAGAAACAACATATTGACCCACAAATTATGTTGAGCCTGAAATCCGGTTTCAAAACCAAATCAACTTAAAAACTTCTGAAGAAGAGTCCAGACCCAAAACGTCAGCTTTTCTGCTCCTCTGACGCTGCTTGGCCTGCTGTGTTCATCCAGCTCTACACCTTGTTATCTTAAAAACTATTCACATGCTTTTCAAGGATGTCTGCATTGGAGGCTCCATGAAACTATCCAGGAATCCACAAATCCAGCAAGGAGGAACATTGTCTGAAATATGCCCATTTTTGCAACCTTGAGCACCATATTCTGAAATGTAACTGTCTAACAGACACTTTGAAAGCCCCTATGAAGAAGGTCAGTACATAAGATAAGGAGGTGAGATGGCTGAGGGTGGGTTGGGACATTTAGGGAGCAGGTGGTTGAGGGAAGTAGGATGCCAGGTGGGCATCAGGGTGCCATATGTTGGTGGTGGGTTAAGGTGCTAGTAAGTGAATGAGTGCTCAGGATAGGTTGGGGGCATCAGGTTAGCGGTGGGGTAGTGTCAGTTCACGTTGACTTGGATGTTGAGTTCAGCAGAGTTGGGGTGGGGATCATGAATTATTATGTATGACGGTGTCGGTTTCTGGGCGTGGGTGGTGTCAGCTGAGATCCCACAGGGCATGATGGGTGTCAGTTCAAGTTCCTGTTAGTGGGTGTGATGTTGTGTCTGGCCACATTGGGTCAGTGGGGAGGATGTACTGGATCTGATGGGAATTAAATGAGGGTGAGAGATGCAGGGCTATTTTTGAAGGGTTTGGTGCTTGGAGTAGAAGATTTGAGGTGCAATGTATCATCCATTGGGTTTGAGGTGGGTTGGACAGTGCCTTAAAGTTCAGTGGGGTTCAGTTGGGGAAGAGAGTTTTCTTTGTGAGGGAAGAATTATCCCCACCTTTATCTTAAATGGGTGATCCTTTCTATTTAAACAATGACCTCTCTTTCTAGATTCTTGCATGAGGAAACATCCTTTCCCCAACCATTCCACATCCACCTTGTCAGGACCCCTCAGAATCTTATATGTTTCATAAAAATTACCTCTTCTAAAGTCCTTGTCGATAAAATCCTAGCCTCTCCACCCTTTCCTCAAAGGACAGCCCACTCATTCCAGATATTAGTCCAGTAAACCTCCTTTGAATTGCTTCCAGTGCATTTAGATCCTTCCTTAAATCAATTCAGTACCCTACTCCAGATGTGGTCTTAACAGTATCCTGTATAACAAAAGCATAGCTTCCTCAATTTTGTTTCTGGACAGAGGATCTGTTGCAGTAAGTCTGGTGATTGTGTTTGAGTAAAAGGGTTACAGTTTTCCAATGTAATGGATCCTTCCCCAAACACAAGGAATTTTGGAAAATTAAAACTGATGGATCAACTATTGTGCCACTGCTCTTAAGACCCTAAAATGTAGTCCATCAGAACCTGGGAACTTATCAGCCCACTGCCCTTGTAATTTTTAGTTTCTTGGGTTCCTCTCTCCCTTGCAGTTCCTGATTGATATTTGTACTTGTAGTTATATTCCTTGTATCCTCTATTGTGAAGGCCAGTGCAAAATACCTGATCAATTCATCTACCATCTTTTTTTAAAATATCTACAAAAGCTCCTGCTATTTTTCTTACTATTTTTACATAACTTTATTTTGTACTCTATTTTTCCCTCCTTATTAACCTTTTAATTATTCTTTGATTTTTTAATATATATTCTGTTCAATCTTGTCATCTGCTACAGGTTTTTGCATGTGATACTGTCTTTAATCTTTTCAGTTAACCACAGATTATGGATCCTTGCCTGACATTTTTTACATTTGGTATGAACCTATCTGTGTAATCTGAAATAGCCCTTCAAAGGGCTGCCATCTCTTAGCTGTCAGTGAACCTAATTTGCCAGCTCACTTTAGCCAGCTCTAATTTCATGCCCTCATAATTGCCTTTTTATAAGTTTGAAGTAGTAGTCATCGACCAACCATGCTGTCATTCAAACTGAAACAAAATTTAAACATATTATGATTACTGTGACTGTACCTAGGAATTCCTTCACTATAAGCTCATTGATTTGTTACATTTTGGTGTAAAGTACCAGGTCTAGTATAGCTTGCTGTCTGGTTGGCTCCAAAGCTGCTGTTGCTGTTCGAAGAGTCAATCATGAAACAATCTTTTAGCTCCTATTTCTCCTGAATGCCACATAATTTTGGTGTGCAAGTTAAATGATGTTTGCCTACATTACACAGGCAACTTTCAAAAGTACATAATTTTCTGTAAAGTGTTTTGAGACTTCTTGAAATCATCAGATACATTAAGCCTTTCTTTATATCTTAATGTACAATACAGGTATTTCTCCTGTAATGTGATAGCTGTGTTCTTGTGCGACTTTGCACTATAGAAAATTGCCATTGTAATTCGCATTATAGGGAAATCGCTATAGAAAATCATAATATCTGCACAGCAGAAAGCTTGCGTTATCCAAACAACATCCACTGTTCATCAATCGCGTTACAGCTAATTCGTGTTAACAAAACATGCATTATAGCAGAAATACTTGTACGTATTTGTGGATTGTGCAGTTCAGTCATAAATCGATCGATCTACATTTCATATTTTTCCAAGTGACTCATCCACATTCAAAAACTTGCCATTAAATGTAACCAATGTTGGCCTTGTGAATCCCAAATGCCACTTCATGCCCAGAACATGCAGCTGAAAGACATCTGAAGCTATGCCGTTTGGTTCTGCTGAGCTGCTCAAGATCATGTCAAAATCAGTTAACCGTATACAATTTAGAATATAAGAATGAATAGACAACATTAACATATTTGCACCTCAGAAAAAAATCAACAAAATTCCTTCTTACTGTTTTGGGATCTATTTGTTATGAGCACTCTAAGAAACAGTGAATTATAGAACGGTTACAACACGAGATAACTCCGACCATTGTATCTGTGTCTGCTCTTTGCAAGAGCAACTTACCTAGCTTCACTTCCCTGCTTTTCCCCATGGCCTTGCACATTTCATCTCTTCAGATAATTGTCGATTTCTTTTTGAAAACCATTCTGTAAACTGCCTCCTCTGTCTTCAGGAAGTGCATTCCAGATCCTAACCAATTACTGTCAAAAACATATTGTTCCTCATGTCACCATTGCTTACTTTTGCCAATTGCTATAAACCTGTATTTTCTGGTATTCATTCTATCTGCCACGGGGAAAGTCAAAGTCATCATAGCCCCAGAAGATCATGGGTTGCTGTTTCATTAGCAAGAATACTGTGTGGTGAGTTTAACCTGACGATCACCATGCCTGAAGCAAGGGGTGGCAGTGAGAAGATAGGGTCTTCATGTTAACCTCAAGAACCATCTACTTTGTCCAGACTGCTCATGATTCACAACAGTTCAATCAACTTTACTCTTAAGCTTTAAAGAAAACAGTCCAATTTCTTTAGTCTATTGACGTACTTCCTCCAAAGTTTAACAAGGGTGTTAAACTTTAAAATGTATTCCATTAATTTTATTTATATCATTTATCTTTTATATTAATAATCAGACCTGTGTAATCGGGTTATTTTTTGTTGATCCCCTTGGGTCTGGTATTACCTACCCTTATCGATCTTCAAAGAAAATAAACCTAGGTGTGCTTTGGAATGATCAATCAATATACGAATATGGGTGTTAAGGATGAACCTTCAGTATTAACAATTCAATAAGTGGCTGTTTTAAATATGGCTTGCCCAAAAGAGTCAGTCTGCAAGATGGATTTTTTTAACCTAGTAATAAGCTGTTGAGTGATTAAGAAATATTCAAGTACAGTATAATAACTTAAGCTGTTTTGTCACCAATGCTACAAAATTGGAGCATCTCACAGTGTGTTTGGTTTAGTTGATATTTAACTGCACTCTACATTTCAATTTATATCTTGTCCTCCAAGTTGCTGGAAATGCAAGCTGAGAATTGCAAAACTAGGGTGTGGGGTATATTGAAATGAGTTGAGAAATTAATGGAGGAAGTAGTAAGCACCGGGCATATGAATAGGAATGAATTCAATTTCTAATCTGGTCCATAAAAAAAGAGAATGGAAACAAATGATTGGATTAAGTCAAAGAAAGAAGAATCTTTTTTTCCAACAATAATTCACAGCCTGAAGGATCAGACTCCTCACTGTTAATTGTTCATTTTCAAGGCCAGAGGGGTTGATTGCTAGTCGCTAACAATTAACACATTGTTTAAGTGTACTCATGTTACAAATTATTAGACTTAATATTTTGCGGCAAGTTTAATCAGCAATTCATTTGCAAATGCAGCATCGTCATGAAACCTGTAGGGAGGTTAGGGGTGCACATTCATTTATAGGAAAGCAACTATGAAGCTGCATAAATTGCTCAGCAACTTGTCATGATGTGCAAATCAGGAGGTACATTCTCCTTGCCACACATTGTTGACTGATTAGCACATTAATACTAATGCATTAATGCTTTTTTCAATAAAGTCTAGTCCATTACAAATCCTAATAAAAAGAGTGCTGGGACATTCCTCATGGCAGAAGATTAGGGTGATGAAAAGGAGAGGCCATCTCCTACTTGGCTGTGAAATCATTAGAAAGCTCAGATGGACAGAGTAGACGTGACTTGCTACTCATTTACACCAAAATTATAGCAACCAATCAAGAACCACAGAAAGCATTCCAAGACGAATGTGATGTAAGAACTACAGTGCGTCACAGTCTTCTTATATTGCAGTTTAAGTGATTTGTATCTTTTTCTTCTTTCAGTTGCAGCATAAATTTGACCTGATGTTACGCTAGAGTTAACTTAAGATCTCAGCTGTGTCTCCAAGCAACGAAAGGTGGCAGTGTGATGACACAAAGTCAGCATTCTCTGTATAGCTGAAGTTCAGATATATGCATCATTGTAAAAATTGCAGAGCCTGAGTCAGTCAGAGTGCCATTGTAAATCTAGAAACTAATAGCTAAAGAATGAATCTTTTCTCATAATGAATCAATGTACACTGAAAGCTTCTTTCAGATGCTCAGCACTGTGATATCATGCACAAGTAAATGTATTTGACATTTTGTTTTATTATGTGCAGAACAATTTGTACCCGTAAAAAAAACGAAAAAAAAAGACAGATCACCATAGTAACAAAGGTTTTCCAGAATCCAGGATTCAAAGGCTCTCTGTCAGATTTTCACATTTATTTAGTGCACAGCTGAGCACCCCTTGCTCACTCTGGATGCACTAAGAGTTCACAGGATATAATTTATAGTAATGCCACTTCCATCAGATCACTACTTCCGCAATTACAAGAGATACAGCAGTGATTACAAAAAGAGATGTCAGTAGCTGTGCCCCAATTCCTCCTCGAAATCCTGATGCCAGGTTTTACAACCCTTCTGAGATTTGGCTGCTGCAAATGAAGAAAAATCTATGTAATATTAAAGCAGCTGTTCTGTCTGTGATTAAAGCCATACAGTCAGCTCTAGGAGTTCAGTCATAAAGAAATACTGAACTGCAACTGAGCTATTACATAAATATCAAATATTAATCCATCTCTTAAATATAACTTTACACAAAAACAGAAAACTTTGGACAAGCTATCTCATTAGTATTATACAAAGCAGAAATCAAACAAACAGAGAATATACAGTCTGCACAAATGGAATTTACAGAGTGTAAACTGACAAGGATGAATTTTGCCAGTGACCCACAAGTGGAAGTTGCACCAGTGATTACCAGCATGTTGTGATGATGGGGTAGGTTCCCCTATAATTCGATAAATATCAGTATACATTTCTTCTTCATCAAAGGAAACATTGAAAAATGTCTAATTTTCTGCACATTTACTAGTCTTGAAATAAAATTGCAGACTTTGACAAATATGGGTTCAGTTCTTGGTTAGGTACTTCAGACTGACACTTCTCTGCTGTATTAACGGAGATCTCTATTGTTAGTGAATGAGAAATCAAACCAATGCATCCATTATCAGAACCGGTGGATATCAGAGACCTTGCAATGTTATCTATGGTGTCCTAGCCTTCCTTTGACCAACACAATACATTCACTAATTGTTCATTTCTGTTTGTGGGATATTGTTATGCACAAAAAAAGCTCTGGTGTATTCACCTGCAGAACAGTGCCTGCAGTTCAGTGATTTATTTTGCACGAAATAGTTCGGGGTGTTTTCGAGAGATGTAATGAGGCACTGCATATTTGTAATTTTTTTTCTTTTTTGTGTGGCTGGAGTGAGATTATAATGAGCATTGAACATCAGTTTTAACACTGAACTGTTGCCAGACTTGAACTAGTGCTGATTCCAAATAGTCTGTGTATTTAAAGGTAATGGTGATACATATATAAAGAACAACAATTTTCCAGTTGAGACTTCGTCTGTGCCCATGATGGTATTTTCTACTTTCAGCAAAGGTTTTTCTTAGCATTCGCAGTGGTATCTATCGGGTACTGGCTTTGTTAAGAAAAATAATCATTTTTATTCATATGTTGTGAATTTAATAGGGGTAGGGGGAATGTCAATGTTTAGATTTTGCTGTGCTTTAGCAGAGTGAGGAATATCTGTTCAAATCATTCCAATGGGAGAGAGAGATGAGACTTGAAGAGCTCCCTGGTAGTTGCCCAATTTATTCATTCAATTTTGAATATCCACGTTTTGCATTTTTAAAAATTCAAATGAAAATGCTATTGAGATTTGAAATGGGCTAATTTATAGTATAATGTCGAACAGTATAATTACTGCATCAAATGATCTGTTGAACTAGTCTGTGGCTGAGGACTTCTCAAAACCACAGGGGATATGCTGTAGTGTCCATTAGGTAGTTAGTGAAATGGATGAAAATATATTTGGGGAAAAGGGATACAATTTGATCAAAAAATAAAAATGAAGAAATTACTTGTAAAAAGTTAGTGGATTTTAGTTTGAGTTAAACATGTCTGTAGTTTGCAACTTTTGTTTCAGATTTAAAATAATTCTTTATATGTGAATTAGAACTGTAACTTACAGTCATTCTACTTGATTTTTAATTTTTTAAAAGCAGATTTAGCTAGGCTCAATTTATATATAAATATAATTTATAATCTATAGTATATAAACATGATTTAAACATGTAACCTAGGCTGGCATCTCATGGTGGATAAACATTGTTGGAAGTACTGTATTTTGGAAAAGACGTTAAAACTGAGTTCCATCCTATGAATTGTACATTCTGGTGAACATTAGAAATTATGTGACGCAGTTTGAAGAAAAGCAGGGAACAGTTCTGGATAATGTTTCTCTGTTAACCAATACCACCTAAAACGTCTATTTCATTATTTTTGTAATCTTGCTGATGTTTAGTGCTGCTTTACTTGCCTACACAACAGCAGTAGCTGCATTTGAAAAATAATTCATCATGTTTTGAAATGTTTAATATGATAAGGCGCCATTATCAATACAAGCCTTATAATTACCTGCTTCTCAGATAGTGGCTATACATGGCTTTACCTTCATCATAAACTTTGAGCCCATTAATTAAGGAAGGAAGAAGACAGTGTTAAACATCTTTGCCATCCAATCAATAGTTTAAGTGATCAGGCAACATTACCACAGAATACATTTTGTCATGAAGATAGTGCAATATCTTTCATGTTCTGGAAAAAAAATGTTAATGATTCTCATATTTTCACTGCCTGTTTACTTTTCAGGCAGACCAGATATCTGGTTTTCACATTCGCTCAGTGTTGTGTGTTCCCATCTGGAACAGTAATCATCAGATCATTGGTGAGTGGAGACATAGATATAACTTTAAACATGTTTTCATCGATAATAAAGAAAGGCCTTTAATGCTGATTTCCTGCTCCGCGTGCGTACCCATGAAGGTGGAACAAATTTGAATCTGTATGTAGCTGTTACTTCCCATCAGATTCTACACACAATGTAAGTCTGCACTTATAGGCCACACTTCGAAAACATGATGCAATTTTGTTTTGAATTTTTTGCACAAGAACATTGGTTCCAAACAACATCCAGAAGCAACTGGCTGCACTTTTAATTTGGGTGGTGTCGGCAGATCATGGTGGGGGAATAATGCAATCTGACTGTCCAGGTAGCATTACCAAGTGAGTAGCTCAGCTGTTCAGATGATGAAAATGCCAGATTTAGTTGGTGTGCAGATTTAACTGATTGAGTCTGAGTGCTGAAGTTGAATTAGCATCTATGAATAAGTTGAAGGCTATGCATGGAATTTGTATCATAAATAATATCTTCTAGTTCCATATGCATAGGCAGCTAATTTTTTTATGAAATGTGGGAATGTCATTTAATACAGTGAATTATTTTTCACAGCTTTTCTGCCTAAGTGGAAAGAGACCTTGACACTGATAATCATCTATGAGGATATATATCAAACAGGAGAAATCACACACTCAAAATTGGTAGTCAATAAAATGTCTACAAATATAACAGGCAGAATAGACTTGACAAATAGTTATTAGGAGCTTCTGCTGTACAAGCTGGGTTTCTTGAAGCTTCAGTGTGAAGTCTGCACTGCTTAAATGTTTTTCTGCTGGTGAGTATTCAAGTGATTGTAGCCAGTTTTACACACTTTTTCATTACTAGTCATGTCATAAAGTGTTTCACAATGTTAGCATAGTTGTCCGCATTTTCACACCAGTCCTTGGGACGATATTGATCTGTTAAAGAACAACACTATTTTCCTTACCATTGCAGTTCATCTGATTTGTCACAGTTCTCATCATAATTTGTACTGGAGTGAAGGTACCTCTACGAGCTCATTTTGAATTCTGGACAATCTGATAGTCTTCAATTTGGAAGAGTTAATGTGAAAGCAAAGTCAGAAACTGTTTAGATCTGAGATCATTTGGAAGGAGTGTCTATGTGACTAATCAAATAATAAGTTTAGAATTAAAATTTAGATTGTGATTGTCAAATGTAAGAACTTATAAATCAAAATGCAAATTCAAAGTAAAATTGTTCCCATTACAGTCATATACTTGTTTCCAGCTGAGCCAGATGAGGAAAAATTGTGCATTAATAAGTAGTCATGGAGGCTGAGAACTCTGAAATACTGTGCAGAGTTAAAAAGGCTAAAGCTTTGTACTGTATTATTATATCATCTTGACTACATTTTCTTGCTGAACTCCAGAAATTTCTATTTTGTTAACTATTGGTTAGCGTGGCTAATCATCTCTATAAAATTTTTTGATGGTGTCTGATATATTTTTGCATAGTAATATTCAAAATGTGAATCATTTCACCTAATCTATAATGATTAACCTATAATCTATAATAGGTTTGCGATAATCTCTCCCAATGTGGTATAATAATGAGCTATACCTGTTGTCAAACAAAATCATAGTGAAAGTTCTTCAGATCCTAGAAACAACACCAGTGGAGTCATTTAAATTTATTTTCTGCTATAGGTGTTGCGCAAATTCTTAACAGATTGGATAGAAAAGCATTTGATGATGCCGATCAAAGGCTGTTTGATGTGAGCTTGTTACTTTTCCTATACTATATTAGCAAATTAAAATATCATAGCTGTTCAAAAATGCAATATCTATCCCATTCTGTGCCATAATGCATGATGTTGAAACCTTTCTAATGTAAGACTTAACATAACACTGTTAAAAAGGCTTTTGGAGTTTGGATATTATTTGCAAGATGTCCCTTAATGTTAATCTCTGTCATTTACTGGTTGAATGTCTACTGATTGGTTGAATGTATGATTGTTTATGTGATGAGGCCTATGAGAAGCAAAGTAGTTAGAATGATTCCTTGTGCTTAACTGTATAAATACCACTTATTTTTAAATCAGAGGTCCATGACTTATAGAGAAATACTGATATTGGTTCAGTCATTCATGAAGTAAACTATTTAAAGAATGATGATTAACTGAGATAATCCTTATCTCTCATGGTTTCTAGTGATTTTAATGCATTGTAACTTTTATGTTATTAAAGAAAAGGAATTTTATGTCATTAGAGGTGGCTCAGTGGTTAGCATTGTGGCCTCACAACACCAGGGATTCAGGTTCAATTCCAGCCTTGGGTGACTGTCTGTGTGGAGTTTGCACATTCTCCCCTTGTCTGTGTGGGTTTCCTCTGGGTCCTCCAGTTTCCTCCCACAGTCCAAAGATGTGCAAGTTAGCTGGATTGGCCATGCTAAATTGCCCCATGGTGTCCAGGGTTGTGCAGGTTAGGTGAGTTAGCTATGGTAAATGTGGGGTTACAGGAATAAGATGGGATGCTCCTTGGAGGGTTGGTGCAGACTTGATGGGCTGAGTGGCCTATATTTGCACTGCAGGGATTCAATGAGCTATGACCAAACAACCAAACTGCAAAAGAGGTGTAGAATGATTGTTACCAGAATCAGAGCTGAACAGGAATTTTTTTTAGTGCTTTGATGGCCACACTATATCACTGTTCAGTATGTAGCAATATTGCCCTAAAGATGGTGCTTTTATACATCAATAATAAGTAATTATGGGGGAAGATTCTCCCTGTGTGCCATATGTAAAAATTGTAATAGTTACGGAGGAACAGGTTTCTAATTTTGTTTTATTTTAAATACTGAGGGACCATTCTTCATCAACGTGCTTTGACTGTGCTTTGTATTGGCACAGCAGAATTCTGTTATGATGAAAGAGCCTCAAAAGCCACAAGACTGACAGAGGTCCTTTGTTCACATGGGTCGCAGAAATTATTTATATCCCATCCAAAGGTAGATCAGTATTGATGATTTTGATGTGGGGTACAATGCAATCTTTCAATTCCTTAAAAAGCAAAGAAGTAATTTTGCAAACGTGTGATAAAGCAAGTCCTCAGGTCAAAGGGTACAAATATGGTGTTTGGAAAAGTATAACATCTGAAGAGAGAGCCCCTTTTAATGCTTGATAGGGAGTATGAAGCACAGTTCCTTAAGAACCGAATATACTTCCTCTGTACAGTAACTTGTTTAGTAATTTGCAGAAATATGTAGTATATTGTTTGAGTATATGAGCTAGACATGAAAAATAAAAGGAATTATGTGGACAAGATGTTAGGGATGAAGTAAAACAAAGTAAACCATGCTTATTGAGATCAGGAATGCTGATTTTGAGGAATTGACAATTTTTTGGAACCAGTGCCATTAAACTTTCTTGATCAGCTGCAGGTTGGGCAGAGATAATTAAATAACCACAGATGTTTAGTCTTAGTTTCGTAAGGGGTCATTGTTAGGCAGTGTTCCCTCTGATGAAGAAAAACAATAGCCATTCATTATGTGCGTTCGTGTGCTTCTTTATTGTATCACAATCAAAACTTCATCATGTTCCCTAGGTTTGCCTAGTCTCCCACCATACCTTCTGATGAAATTCTGCACACACTGTATTTATACTGTTTTGTTAGCATTTCCAAGAAACACCACTCAAAGTTGTTAGTTTGGGAGAATCATAGAGTCATACAGCATGGAGACCGACCCTTTGGCCCAAATTGGTCTGTACTGACCAAAATGTCCATCCACGCTAAACCCATTTCCCTGCACTTGGCCCATATCTTTCTAACCTTTTCTATCCATGTATTTGATCTTTATGGAATTTCAAGGTATATATGTTGCATACTACTTCCTGTGTTGATTTTCAGATTGATTGTATTTTCCTATGAAAAATGACCATGAAAAATGAATTAGAATATTGTTGATGCACAGTGAAACTCAAAATTTAAAGACTGGTAAAGGTAGTTGTAATTGCTTGCAGTGTTTTAAAAGGGAACTTGATCTTGAAATTCTTTCTCTAAGTGAAAGAAGTAAATTGTACTCCATTTGCATTAGAGGCAATTTATCCATGCTGAAACAATTTACCTAAACCAACACACTAAAATTAATGCACGTTTCATATGTTGCAGTGTGCTGGAATAGCAATTTGTCCAGATATTTTCTTCAATTGATGACAGTTGCAGATAATGTCAGTACATTAGTCACAATCTGACAAGATCCGGATTCACTGTGCTCTCTATGGTACCAGTGAAATAGTATGTGTTGCTTACTTCTGGAATATGACTTCTTAATCAGAATCTGTGCAAGCAATCTATGGTTTATTCACTCACACAATCTGTGATGAAATATTTAACATGAGAAATTATCCTTCTAACCAAATAAAATGATGAGGATCTCCCTAAATAAAAGTTGTGAGATGAATTCATATATTTAAATTGGTGTTCATGAGACATATTTTAATGACTCATGTAGTTGAAAGTCTATCACCCCGTTGTTACAGTCAAGTTGTTTGCGATTTCTTATTAAATATTCTTGTGTTTTCTTTTGCATGTTCTAGGCCTTTGTCATCTTCTGTGGTCTTGGCATCAACAATACAATAATGTACAACCAAGTGAAGAAATCCTGGGCAAAACAGTCGGTGGCTCTTGATGTGAGTCTGGTTTTTAAAAAGTATTTTGCAAAGGTTTGATGAAATATGGAAAATGTTGAGTTCAATGAATAATTAAATGTTATGATTTTTTCATACATTGTATGTACAAATACATTTTGAAAACTATGGATACATATTCAGAGAGAAACTATACTGAGAGACGAATGTAGTAATGTCCTACATTCTAATCTCCTGCTCACTCCTTGGATGTCAAGGGGGAAAATTTGTTTGTGTAGCATCACTACACAGACAATGTCAGTTCTCCAGGGTCAGATAATACTGCCAGCCATCATGAGTGCGTCCTTCATTGCTATCAATGACAAACTGTATGCATGCCAAGCAGCTAGAGGCTTGTGGTGCAGCGTTCTCCCAGGGAATCTATGGGTGTTTGCTTAATGTCATTCAAAGCAGTACAATGCAAACAAATTTCTCCCGATAACTCTTTGACAGTCCCTGATGGCTGGCTGCCAATTATCCCCATCCCACTGTGCCTTCTTACTTACTTACAGCATTCTCTGCTGAGCCCTTGAGCTATGTTGTAGCAGCTTTTTTATGGATCATAATTGTGGGCCTCAGGATCGTTAAAAATTATAAAATGGAGCTGAACTTGTTGTGGGTATAAATAATTCAGGGCACAGGATGTCTTGACAGTGTAATTGTGGTATGGTCTTGTGAGGTGAGGAAGGATCACAGCTCCTCTACTTTTTTAACCTTCTCATGTTCACACGCAATTATTTTGTTGTGTTTTCCCTTTTTAGTACGTAGCTTTCAGAATTCAACTAAACTTGGTTAACCAGATCAAAAATGGAGGAATGCCATTTTCTAGGCTTTCTTGAGTGAAAGAGAGTGGAGTTTTATTAACAAATACCTCCCAAAACAATAAAATGCAACATCCAACCACCAAACATACAATTACAAATAGTGAACTTATAAAGAATGTGTGCCTGGCTCAGGCAGAAAGGTAACGGCAAATGTAGTTATAGATCTTAATAGTCCTTGAGAATTAAAAGGCCTGAGTCCAACAGCTTAGCTGTTGCCCTGTTCTTTAGCAGAGGTAAAATTTGCATATATTGAGTTCACAATGAATACTCATTTCTACTAACAAAAACCAAAGGAATGGAGAATACTGGATGTCTGAAACAAAAACAGAAATTGCTGGAAAATCTCAGCAGGTCAGGCAGCCTCTATGAAGAGAGATCAGAATTAACATTTTGGGTTCATTGACCCTCCTTCAGAACTGATGATAGCGAGGAAAATGATTTTTTATGCAGAAGTTAGGGTGAGTGGTGTAGTGATTGGAACGAGGTCAGTCAGATGGACCTCATAGAATATGAGTTTCCTGATTGGGGCTGTTAACCTGGTCCAATCAGGGAGTCCTGGCTGATATATATAAACAGGAGTGTCAAGGGTTCTGTTCACATGAGGAGCCAGCTCTGAGCCAATTGGACAATGTCAAATACTATGCATGTGTAAAGAAAGGGTGCCTTGGTGATAGGAAACCAGCCTTCATGGAATTATTTCATGGGGAGGGGGTAAGGATAAGAGATAGGTGCAGATAGAGCCCAAAGAGAGAGAAGAAGAGTTGAATAGACAAAGGAGTTGTTAATGGTCAGCCTAGGAGAATGAATAATTGCGAATGGGCACTATTAGTGGCTAACGATGGGTTAAGTGTAATAGCAGACCATGTGATAACAATGCCTGGTGTCTAAGGTTTTTGAGTAGTTTTGGAGCTCGGGTTGTGGATGTTGTGGTTGCTTGGCTTGCCAAGCTGGTTCGTTGTTCCGCAGATGTTTCATTACCCTGCTGGGTAACATCATCAGTGCAGCCTCCAATGAAGCGCTGTTGTCTTTTCCCAACTGTTATTTAAACTCTGGTGTCTGTTGAGCTGGGTTACCTTACTTCCGGTTTTCCTTTGCAGTGGAGTGTATATAGGGTCTAGCTCTATGTGTTTGTTGATGGCCTTCTTAGTCGAGAACCAGACCTCTAGGAATTCACATGCTTGTCTCTGCTTGGCCTGTCCCAGGATCCTGGTGTTGTCCCAATCAAACCGGTGTCTGTGTGTATGGAGACGAGTGAGTATTGGTCGTGTCTTTTTGTTGCTAGTTGGTGTTCATTTATTCTTATAACCAGTTTCCTTC
This sequence comes from Rhincodon typus, assembly GCF_021869965.1. Lineage (NCBI taxonomy): Eukaryota > Metazoa > Chordata > Chondrichthyes > Orectolobiformes > Rhincodontidae > Rhincodon > Rhincodon typus. Next base: position 99,156,779 of record NC_063333.1, on the reverse strand, counting down.
CTGTCTGTCCAATGTAATGTTTGTCACAGTCCTTGCATGGAATCTCATATATTATGTTGGTCCTGTCCCATAGTGAGTAAGAGATCTTTGGTTCTTGTTAGCAGTTGGTGTAAGGTTGATGATGGTTTGTGTGCCACTCTGATGCCCAGTGGCCGTAGGAGTCTTGTGGTCAGTTCAGATATGTTCTTGATGTATGGTATCGTGACAAGGGTATCACAGTGTGGAGCTAGAGGAGCACAGCAGGCCAGGCAGCATCCGAGGAGCAGGAAATTTGACATTTTGGATCGGGACCATTCCGACCTGAAACGTCAACTTTCCTGCTCGTCTGTTGCTGCCTGGCCTGCTGGGTTCCTCCAGCTCCACACTGTGTTATCTCTGATTCCAGCATCTGCAGTTTTTGCTATTTCAATGTGACAAGGGTGTTGGGGTGTACTGTATCTTCCTGTTGTTGTTTGTGCGACAGGCACTGTCGGTCCCAGCTGTTCGGTTATCCGTTGTCTCTGCATACTTGGTGGAGGTATTCTTCTTCATTTTGGTGTAGTTCTGGGTTGCTGCAGTGAGTTCTGGCTCATTTGAATAGTGTTTTTACGCAACTGCATTTGTGGGTGTTGGGGTGGTTACTGTTGAAATATAGGACTTGATCAGTGTGTGTGGCCTTTGGTCAGAAATTCGCAGTTGGCCCTGCATTCTACCATCATATCCAGGAATGGGAGCTGTTCGTTCTTTTCTACTTTTCTGGTGAATTTGATGCCAGTGAAAATGTTGTTTATAATTTGGTGTGTTTCTTCTAGTTTAGTCCGTTTGATGATGACGAAAGTGTCGTCCACATATCGGATCCATAGTGTGGGTTTGATCTGCAGAAGGGCAGTGCTTTCGAGTCTCTGCATCACTGCTTCTGCTATTAGCCAAGAGGTGGGTGACCCCATAGGTGTCCTGTTGATTTGTTTGTAGATCTGGCATTACAGGTAAAGTGGGTCATGAGGCATAGGTTCAGTAATTTCAGCATGTTCTCTGTGGAGATGGTGTTACTTGGGTCCACTTATTTCAGTAGCATTGCTTGTGTTTCTCTTGCTAGTGGTATGTCAATCGATGTGAATAGGGCTGTATCGTCAGAGGACGCCATGGTCTCGTTCTCGTCTATTCTTGTGTCTTTGAGGGATTCGAGGAACTCCTGGGCTGAGTAGATTGAGTGGGGTGAGTTGTTGATGAGGTGCTTTAGTCTTCATTGTAATTCCTTGGCTAACCTGTATCTTAGTGTACTTGAGAGAGAGAGACTATGGGTCTGAGGGGTAGTTCCGATTTGTGTACCTTTGGGAGGCCTTAGAATCGGAGGTGTATTTGTCCCTTCAGGTTTCATTTTTAGGTAGGCTGGTCTGTTTGAGTCTCTTTAGTGTGTGGATGATTTTATTTCCCAGTTGCGGTGTCGGATCTGTTTCCACTTGTCGGTATGTATTTGTGTCCACTAGTAGTGTCTGTAGTTTAGTGATGTAGTCTCGTTGGTTAAGAATTACTGTCATGAGCCATTTGTCTGCTGGTAGGATTATGATGGTTTTGTCTTTTTTTCAGTCCTTCTAGGACCTTCCTTTCTGATGTGTTGAGAGTGTTAAGTTTGTTCCTTTGGGTCAGTGTCGGGACCACTGTCGGTCTAATGGGTTGTGTTTCCTCATTGATGCCATTGGCCTTCAATGTGGATTCCAGTGTGGCTAGGAATTCTGTCTTGTTAGTGTCTGTGTGGTTGTAATTGAGTCCATGTATTAGTACAGCTTTCTCTGTGTCTGTTAGTTTTCTGTCTGGAAGGTTTCTTATCCAAGTGTCTGATCTTTGGCTGTCATTTTGGTGGGTTAGTTTGGCTAGTTTTTCTTGTAGGATTTGTCTTTTCTTGGATTTAGTTTTGTGTTGACTGATGTTAATGGCTTGTTTTAAGTCAACACTACTGATACAACCGGACCCGAGTAACACCATCTCCACAGACAACATGCTGAAATTACTTGACCTATGCCTCACGGCCCACTTTACCTTTAATGACCAGATCTGCGAACAAATCAACAAGACACAAGACTCCTACGGCCACTGAGCATCAGAGTAGCACACAAACCTACGTCAACCCTCCGCCAACTGCAAACAAGAACCAAAGACCCCTTACCTACTATGGACAGAACCAATATAATATACAAGATTCCATGCAAGGACTGTGGCAAACATTACATTGGACAGACAGGAAGGAAACTGGTTACGAGAATACATGAACACCAACTAGCAACAAAAAAGACATGACCAATACTCACTTGTCTCCATACATGATGACAAGGAGAAGCACCAGTTTGATTGGGACAACGTCAGGACCCTAGGACAAGCCAAACAGAGACAAGTACAAGAATTTCTAGAGACCTGGTTTTCCACCAAGAAGGCCATCAATAAACACGTAGAATTGGACCCTATATACACGCCACTGCAAAGAAAATCTGGAAATGAGGTAATCAACTCCAATGGGTCCCTGAATTTAAATAACAAGAGGGAAAATACAACAGCGCTTCATCGGACGCTGCTACTGATGATAGGGTAATGAAACGTCTGTGGAACAACGAACTAGCTCGGCAAGCCAACCAACCACAATGCCTGGTGTGTGGGTATTAGGGTAAGGTCATGGGAGAAGGTATCCAGAAAGCTGTAGAGTTTCTAAGTGGGAAATGAGGTCCTGTTCTTCCAGCTCGCTCTGAGCTTGCCTGAGACCGAGATGTTGGACAGGAACAATACATTGTGTTAACGTAGCAGACAACTGGAAGATTAAGGTCTTTTTTTCAGACAGAACGTAGGTATTCTGCAAAGTGATCACTCAGCCTACCCTCCGTTTCTCCAATTTCAAAGAGACCACGTTATGAGCAGCGAGTGCAATAGACTAAATTAACCAGATGCAACAACTCAAAGATATGCATGCCCCTCTGGAACCTTCTGACTCTACCCCCACCTTTGACTCCTGTTCGGTCTCCTATCCCCAACTCCTGTCGTGTATTTACTACCCCTTCTGACCTCCCACTGCCTAATGCTGAATGTTCTGTACTCAGCAAAAGTCTCCATTTTATCCCTCGGTGTTCCCACCTTAATGGATTTTGGGCACAACGTGATGTTGAACTCTTCTTCCATCACCTTAGCCTCTGTGCCCATTTCTTTAGACAAGAGTCCTCTTCCTGTCTCACAGAACGCTTAACACACCTCCAACACTCTCCCTCTGCCTGCACCCCTCCTTCTGGCCTTTTACCTGCACTTGACCTGTTCAATAAGAACTGTCGACAGATCCAACCTCCCTCTGAAATGACTGCACTATGTGCTCTTAGACTTTGTTATTCAGCCTGCTGACAAAGGGTAGTTCTGTTGTTAACTGGTGGACTGACCTGGACATTGCAGAGACTGAGTGCCAGCTCTCAGATACCTCCTCCTATCTTCCCCTGGGCCATGACCCCCATTAAACATCAGGCCACTAACCTCATATCATTTGGTGATCTTGCCCCCATTGCATCCAGGCTGATGGTCACCTAGCCCCACACAGCTTGCTTCTACCTCCTTCCGAAAATCCGCAAACAGGACTGCCCAAGCAGACCCATTGTTTCTGCCTGCTCCTGCCCCACTGAACTCATCTCTTCCTACCTTGATGTGATTTTTTTTTCTCTCCTTGACCAGTCCCTTTCTACTTACATCTGCAATTCCTGACACTTTACATCAGTTTCAGAATTTCTAGTTTGCGGGCTCCAGCAGCCTCCTCTTCACCATGGATGTGCAATCCCTTTGTATGTCCATGCCCCATCAGGATGGTCTCAGGGCACTCCGTTTCTGTGTGGAAAGAAGGCCTAAACCATCTGCATCCACCACCACCCTCCTCTGCCTACCTTGTCCTCACCTTGAACAACTTTTCTTTTAACTCCTCTTACTTCCTTCAGGTCAAGTGAGTGGTCATGAATGCCTGTCTCTTTGTGGGATACGTAGAACATTCCTTGTTCCAGTCCTACTGTGGTCTTCACCCACAAATCATTCCCAGTTACATCGATGACGTAATCAGTGCTGCTTCCCTCTCTCATCTGGAACTGGAAAAGTTTAGCCATTTCACTTCCTATTTCCATCTTGCTCTCACTTTCAGCTGGTCCATCTCTGATTCTTCCCTACCCTTCCTTGAAATCTCTGTTTCCATTTCTCGAGATAGGCTGGCCAGTAAAACCCACTGCAAACCCACTGATTCCCATAGATACCTTTATTACACATCCTCACACCCTGCTTCCCGTAAAGGCTTTATTCCATTCTCCCAGTTCTTTCGTCTCCATTGTATCTGTTCTGATGATGCCAGCATTGACAAGGGGGCCTCCAAAATGTCCACTTTCTTTCTCAACTGAGGATTCCCTAGCAGTGTGGTTGACAGGGCCCTCAGCCAAGTCCAACCCATCTCCCGCTCTTCAGTCCTCACCCTTCCTCACCTACCATCCTGCCAGCATCCACATCCAGAGGATCATTAGCTGCCATTTCCACCATCTTCAGTAGGCTGCCATCACCAGACATATTCACCTCCACTCCCTCGGCAACCTTCCACAAGGTCTCCTATTGCATACAACCCATTGTTGACCACTAAATGGGCCCATTAGCAGTTATTCATTCTCCTAGGCTGATTGTCATCCAACCCTTTGTCTGTCCAACTGTTCTTCTCTCTGTCTGGGCTCTATCTCTATCTATCATTTATTCTTTGCCCCGCCCCCTACCCTATCTTCTGCATAAAAAAAAACGACCTTTTCCTGGCTATCATCAGTTCTGAAGAAGGGTCACTTGACCTGAAACATTGACTCTCATTTCTCTCTACAGGTGCTGCCAGACCTGCTGAGATTTTTCCAGCAATTTCTGTTTCTGTTAGTGGTTTTTCCAAGTTGTTTTCCCATCAGTGCTGCTTTTTAATGATTGTGACAGAGGGTGATAGAGAGATCCAGTATCTTTGCTGTTTTCAACCCATGTTGCTTTCACTCCCTCTTTTTGCACAGTGGCTCTGTTGATATACCTTTGTGGATTCTAGTGTCTGCTTCATTGTTTCATTTCAAACTGCATAGTTGTAAACGACCTTTCATTTTTTCAGTATGTGCAGTTATCATGCAAGTGTGAGTTAAACAAAAGATGCAAATTTCTTGACACCTTATTGAGTTTCAGTGCCTCTCATATTCCATGCAGGTTGACTGGGCTTGTCACTTTAGGTCAGCAGTGTCCTTTTTGAAAACATTTTTTTGTCCATGAAAGTCTCAGGCATTAAAGTCACATGATGAAAGTTTAATAGTGATAGTCCATTTTCATTAGAATACGAACAGTCTGCAATTGGCGTTGCTGTGGGTGAAGTGAGTTAAAGTGTCTAATCTACTGCTGTGGATAGTGGTTGCCAAGGAAACATATCTTGTTGAGTTTTCACTGTTATGTAATTTAAAGGTAGTGACACCGAAACAAGCATTGGAGTTTCGCAAGGCGGCAGGTTCTGTTGTGCTAATATAACAAGTGGGAATAGACCCATGAAACACATTTATAACGCGTGTTACCTTGGGAGCCAGAAAATACAATCTTTAAAACAAATCTTTGATTTGAAATGAGGCAAAGTTGACAATTATTGATGACTCTTATTTGGCATTGAGTGGCTTCTGAGGACAACCTGTGATTTGATTGTCAACCACATTGGTGTGGGACTTGAGTTACTTACAGGATCGAAAGGGTAAGGATGTCAGACTTCTTTCAATAAGAAATACCGCTGAACTTATCGAGTTTGAACAGCTGTCCAACAGTTTGGTGGTTACTTCTGCCAATGGCAACTTTTATTTCCAGACTTTGTGAACTCAGTTCAAATTCTCAAACTGCAGCGAGTGCATTTGAGCTTGACTTGTCTGGACTATCAGTCCAGGTCTCTAGGTTATGAGACCAATAAAGGTTGATTATATGATCATAAGGTATTGTTTTCCTGCAGACCACCCCTTTTGTTTAAAGCTTCAATTGTGTGTTCTCCAGGGCCTATGTTAATAAAACTGACAGCGATCACCTAGTTAGGCAGAGAATTGGTTAAAACAAAAACGGAAGTTGCTGGAAAAGCTCAGCAGTTCTGACAGCGTCTGTGAAGAGAAATTGGAGTTTTGTGTCCGGTGAACCTCAGAACATGTGGTAGCTAGGGAATGTTGGTTTACATACAGAAGATAGGGTGGGGAGGGGGTAAGGAGTAAACAGTAGGTAGGGATAGAGCCCAAAGAGAGAGAAGAACTGTTGGACAGACAAAGGAGTGGATAACAACCTGGCTAGGAGAGTCAATAGCTGTTAATGGAGACTGTTAAGTCTGCCATTACACACTATCTATGATTACCACTATGTGATAACAAGCTCTGGTGCATGGGGTTGAGGGATAGGACAGGGGTGAGTACAGGCCCTAAAATGATCGAACTTCATATTGAGTCCGGAGGGCTGCAGGGTCCTTAAGCAGAAAATGAGGTGTTATTCTTCCAGTTTGTGCTGAGCTTCACTAGAGCACTGCAGCAAGCCTGAGACACAGATGTTGGCCAGGGAACAGAGTGGTATGTTAAAGTGGCAGGCAACTGGAAGCGCAGGGTCATTTTGGTGGGCAGAACGTAAGTGTTCTGCAAAGCGGTCAGTCAGTCTACACTTTGTTTCCCCAGTGTAGAGGAGACTGTACTGTGAGCAGCGAATGCTGTAGACTAGATTGAGGAAAGTGCAAGTAAAGTGTTGCTTCACCTGGGAAGGTATGTTTGGGCCTTTGGATACTGGGGAGTTAAATGGGCAGGTGTTACACTTTCAGTGATTGCAGGGGAAGATGCCATGGGGCTGTGGGGGGATTTTGGGAGTCAAGGAAGAGAGTACCAAGGTGTCCCAGAGGTGGACAATGGACAGGAATATGCATCTGTTGTTCCCCTCTCCTCCCTTGTCCGCCTTCCGCAGGGACCATTCCCTCTGAGACACCCTGGCGAACTTTCCCTAATATCAGTACACTGGGACAATGGAAGTCATCAGTTTAACTGGCACAACGTAACCATAGTAGCCCAAGCCAAACATAGACACGCACGGGAATTCCTAGAGGCATGGTTCTCAACCCATAATACAATCAACAAACCTATAGAATAGGACCCCATATATAACCCCATACAGAACAGAACTGGAAATGACACAGATCACCATAACAGATTGGACAGTATAAACTCCAAGTGAAGTAGAACAATATTGCTTCATTGGAGGCCTCACTGATGATATAACCTAGTATGGTGATGTAATGTCTGAACGAAAACAAGCGAGCTCAGCAAGCAAATCAACAACCTCACCCGCAACCTGAGCTACAAATCTCTGTTAAAAATCTTTCAGTTTTTATTAGAGAATTAGCTGAGCTGTCTTCAAGCACCTTTCTTGCCGAATACAGTGATTGGTATTTTTTATCTAATATACTGTTAAACATTGCTGAAACTCTCATCCATGACATTGTCACCCTGCACTTAACTATTCCAATGTTGTCTTGGCTGGCCTGCTTCACGTCCTCCATGACCAGTGAACTTCAGCTCATCAAGAATTGTGTTAGAGACAAAAAAACTGAAGATGTTGGAATCCAAGGTAAACAGACAAAAGGCTGGAAGAACACAGCAAGCCAGGCAGCATCTGGAGGAAAGGAGAAGTCAATGTTTGGGGTATTACCCTTCTTCAGGACCTTCTTCAGAATTGTGTTGCCTCCGCCCCTTCCCCACCCTACCATCGTCCAGCCATGCAACTCCTCATAACCTTCCATTTCCTTCATTCCAACTGCACATCCATTTTGCCTACCTATTGCTAGACAATTGTATGTTCTACCTTCAGCTGTCTAAAGTCCACAATCTTGAATTTCCTTTCTAAGTACCTCCACCTTTCACCATTCTATCATGCTTCACAATGTGAGAGAATACAATTTTTTCCAATCTCACTTCATAGAACACTCAATGATCCTGGAAACAAGTCTCGTAAGCCTTCCTTGCACTCCCCCTAAAGCAATAATATCCTTATAAGATAAGGGGACCAAGATGACACACAGTACTCTGGATACAGTCAAACAATTGAAGTAAGACTTCACTATTCCTGTTGCCATTCCTTTTGTGATACAGACTAACATACCACTCGCCTTCCTGATTGTCTTGTGCATCTGCATGTTAGCCTTCAACAACTTACTGCCAACAACTCCTAGGTCCATTTATATATCTCCATTTTTTTAACCTCTTGCCACTTAAGACATACTCTGCACACGTCTTATTTCTACCAAAGTAGATAATCTCACATGCTTTAATTTTGATAACCAACCTACCATTGGGAACTATCAAAAGCCTTCTGAAAATCTAAGTGCACTACTTCTACCAACTCCCCTCTATCAATTCCGCTAGTAACATCCTGAAAAATACCAGTCAGTTCATCAGACATGATTTCTCATTCATAAATCCATACTGGCTATGCCCAATCAGATCACTATTATAGAGCAGGAGTGGGCCATTCAGCCTTTTTGAGCCTGCTCCACCATTCACTGTGCTCATGGCTGATGATCTCTCCAATGCCACATTCCAGTTTTTAGATTTTAATTTCTTTCTTGAATATATTCAGTGACTTGGCCTCCAAAGCCTTCTGTGGTAGGGAACTCTATATCTTTGAGTGAAGAAAATTTTTCTCATCTTAGTTGTAAATTCACTACTGAGACTGTGTCTCTAGTTGTAGTCTCCCCAACCAGGGAAAACATCCTCCCTACATCTAGTTTGTCCAGACCTGTTGGAATTCTATACCATTTAATCAGATCCCCTCTCATCCTTCTGAATGCTAGGGAATACAGGTCCAGTCGAATCAAATTCTCATCATAGCACAGTCCTGCGACCCCTGGTAGCAGCCTACTGAACCTCCACTGCAATCCCTCTATGGTAAGTGAATTCAAAACCTCACTCAGTACTCCAGTTGTGAAATCATCAAGACCCTGCGTAACTGCAATCAGCCACCCTTACTTCTGAACTCAAATCCTTTTGCCAGTATACCATTGGCTTGCTGCAGCTGCCTGTCTACTACCATTGACTGGTATACGAAGACACCCAGATCCGACTGTACATCCACATGTCCCAATATATCACCATTTAAATAAAACTCTTCCTTCGGCTTGTATACTATCAGACAGATAGTTGCCCCAACACTAAGCAGAAGGAGTGAAGGGAACACATTGAACGCACTAGAGAGGAAAGCCCTACAAGGACTCTGGAGACAGGAACAGTGTAATCCTACTGGCAGTCAAAGGGCGCATACCTGTCATGCTGAATAGAATACAGTACGTCGAGAAAGCAAACACTTAACTCGTAGATACCGACACCTACCAACAGATGGTGACAGACCCAACACCACAACTGGGAAATCATACTTTAACCACCCTGAGGAATCTACACAAAACAGGCAAAATTAGCAAATTTGATTACCAGAGAATGAAACCAGAGGGATCAAACACAGCCCGCTTCTATGGACTCCCCAGGATACACCGACATACAGATTAGCAAAAGAAGTACAAAGGAGACTGAAACACCCCTCGTCCTCACGTACCACCCCACCAACCTCCGGATCCAACGCATCATCCTCCGACACTTCCGCCATCTGCAATCCGACCCCACCACCAAAGACATCTTTCCCTCCCCACCCTTATCTGCTTTCCGGAGGGACAACTCGCTCCGTGACTCCCTTGTCCGCTCCACACTCCCCTCCAGCTCCACCACACCCGGCACTTTTCCCTGCAACCGCAGGAAGTGCTACACCTGCCCCCACACCTCCTCCCTCACCCCCATCCCAGGCCCCAAGAAGACTTTCCACATCAAGCAGATGTTCACCTGCACATCTGCCAATGTGGTATACTGCATCCGCTGTACCCGGTGTGGCTTCCTCTACATCGGGGAAACCAAGCGGAGACTCGGGGACCGCTTTGCAGAACACTTACGCTCGGTTCGCAACAAACAACTGCACCTCCCAGTCGCGAACCATTTCAACTCCCCCTCCCATTCCTCAGACGACATGTCCATCCTGGGCCTCCTGCAGTGCCACAACGATGCCACCCGAAGGTTGCAGGAACAGCAACTCATATTCCGCTTGGGAACCCTGCAGCCCAATGGTATCAATGTGGATTTCACAAGTTTCAAAATCTCCCCTCCCCCCACCGCATCCCAAAACCAGTCCAGCTCGTCCCTGCCTCCCTAACCTGTTCTTCCTCCCACCTATCCCCTCCTCCCACCTCAAGTCGCACCTCCATCTCCTACCGACCAACCTCATCCCGCCCCCTTGACCTGTCCGTCCTCCCTGGACTGACCTATCCCCTTCCTAACTCCCTACCTACACTCACCTTTACTGGCTCCATCCCTGCCTCTTCAACCTGTTTGTTTCCTCTCCACCTATCCTCTCCTCTATCCCTCTTCTATCCGCCTCCCACTCTCTCCCTATTTATTTCAAAACCCCCTTCCCCTCCCCCTTTTCTGATGAAGGGTCTAGGCCCGAAACGTCAGCCTCTCTGCTCCTATGATGCTGCTTGGCCTGCTGTGTTCATCCAGCCCTGCACCTTGTTGTCTCTGAAACACCTAGTAGATGGCTCAAACCACTCCATCCACTCCGCCCATTAATTCCTCAACATCATCAAGGACACCAGAATAGATGAGGACGAGATCATGGTCTCCTTGGACATGACTGCATTATTTACCTCCATAAACTTCGCCCTAGCTAAGGAAACTCTAGCCTCGCTACTAGACAGACCAGGGATACAGACACCCGACAACACCAACACCATCAGCGAAGATGGCACCCTCAAAGTACTGGATCTGTGCCTCACAACCCACTTTACCTTCAACGGCAAGTTATATGGACAAATCAATGGAATACCCATGGGATCACCAATATCAGGATTAATAGCAGAGGCCATAATGCAATGACTGAAACGGAAAGCCCTTCCCACCATCCAACCAAAACTATGGATCTGCTGTGTGGATGACACTTTCATCATTATCAAATGCTCTAAACTGGAAAAACCCATCTACTCATAAACAACATCCTCACTGGCATAAAATTCACCAAGGAAGAGGAGAAGAACAACAGACTTCCATTCCTGGACATAATGGTTGAAAGTAAGGCCAACGGTGAGCTCCAGACCAGCATATACGGGAAGGCCACCCATACTTTTTTATTATTCATTCACAGAATGAGGGCATTGCTGACCAGGCAGCATTCATTGCCCAGAGGGCAGTTTAGAATCAACCACATTGCTGTGGATCTGGAGTCACATGTAGGCTAGGCCAGGCAAGGATGGCAGTTTCCTTCCCTAGAGGACATTGGTGAACCAGATGAGTTTTTCCAACAATTGACAATGGATTCATGGTCATCATTAGATTCTTAATTCTAGATATTTTTAGTGAATTCAAATTCCACCATCTGCTGTGGCGGATTCAAACTTGGGTCCCCAGAATGTTAACTGGGTTTCCAGATTCACAGTCCAGCAATTGTACCACTAGGCCATTACCTCCCCCTATACGGATCAGGTAACTCAACTACAATAGCAATCATCCCAATACCCACTAACGGAGCTGCATCAAAATATCGTTCAAGCGAGTTGCAACACACTGCAGCACCCCGGAGCTATGCAAAGCCGAGGAAGAATACCTATACAGCATCTTTAGAAACAACAATTACCCAAAAAGCATAGTCCCCGATACCTACTCAATAGAGCACAACAGGAAGACACATCATGTCCAGAGACACTAGTCACCCTATCATACATTAAGGACATATCTGAAATGACCACCATATTACTCCGCCCCCTGGGAATCATGGTACCCACAAACTGACAGCTACACTTGACAGCTACTGATGATGAGAAAGGATCCAACAACTACAACTAAACAGAACCAACGTTATTTACAAGATACCATGCAAAGACGTTACATAGGGCAAACTGGAAGGAAACTAATCATCAGGATTCACGAACACCAACTAGCTACCAAGAGACATGACCAACTGTCTCACACTTCAATACACATGGACAAAGAGGGACACCAATTCAACAGGGACAACGTAGCCATCCTAGGACAAGCTAACCAAAGACACGTACGAGAATTCCTGGAGGCCTGGAGCCCCAAATATATAAGGCTGGACCCCCATATACCAACCACTAAGAAACCAATCCAGAAGTGATGCCACCCACCCCGACAAACCAAGACACAAGTAGCAAGCGGGACAGAACACCGACGCTTCCCCAGCAAGGTAATGAAACGTCTCTGAACTAACAAACCAGCTCAGTGAGCGAACCAACCAAAAAAATGAATTAAACACCTAGTAGTCTCATAAAGCTCTTAATCATACACACTTAATACTAAAAAGAGACTCCTAATCATGAAACCTATTCAATGATTTTAAATCCCATCATGAAACATGTTCAACGCTTTTAAATCCCCTCACGTGTTCACTCTCTTATAAGAACAGACAAACTTTTACTTGGTAACTACATTAAAAACAGCTAATCCTTTAATAACACCTGTAAATGTCAACCAAAATGTGAAATGTTTATGTAACTTTTGAAACCCAGGTAAGGATTCTTTATGACCTTAGCTGAATAACAGCATTTGGAAAATGTCAAAATTAACTGAATTGAAATGACAGGAACAGATAGTAATAATTTTTTTTTAAACCTACACTAGGTGGCTTGTCAATCAAAGCAGCCCAGTAGAGTGTCTTTTTTCCTTTAATGCTAAACTGTGATTTACAGTTTTTTCATGTTTAAACGGATTGGGGATTTTAAAAAACCTTTACATCATGACACTTAAACAGATCTTACCTGCTCTGAAGTGCATGTACATCTATTCCATAAATTCATAGCTGCATTCTGAAGTTTCAAGCCTTTGTTTAGCAAAAACTAGGTTTGATTGAACTCTACATTAATGTCAAATGCTAAGCTGGGATTCCTCACAGTGACTTACACACTGTCTTCTTCCCCTGCTGGAAAAATGGGACATGTTGGAATAGGGGTTAGGAATTCTGCATTCAGTACTGCCTGTCATTTTTAAAGGTTTATGGATTCAGGCCAACTCTGCAAAAATCCAGCCTGACTTTATAAATATCACCAGTTAGTAAACATTCCATTATAAGTTGGCTTTCACGATCCTTAGCTTGAAATCGGTCATTGGTATCGACCACATAACATTGCGAGTGAATTTACCACTTGAGGGAGACCATAGAATGGTGTTCCCATTTATTTTCCTCAGCTTAGCTAGGAAGCTACAAACAGAGAATTAGCTAATGGGCAGGAAACAGTGAGTTAAGAGGTTTGACAAAGATCAGTGCTAGAACCCCAATTTTTTACAATATATATATGATAATAACTTGGAGGAAGGAAGTGAATGTAGAGTGGTCAAATTTTCAGACAACACAAAAATAAGTAGAAAGGTTGTGAGAGGAATGAAAGCCATTTACAAGGAGAAATATTGTTAGATTAAATAAATGGGCAAAAATGTTGACGAATGGAGTGTAATGTGGGAAAATGTGTTCAATTTGGAAGGGAGAGCAAAGAACAGTATTATTTAAAAGGAGAAAAACTACAGAAAGCAACAACATATAGGGACTTATGAGTACTAGTACATGCAGCACAGAAATTTAGTACACAGGTGCAGCAGGTAATCAGGAAGGCCAATGGAATGTTGAGCTTTATTTCAAGGAGGTTGGAGTGTAAGAGTAGGGAGGCCCTACTGCTGTAGGACCCCTGTACAAGGTGCTGGTGAGACTGCATCTGGAGTGCTGTGAGCAATTTGGTCCCCTTAATTAAGGAAATACATCATTTCATTGGAGGCAGCTCAAAGAAAGTTCACTAAGATGACCCCTGGTAAGGAGGGATTTTTTTATTGGTTTAAAGAGATTGGGATACTGTTCACTGGAATTTAGAAGAATGAGAAAAGTGTGAAGTGATTAATTTTGGAAGGTTGAATTTGAATGCAGAATACAGGGTTAATGGCAAGATTCTCGGCAGTGTGGAGGAACAGAGGGATCTTGGGGTCCACGTCCATAGATCCCTCAAAGTTGCTACCCAAGTTGACAGGGTTGTAAAGAAGGCGTATGGTGTGTTGTCTTTCATTGGCAGGGAAATTGAGTTTAAGAGCCGAGGTTATGCTGCAGCTCTATAAAACCCTGGTTAGACCACACTTGGAATATTGTGTTCAGTTCTGGTCACCTCATTATAGGAAAGATGTGGAAGCTTTAGAGAGGGTGCAGAGATTTACCGGGATGCTGCCTGGACTGGAGGGCAGGTCTTATGAGGAAAGGTTGAGGGAGCTAGGGCTTTTTTCATTGGAACAAAGAAGGATGAGAGGTGACTTGATAGAGGTTTACAAGATGATGAGAGGCATAGATAGAGTGGATAGTCAGAGACTTTTTCCCAGGGCGGAAATGACTATTACGAGGGGGCATAATTTTCAGGTGATTGGAGGAAGGTATAGGGGAGATGTCAGAGGTAGATTCTTCACACAGAACGTGGTGGGCGTGTGGAATGTGCTGCCGGCAGTGGTAGTGGAATCAGATACATTAGGGACATTTAAGCGACTCTTGGATAGACACATGGAGGATAGTAAAATGTAGGGTATGCAGGGTAGATTGACCTTAGTAGCGTAATAGGTCAGCACAACATCGTGGGCCAAAGGGCCTATACTGTTATATGTTCTATGAGAGGTGATTTAATTAAAACATGTAGGGTTCGTAAGGCGCTTGACAGGGTAAATGCTGAGAGGTCTCCCCTTCTGGGAGAATCTAGGACCAGAGGGAATAGTCTCAGGGCACCAATTTAAGACTGAGATGAGGAGAAATTTCCTCTCTGAGGGTTAAGGGTCTTTAAAACGTCCTTCCACAAAGCTTAAGGGGCTGACTCCTTGTGTATATTTAAGCCTGAGATAGATGGATTCTTATCAATAGGTGAATCAAGGGTTACAGGCAAAAGCAGGAAAGTCGACTTCAGGAATGTCAGATAAGCCATGATTCTATTGAATAGTGGAGCAGGCTTGAGGGGCTGAAATGCCTGTTCCTATTCTATTTCTTATGGTCTTATGTTCTTACATCTGTCAACACCTGACATGATAACCTCACAGTTCAGAAGCATTACTCTTTGAAAGATCAAGGACATTGAGTCTCTGCCTATAAATCTGGTTTTGTGAACTAGTTTCTCTTGTGAGCTTGTGCCTCTGTTGCTTCCCTCTCTGCTGACCCCTTGCTGGTTTCATCAAAGCAGATGGTTGCTGCTCCTGGTGACCATCTTGCTGCTTATCTGATTTAGGTCAACCATAGCACCACTTGATGTTGAGTCTCAATATCTGTAAAGTTCACAAAATAGCCTCTTAACATAAATGTGCTGAATTATGCAAATTTCTTTTAGTAGAAGAGAAGAAAAGAGCTGCAAGCACTGTATATTTATTTTGTGACTTTTCTTTGGTCCTGTAATTTGTTTTCTGTCTTCTTGACATTCTCTCAATTATGACTTTGAGCCAGTGATGTAGGTGTAAATACAAACCAAAATCTTGTTAAAATTGTCCAATTTAAGTATCATGATCAGCAAAATGCACTGTATGTACATCAAAATCACCTAAAGGTTAGCATATTGGATCCAGCTTCTGGTTGTGACTTCATTTTGAGCAAATTTAGCAATCCTTCTAAAGTCCAAAATTCACAATTTTTACTACTAAAATGCTGCCCATTGTCTCATAGATATTTGTTATAAGCTTCTGCTGTGGTGTGAACTTTGCCCTACTGTTTTTTTCAGTGTCGTGTCTTTGAAGAAGAAACTTCCCAGCTCCCGTCCCCCTCCCAATTACCGGAGGTAATCTCCTCTGCCCAGAAACTCTTCGACCACATACTTACACCTATCACCATCCTGCCTACCTTCCCCAGCCCCACCTCTCCTCTATTTATTTCCCAGCTCCCTTGCTCCTCCCCATTTTTGACGAAGGGTCCCGACCCGAAACATCAACTTTCCTGCTCCTCTGATGCTGCCTGGCCTGCTGTGTTCCTCCAGTTCCACATTGTGTTGTGTCTGAGAATCTTACCTGGCTCTTTCAAACACAAAATAGGCTAAGTGTAAATTGTTTGATTATTTAAATCCATTGACTTGAATGTTCCTGCATTCTCTCAGTCTCCTGGTGGAACCTTTGCTAGAGATCACCAAAACTCCTGTTTAGTTATTGGCATTAGCCTTTTGAAAAATCCTACAATATAAAATTGCCATTTTATTCCATTCTGTAGTTTGAAGTGCTTTGATCTTGATCTATAAATCAATGTATTCATAGAACTTGGTTGCACTCAGAAGCGTTGTGTAAGTCAGCAGTGTCAAAGAGGAGTGGTCAGCCATGTCTAGGAGCGTACTCCTCCCTCTCTCATGAGAAAACATTAATTGAGATGTAATTAAAATATGTTGAGTGGAACCATTTTAGTTTTTAAAGATTTAAGTTAATTAAAGGTAATATACAGGTGACTATTTGCAACACTTTGATGTGTTGAGATACAAAATTTTATCACCATTGTTGGAATGTATATTTCAATATTGGTATTTTTTTGCTTTGTTATGCTGACAGGATGAATTTCTTGCTGACGTTTTTGTGTGCGAAGAATACCACAAAGAATTAAATTTAAAATTAGATGCAGTTTTAAATGTATACTTTCTACTGTTTTCATAGTAAAAGCAAATTACATGATTTAAAAAAATGAAGTGAAAAGAATCAACTGGTATATGAAGTTATGTTGCCTTCATTTTTAAAATGTTCCTTAAAATCTATCCCTTTGAACAAGGTTTTGGCCACCTGTCTTCATATCTTCTTATAAAACCTAGTGTTATATTTTGTCTGATAATTGTGCTTTTGTGAAACACCTTTGAACATTCCACTGTATTAAAGATGGAATATAAATTCAAATTGTTTTTGAGTGTAGAATAATCTCTGCATGTGTTCAGATGTCTGCTAAATTTTTCAGATGTTCTGCGTGGCCATCTAAAGCAGGTTTTAAGTTCCATGTCTATGTTTATAAGGGGCTAGATCTGCTCTTTTAAGATCTCTTGGGAAATTACTATGTGATGAATGGAGCAAGAGCTGTCCTGGTTTGTTCAGGATTCCACAGTTGTGGAAGTAGATAAAAGCAGGAGCACTTGCTTAACTCTATAGTCCTCAGAATAACACTCTTCACCAATTTCTACTCCAGTTGTATACTCTCCATGCCTCCTAACTCCCCCAACCATTGTCGGCAGCTGCTGGGAGTGGCTTTCAAGGTGCATTCAGCATTCTTTGCCTTCATGTTTCCCAGCTGTGTTTGGAGGTGGATAGGCACCAACAACATGCAATAATGTCAATAAGGCATTCAATTTCAGGCTGTTAACTGTTGGGGCGAGTGCATCAGTGTGCCAGAGATAATGTGCACAAGAATGGACAATAATCAGTTCCCACCATTATGTGACTCATAATGATGTTAAATGAAAATAATACAATTTTATATTTCACCTTATGCAAAATTTCAGTATTTACTTGTTTCTTTTTATTGCTTCAGTTGCTGTCGTACCATGCAACATGCTCAAAAGTAGAGGTCGATCGACTGAAGGTAAACGTCTCCAATATGATTCCAACAAAATACACTTAGCACAGTTCCAATTGTACTATTATTTGGCAGGCACCTCTAATAACATTCTCCATTATATCCTGGAAAACACATAGCTCTAAAATAAAATATTTCTTTATAGAGATACTAAATCAATACATGTGAGCATGCTATTGGTGTTTTTTTTTTAACTCAATTGTGCTGAACTCTTCTTTAATAATAGATTGTCTTGGGAATTTCATTCACAAGATGTTTTATATATCAACATGCGTGACTGGGTTTATAAATTAGTAAACAGGTTGTTGATTATAAATCTAGAAGCAAGTGATTAAATGTAATGCATTCGCCTGCTGACTCTCTGCTGCCACATGAAGAATACTGAATACAAAAGAGTGGTCAGTGCAGATTATTTATTAAAGTAATAAAATCTGCTCACAGTGAAAAAAGCAAATGGATGAATTTAAGGCCTGCTCTCCCCTATTACACAAAGAATTACTGCATATTACCTTCTTTGTGCATGCTGTTGCTGTAATGTCTATTTTATGTTGTATAGTAAAATGTTAAGTATTGTGGGAAATAAATTATGATAATTACAAAACCGATAAGTTATTGCAATTATTTTATCTGTAGATGTTTCCCATAAACAAGTTATATATATTAGGTGCAAATGTTTAGTTATTGGCAATGTCATCTGTGTGGAATATAGAAGTGCAAGAGTCGAATGATGTATTTTAACGATACTATCAATAATGTTGATAGTGTTATGGGTGCCATACTGTGCACTGTTTTTGTGGCAACAATTACCCCTCAGCCTAGACACTTTTAGAACACTGTATCTAGAGATAATTTTAGTGGTGCCTGATGTAACTAAGGGTTGTGAGAAACTGGGTAGTTTCATGTGAGTTTCTATTTGTTATTTCAGCCATATTCAAATATAAATATGTGATCTTCCAATTGTGTACTTCTAGCAGGGTACCTTCTCTTTGAGGAACAGAAATCTTGTGCATATTGATGTTGGTGTTTTTAATATGTGCTTCCAGTGGACAAATGCTTCCTGTCAGGAGAACAAATCAAAAATGTATCCATGATTGCACTTCCCATTTCACTTAGATATACACTTATTCATTGATTAAAATGTTCTCCCACTTGTCCCAGCTGTATACTTCCCTTCTATGATTAGGTCACTTGGTCAGACCTTAGAGTGAACCAGTCATATAGTTGCTGTTCATGGTCAAATACTGGAAAAGGCTATGGAGTGATATTACTCATTCTGTTTGTTCTGTGTTTTTTTCTTTTATGGACATTTAAGCTGATATTAGATTTAGATATTAATATCAGACATGTAATAGATTGCCAGTATAATATGAGATAGCCAGATCCTGTTACATGATCTGATGGGTTTTTTTCCTACATATTGTGAATATCATGGTCTACAAGGTGAAGGAAATTTGTACTAGGAGTTTCTACTTTCTAGGAATGGTGATCAAAAGCAGCACAGATTGATAAGTATGGAGGTAATTTTTGACTTTGTATCAAGGTGAAAGTAGATGATATTTAATCCTGACTCAACTGGATTGTTTACAACCCCTTTTCACTTTATTCACTTCAATTGAATCCAACCCTGGGAGAGATGCCCAAGTGGGCAGGAGAATGTCAGGGGCTGGGTCATGGGGAGCAATGAGGTAAATTTCAAAAATGGCAACTTTCTTAGTCCATTGCAGTGTTAACAACTTCTTGATCACTTGCCTGCACTCTGATCTCTTTGTGCTCCCACAACCTCTTTTCCCCTGTGATTTCTTCTTCCACATCTCTTCCTCAATCATCTCCTTTCACCCTCAAGGCGTATTGCTCCACGATCTCTTTTCCACTGTGACCTCTTTCTCCAGTGACCTCTTTGCACCATCAATATTTTCTCCCTTGACTTCTTTGTCCCTATAATCTCTTTCCCCCATACTCTCTTCTCGCCTGTCATATCTTTCCCCTGTGACCCCCATTCGGATGCGATCCATTTTCCCCTGTGACCTCTTTGTCTTTTATCCCCTCTGCAAGCCAAACGCTTGTCAACAATGAGCCTCCTTTTCTTCCCAGTGTAATTTCTTAAATTCTCTCGTGGGACGTGGGCATCGCTGACTGGCTAGTGTTATTGCCCATCGCGAGAGGCCCTTGAACTGAATGGCTTGCTAGGCCATTTCAGGGGACATTTGAGAGTCTGTGTGGGTTTGGAGTTACATGTGGGTCAGAGCAGGTGAAGATGGCAGATTTCCTTCACTGAAGGACATTAAGTGAGCCAAAGGTTTCTTTTTCCAACAATTTGCAATTATTTCATGGTCATCAGAAGATTAGATTCTTAATTCCAGATTTTTTTATTTATTGAATTCACACTCCCGTATCTGCATGGCGGAATTCAAACCCATGTCCCCCAGAAGACTAGCTGAGTTTCTGGATTAAGAGTCTATCAATAATAGCACCATCACCACCCTGTCTGAATTATCTTCCTGGGTACTGAACCCATCTTACCATCTAAAGCTGCCATGCTCCTTCCCTGCCTGCTCGTAAATATCAAGACCAGGGTGCCCAGATCTGACGTAGTCTCCTAATACTCTGTTTGATCAAAGTACATCAGTCCCATCCTCTGTAGAGCAGCACTTTGTGTTTGGTTGGCATTTTGCAGTTCCATTATAACCATCCTATGTAATTAACAAGTGAGATTTTCAATTCTGACTTGATTTGAACACAGCTTCTTGGAATGAGAGGCTTATTTGAAGGCTTGCACTCTCCTTATAAAATAAATACTTCCATTGTTAAATTAAAAATGTTGAGGATTCTCCCATTCTGTTTAGTCATTGCTATACCCAGTAAGTAAGTGAGGAGGTAAACTCTCTTGCAAGCCGTTTATAATCATATTGCCTTTCTAAAACATTAAACTTAAAACACATTAGCAATCCATTATTATTCATCTGTTGATTAAACTCATGCAGGAACTATACTAAATAGATAAAAATACCATCATAATTTATGAACAATCAATCAAAATTTCCATCTGGTTCTTTGTGTGATAAAATAAACAAATATTAATGCAACAACAGTGCTCAATTAACTGCTAGACCCTTATTGTAACTCTGTGGAGCTTTGGACAGGGAGGTATCTAATATATAAGAAGTTCAAAAGTAAGATCCACATGTCTATTTTAATCCAGACACCTCATGATTATTTTGTTTCTGGAATTGGTGACAATTTTGTGGCACAGAGTGTAAGGCAGCCCTCGTGACACAATTTCATTTGAGTTTTTAAAAGATCAGTACAATGATGGAGTTTAGGGAAGATGTAATTTGGAAGAACATTGGAAATAAAGCCAGAACAGTCAAAGGATGTGCCATTGCTGACCGATGGCTCCCTTGTACTGCTGGAGCCAAGTAGGAGCCCCAGAGGGATAATCCGCCACAGCAACAGTAGCAAAAAATAACCTATTGTTGACCTAAAGAAGGCACTGCAGAAGATAGCCTGGGAGGTTAGCAGTGGGGGTGTTTTTCCACACTCGTGAATTTAATACAGGAAACACTTTACAATCTAATCCAGTTGGGAAAGGTGAATAAAGTTGCACATTCACCTACATTGTGCGTTGTGAATTTGTTAAACTCTACCAGGTCAAATCTATTCCATCATGCAATTTCTTATAGCCAGTTAGCTTGCAAGCACCCACAACCTTCTGTTTCAGTTAACTTCCTCACAGCCCCATCTATCCATTCACCACTGAGACCCACACTCATCCTTATGGCATCTGATTAATCTCCCTGAAAGTCAGTTTCACCAAACATACTGCATCCATCGAGTTAACACATGTCATTCCACTCATTCAACAGTCTGTTTCCTCCCCATTGCAGTTGAAGCATTGGTAAACTACTCAGAAGAAGCAGTGAGTCTCCACACATAACATATTTGGCAATAAAGAGGAGTTAGTATTGCAAAATAGTGGCATCTTGGTGTCCCTAGCCATCAGAGATGGTGATGTGAGACCCCACAGCTACCTGGATATAGAATAAAATATAGCGCACCACATATCAAACTGCACTCAGTCATGTTGATTCTAGCAGTGAGTCCCATTTCATCATCTTTACAATAATAATTTGCAATGATCCTACTTTACCAGCTGTAATTTAAATCTGTTTTTTACACCAGAGCTGCTTTGGTCACAATCAATGGTCCTCAGATGACAAATACTCAGAAGAGGTAATTTCTTCTGAGGGTGTGCAGGATTCTTAAAGGCTCTAAGGTTCTTGAGTAGATTTGTAGCTCGGGTTGTGGATGCTGTGGTTAGTTCGCTCACCAAGCTGGTTCGTTAGTTTGCAGAGGTTTCATTACCCTGCTGGGTAACATCATCAGTGCAGCCTCCAATGAAGTGTTGTTGTGTTTTCCCACCTGTTATTTAAACTGTGGGATCCATTGGAGTTGATTACCTCATTTCCACTGTTTCTTTGCAGTCGTGTGTATATAGGATCTAATTCTACGTATTTTTTGGTAGCCTTCTTGGTGGAGTACTAGGCCACTAGAAATTCCCGTGCTTGTCTCTGTTTGGCTTCTCCTAGGACCCTGACGTTGCCCCAGTCAACCTGGTGGTTCTCCTTGTCTGTATGTATGGAAACAAGTGAGTATTCGTTGTGTCTCTGTTGCTAGTTGGTGTTCATGTATTCTCGTAACCAGTTTCCTTCCTGTCTGTCTAATGTAATGTTTGTTGCAGTCTTTGCATGGAATCTTGTATACTACATTGGTTCTGCCCATAGCGGGTAAGTGGTCTTTGGTTCTTGTTAGCAGTTGGTGTAGGGTTGATGAAGGTTTATGTGCTACTCTGATGCTCAGTGGCCGTAGGAGTCTTGTGGTCAGTTCAGATACGTTATTGATGTACAGTAACGTGACAAGGGTGTTGGGGTGTACTGTATCTTCCTGTTGTTGTTTGTGCGACAGGCACTGTCGGACCCAGCTGTTCGGGTATCCGTTGTCTCCGCATACTTGGTGGAGGTATTCTTCTTCATTTTGGCGTAGTTCTGGGTTGCTGCAGTATGTTCTGGCTCATTTGAATAGTGTTTTTACGCAACTCCATTTGTGGGTGTTGGGGTGGTAACTGTGGAAATTTAGGACTTGATCAGTGTGTGTGGCCTTTCTGTATACTTTGGTCAGAAATTCGCGGTTGGCCCTGCGTTCTACCATCACATCCAGGAATGGGAGCTGTTTGTTCTTCTTCTCTGGTGAACGTGATGCCGGTGAAAATGTTGTTCATAAGTTGGTGTGTTTCTACTAGTTTAGTCTGTTTGATGACGATGAAAGTGTCATCCACGTATTGGATCCATAGTGTGGGTTTGATCTGCAGAAGGGCCGTGCTTTCGAGTCTCTGCATCACTGTTCCTGCTATTAGCCCACAGGTGGGTGACCCCATAGGTGTCCCATTGATTTGTTCATAGATCTGGCCATTAACGGTAAAGTGGGTCGTGAGGTATAGGTCCAGTAATTTCAGCATGTTCTCTGTGGAGATGGTGTTATTCATGTCCGGTTCTTTCAGTAGTTTTCATAGAATTCATAGAACCCCTACAGTGTGGAAGCAGGCCCTTCAGCCCAACAAGTCCACACCGACCCTCAGAGCATCCCACCCGGGCTCATCCCTAATCTACACATCCCTGGACACTAGGTGCAATTTAGCATGGCCAATCCACCTAGCCTGCACATCTTTGGACTGTGGGAGGAAACCGGAGCACCCGGAGGAAACTCACACAGAGACAGGGAGAATGTGCAAACTCCACGCAGACAGTCGCCCAAGGGTGGAATTGAACCCAGGTTCTTGGCGCAGTGAGGCAGCAGTGCTAACCACTGAGCCAGTGGTATATTAATCGATGTGAATAGGGCTGTAACATCAAAGATACCATGGTCTAGTCCTCATCTATTCTTGTGTCTTTGTGGGTTTTGAGGAACTCCTGGGCTGAGTGGATTGAGTGGGTTGAGTTGTTGATGAGGTGCTTTAGTCTTTGTTATAATTCCTTCGCTAACCTATATGTTGGTGTACCTGAAAGATAGACTATGGGTCTGAGGGGCAGTTCCAATTTGTGTACCTTTGGGAGGCCGTAGAATCGGAGGCGTGTTTGTCCCTTCAGGTTTCACTTTTAGGGAGTCTGCTTTGTTGATTTGTCTGGTCTGCTTGAGTCTCTTTAGTATGTGGATGATTTTATTTCCTAATGGTGGTGCCGGGTGTGTTTCCACTTGTCGATATGTATTTGTGTCTGCCAGTAGCATCTGTGCTTTAGTGATGTAGTCTCGTTGGTTAAGAATTACTGTCATGAGCCATTTGTCCACTGGTATGATTATAATAGTTTTGTCTTTTTTTCAGTCCTTCTAGGACCTTCCTTTCTGATGTGTTGAGAGTGTTAAGTTTGTTCCTTCTGGTCAGTGTTGGGACCACTGTCGGTCTAATGGGCTGTGTTTCTTTATTAATGCCATTGGTGTTCAATATGGATTCCAGTGTGGCTAGGAATTCTGTCTTGTTAATGTCTGTGTGGTTGTAATTGAGTCCATATATTAGTACAGCTTTCTCTATGTCTGTTAGTTTTCTGTTAGATAGGTTTCTTATCCAAGTGTCCGATCTTTGGCTGTCATTTTGGTGGCTCGTTCTAAGTCAACACTACTGAAAGAACAAAAAGACATGACCAATACTCACTTGTCTCCATATACACAGACAAAGAGAACTGTCAGTTCGATTGGGACAATGTCAGGATCCTAGGACAGGCCAAACAGAGACAAGCACAGGAATTTCTAGAGGCGGTTCGCCACCAAGAAGGCCATCAGTAAACACGTAGAATTAGACCCTACATACACATCACTGCAAAGAAAAACTGGAAATGAGGTAATCAACTGCAATGGATCCCTGAGTTTAAATAACAAGTGGGAAAACACAACAATGTTTCATCGGAGGCTGCACTGATGTTACCCAGCAGGGTAATGAAACCTCTGCAAACTAACGAACCAGCTCAGTGAGCAAACAAACCACCACATCTTAAAGGGTCTGGTGAGCCAGAGTTGTGTTTTCACCTAGTGACTCGAGCTTCAGGAACGAGCAAGTGGAGATGGTATTGGCAGAGATATCTGTGAAGTGTCTGCATTGCAGCCCTGTCCAGGTTGTCCCTGGCTAAACTTAAGTGTTGTGCCTTCAGGTCAATCAGGAAAAAGAGATTCATTGAAAAGCAGTAGAGAATGAGCAATGTGCAGTCAGGCCTTCTGAGCAAGGTAACACATGGTGAATGGTAGGATGCTGGGAAGCACCAATGATCAAAATGACCTTGTTGTGCATGTACACCTGTCCCTTAATGTATTAGGACAGGTTGATAAAGTGGTTATGAAGGCATTTGGGATCCTTGTCTTTATTAGCATAGAGTTTAAGAGCAGGGAGGTTATACTAGAACAGTATAACTGTATAGGCTGTAGCTAGATATTGAGTGCAATTCTGGAATCCATATTATAAAAGGGATGTGATTGCACTGGAGTTCAGAGGAGATTTACCAAGATGTTGACTGGGCTGGAAAGTTTCAGCTATGAAGACAGATTGGACAGGCTCGTTAGTTTTCCTTAGACCAGAGGAGATTGAGAAGGACATGATAAAGTTATAAAGTTATGTGAGGCCTAGATAGGGTGGACAGGAAGAAACTTTTTCTCTTGATGGAGGGATGAATGACAAAGACACAGATTTAAGGTAAGGGACAGAAGGTTTAGAGGACATGTGAGGAAAAACAGTTTCAACCTAGAGGATGGTCACTGTCTGTAAGGGTGATGGAGGCAGAAACACTCATAACTTTTGAAAAGTATTTAGATACATACTTGCAATGCCAAGGTATACAAGGTGATGGGCCAAGTGCTGGAAAATGGGAATAGAATGGTTAGGAGGTTGTTTTTGACTGTTGTGGGCAAAGTTGACAGTGGGCCTAAGGGCCTTTTTCTGTGCTGTGGACCTGTGTGACTTAATGATTATATGAACACACAACCACAATGAGAAAATGAAGGAGTGCACTTCAAACATGATGGATCGATCAGGACACAATCCTAAGTGTAACATGGCCTGCTGCATGTGACATCATTTAAGGTAATCAAATGACTTCATCTTCAATTAACTATGGCAGACTCTTGATACCAAAATCATTGGTGCCTTGAACAAATTAACATAATTCAGCCATGATTTTTCAGTGCCAAACTTCCTCCCAATAACTCTAGGGAAAACTGAAGCTATTGTCTTTGGCTTCCATCACAGATTCCATTCCCTGATTATTGTTTCCATCTCTGACAACTGTCTGAAACTAAACCAAATCATTTGTAACCTTTGACCCCAAGATGGGCTTTCAAACACATATCTGCTGTATCAATAAGATTGCATGCACCACCTCCATAATATCACCTTATTTTGATCCTGTCTCAACTCATCTGCTGATGCCGAGACCCTCATCCGTGGCTTTGTAACCTGAAAAATTGACAAACTGCCATCTGTCATTCTACTAAACTTGTGCTTATCCCTCACTCCAAAGTTAACATCCCACACTCCACAGTTAACTCACTTCAAGTCATGTTCACCTATCACCTAGTGCTTGGTGACCTTCAGTGGCTCCCATTCCAATCTCACTTCAGTCTACCTCCTCCCCATCTTTGTCACTTTTTTCCCATTATACAAATCTCCAACTGCTTGTGATCCTCCGGTTCCGGCCTCTCTTATGTCCATGATTTTGTTCACTATTGATTTCTGTACTTTCAAATACCCTTTCCCTAAGCTTTGGAATTCTCTTTTCAAGCTTACTCCCCCTCTTCTGTATTCTTATTTAGGATTGTCCTTAAAGCCAATGTCTTTGGTTAAGTTTTAGTTATCTGTGGTGATGCCTTCTCCTGTGACTTGGTGTCAAAATATTTTTATTGGTGTCAGTCTGGCAAAATGCCTTGAGGTATTTTGCTACATTAAATGCATTATATAAATGTATATAACAAAGATTGTTCTAATTGAGTGCTTAGCATATGTTGATGTGCAACCTGGCTGTCCTAAGGAGACTGGCCAAATTCCTTGGAGCAGAATGTGCAAGTTGGTGGGTTGAATCAGCTTCCCGGTGCAGTTACATTTTTACCAACATTAACACTCCATCCACATTCACCATGTACTTGTTCAGATTAAAATCCACACACCAGCCTCCACTGCTCACCTCACCCCCTCCACCCCCTTGCCCACTTCACACCTCCACCACTACCTTCGGGAACACCTAGATGATCACTGTAATGTACTCCACTGGTTGGAATCATACCTGGCACATAGGAAGATGGTTGTGGTTGCTGGAGGTCAGTAGTCTTGGCTCCACAGCATCTCTGCAGGAGTTCCTCAGGTTAGCCTTCTAGGCCCAACCATCTTCAGCTGCTTCAGAAATGACCTTCACTCCATTCATAAGAAGTGAGGATGTTCGCTGATGATTGCATAAAGTTCAGCACCATTCACAATTCCTTAGATACCTAAGCAGTCCATGTCCAAATGCATCAAGTACTGGACAGTGTCCAGGCTTGGGCTGAAAAGTGGCAAGTAAATTCATACAATATAATACAATACAGAACAGGAACATACCCTTTCGCCCACCAGCCTGCACCAATTCTTAGTCCTTATTTAGACCTGCTGCTTATTGCCCATGTGGGGTTTCTATCCTTCTGTTTGCCTCCTGTTCATGTGTCTATCAAGATATGCGTTAAATGTTACCGACATGCCTGTTTCCACCACCTCCACTGGCAGCGCATTCCAGGCACCCACCACCCTCTGTGTGAAATATTTTCCCTGCACTTCTGCCCTAAACTTTCCCCCTCTCACCTTGAACCTGTGCCCTGTTATAATTGACCTGTCCACCCTGGGAAAAAGCCTCTAATTATCGATCCTATCCAAGCCTTTCATAATTTTGTAGACTTCTATGAGGTCGTCCCTCAGCCTCCGTCTTTCCGGTGGAACAATTTGTGTTTATGCAACCTCTCCTCATTAAGTAAAACCCTCCAGACCAGGGAACATCCTGGTAAATGTACTCTGCACTTTTCCAAAGCATCCACATCCTTCGGTAGTGTGGTGCCTAGAACTGCACACAAGATTCCAAATGTGGCCTAACTAAAGTTTTGTACAGCTGTAACACAACTTGCCAACTTCTATTTTTGATGCCTCTGCCAATGAAGGCCAATGGAGTATGGCTGCTTGACCACCTTATTCACCTGTGTTACCAATTTCATGGATCTGTGGACCTGTAGATCATAGATCATAGAATCCCTACAGTGTGGAAACAGGCCCTTCGGCCCAACAAGTCCACACCGACCCTTTGAGCATCCCACCCAGACCCATCCCCCTATAACCCACCTAAGCTACACATCCCTGAACACTACGGGCAATCTGGCATGGCCACTCCACCTAACCTGCACATCTTTGGACTGTGGGAGGAAACCGGAGTACCCGGAGGAAACCCACGCAGACACAGAGAATGTGCAAACTCCACACAGACAGTCGCCTGAGGCTGGAATCGAACCCAGGTCCCTGGTGTTGTGAGGCAGCAGTGCTGACCAATGAGCCACCGTGTATCTCAATGCTTCTAAGGGTTCTGCCATTTATCGTATAATTCACACCTGAGTTTGATCTTCCAAAATGCATCACCTTGCATTTGTCTGAATTAAACTCCATCTGCCATTTCTTTGCCTAAATCTTCAATCTGCCTATATCCTGCTGTATCCTTTGACAATAATCTTCACTATCTGGGACTGTGCAAATTTTGGTGTCATCTGCAAACTTACTAATCAGACCATCTACATTTTCCTTCAGATCATTCATATATGTTACAAAAAACAAAGATCCCAACAGAACCCTGGAAAACACCACTAGTTACTGATCTCCATTCCAAAAAGCACCCTTCCACCTTCTGTCTGTCTCCCACAACCAAGCCAGTTTTGTATCCATTTAGCCAGCTCACCATGTATCCCATGAAACTCTATCTTCTGTACCAATCTGCCATGAGATACTTTATGAAATGCCTTACTGAAGTCCATGGAGACAACATTCACTGCTGTTCCCTTCTGTCATTGATTATTCTTGTCACTTCCACAAAGAACTGAAATCAAGTTGGTGAGACATGACCTTCCCCTCACAAAACCTTGCTGCCTATCACTACCAAGTCCATTCACTTCCAAATGTGAATAAACTCTGTCTCCAATTATCTTCTCCAACAGCTTCCCCAACGTTGACATCAGGCTCACTGGCCTGTAATGACCTGGATTATCTCTGTTTCCCTTCTTGAGAAAGCTAACAACATTGGCCATTCATTCATGCCACACAAGAGCCTGATAATGACCATGTCTAATAAGAGACAACCTAACCCCAATCCCTTGACATTCAGTGGTGTTACCATGCCCCACTATCAACTTCCTGGGGGGTTACTATTGACTCAAAACTCAATTGGACTCATCATATAAATGGAGTAGACACAAGAGCAGTCAGAAGCTAGGAACACCGCAGTGTGTAACTCACCTCCTGATTCCCTAAAACCAGACCACCATCTACAAAGCAAAAATCAGGAGTGTGATGGAATACTCCCACTTTGCCTGGATGAGTGTAGTTTGAACAATGCTCAAAAGCTTGACGCTATCCAGGACAAAGCAGCCCTTGTGAGTAACAATAGCATCCACAATACCCACTCCTTCCACCAGTGATGCTCAGTAGCAGCAGTGTGTATTATCTACAAGATGCACTGAAGAAATTCACCAAAGATCTTTAGACAGCACCTTCCAAACTCACAACCACTTCCATCTAGAAGGGCAAGGGCTGTCGATATATGGGAACACCAACAGCTGCAAGTTCCCCTCCAAACCACACATCATCCTGACTTAGAAATATATCACTATTCCTTCACTGTCACTGGGCCCAAATCCTGGAATTTCATCCCTACGGGCATTGTGGGTCTTCCTACAAACACATGGATTGCAGCGGTTCAATAAGGCAGCAGACCATCACCTTCTCAAGGGCAATAAATGCTGAACCAGCCAGCAATGCTCAAGTCCCACAAGTGAATAGAAACAAACTAGATAAAAAAGAATGGTTATTCTTCCTATGGTTATGCCATGATTAGACGGTTTGACCAGAATAAAGAAACCTTGCAAAACTTTCATGAAATCTAAACTTTAAGAACATTGAAGTTCTGACTCTGAGCAAAGAATTCTCATATTTTTAGTTTAGCTTACGAAATACAAAATCACTTTATTTTCTTATATTGTCTTCTCTTATACTTTTCCAATTCTTTCCCATGTCTCACAGCCTTCACCAATTAGCTTGTGCCCAAATATGATTGTAAGTGTGGGTCTTCCATGCTTTTTAAAACATTTTTAGAACCTTCCTTTGTTCTCTACCTTCTATCTGTGTGTTTTGTGTTTTAGGTTTTTAAAATGAATATTCTGGATCAGAATTAACTTCACCATATTCATTGCTAAAGTGATGTAATCAGCCAGGTTGAGATATAAGCTAGGATCTGGCAAATGTTTTCAACCATTGCATATGCATTCAGCAAAATGGCAGGCAAATAGTGTTTGTCCCACTAGGTTGTGTAAAGACAAACATAAAACTCCCTTTATCCATTACTACAGCAAGCATTAGCAAATAAAGGGCATCTGACTTGCTCTCAGTTCCTGCTGTAACATAACCTTGCCCTGAGATAGCAAGTGCCTTTGCTGATTACACTTGAGAAAACCAATCGCTTACTAATCGTTAATCATCTGCAAACCACTGTCTGCATCACTCCATGTTCGCCTCCAACCTCTTCTTCCACCATCCTCCTTTGCAGTTCTCAAGATCACTGACTCAGGCCCTGAACCCAATAGATGATCTCCCAAAGCTCTCATTTCCACCCGACACACACAATCCGCCAAAACCCTAATATTCACCAGAAGTCCGCAATCCTTCTGGTGCCCTCACTTACTTTTAAGCCTTTAAGCCTCTGAGAAACCTATAAACTCCTGACCTTTTGACCTGATGTCGATTATCCTGAGATCTCATTTCTTCCCCACTCCTTACCCTGGGCACATGATGCCTTCCCCTCCGAAGACCCTTGCCGTCCCACGAGATCTTTGATACCACCCTCACTTGCATCCAAAACCCTACTGCTGCCTCTCACAAATCTTTGATAACCACTGTCGCATTCAAGGAAATTATATTGTGTTCAGGGGGACTATGTTCTATCAGTTGTACTCAAATATATGCTGCACTACTTGCCAACAGGAGCAGGATAAAATAAGATTGTGTCAGTAGATAGAGGATCATAAAGTAAAGCCTTAAATTTGTGCCTTTTTTTTATATGGGCGTTAACTGTTCTGTATTTCCATTCAGGCCGCAAAACTTCCTGCGGTGAGTGAGCTGGGAATTGATAGTTTTCACTTCAGTGATTTTTCTCTCAATAATGATGGAATGATCACAGCATCATTAAGGATGTTCTTGGAACTAGGGATGGTACAGAAATTCAAAGTAGATTATGAGGTAAGAAAGTAATATGTAGAAGATATCCATTCTGTGCTGCAGTAGATTAACGTTTAACATTTTATAGAATATATCTGGATTCATCAAACACTCAACATTGTCTTGTTTCTTGAACCTTAAAATATACTTTTTTGTTTTTCAGTTAAGAAATGGCATAGTTGTTGTTCATGCTTCTCTCCTTAAATTATCAAAAACAAGAACCTGATAGAAGTCCCAAAACAAGGATCAACAATGCAGTCTAATACATTATTCACTGAGCCAATTCCCTAAAGCAGCAGATAAGTAGCAAAATAACATTTAGCTACATGATGTGAGGGCATTGCAGGTATTTGGAGACTTCTTTGTCTCTCTGTAAAGAGCAGTTTTTCCTTTGTTTGCAGAGTGCCTCGCTCAGTTTAGAAAAGATTTGGGGCATGCCACTTGTGAGATATTGGCCGCAAAATTTGTTTCTATAAGCACTGGTAGTTTTGCCATAACTTGTGTCAGTGAGGAATACTTTGTGACTGCAGTTTGTACCATCAGCTTTCCCTCTCAGCAATCAACCAGCTGCCAAGGATGAAACAGGGTACAAAAATGATAACAGGTTCCTGCTGATAAATTACTGGATTTCCAGTTTTCTTCAGTTCCGTCTGCCTTACTGTTAATAACTTAGCCATTATTTTCTCACGGCTGGAAGGAACCCATGTGAAATGAAGTCCAACATCATTAACTGATCTCTTACTGCATTAAAGCAGAGAGAGACCTAATTAACATTAATTTGTATTAAATTGATTAGGAGTGTTTATTTAAGCTGTAGTTTAAATGTTTATCCACATAGAGTAGAAGGAGCAGATTAGTGAGTGCCCATCCACTTTTTCAGTTGTAAAGCAAGGTGAGATTCTGCACTGTCCTATCAATTAAGCATAGAATCTGTTTCAAAGCTCCTATCTAGGTTTTTCCTTTCCTTTCATTTTATTTCTGTCCAGTGTTTCTTTCCTTCTTTACCCTGTTCCTAAGTTTTGTAAATGCCAAGGAAAAATTTTGGATGTATATAATGAACTTTTGCAGAGAAAGAAAAAATATCCATTTGTGCAACCATTTATTGAGGAAGCGTGCATATTCTTTTAAATTTGAGTTCTAATAACATATTGCACATGACCTTCTAAACAAGTTCCTGAGTCAAGACCAAAGCTGGGCTGGAAGCCTGCACTAACAGGTCAAGTTAATTATCCAAATAATCTGACAATGCAAAATTACAGAGTGAATTTGCTGTATTACAGACTAGCTTTAAACTGATGAACTCCCTGTACAGACATTATGAGAAATACATAAACAGGTCTTATGTAGAGTCAAAAAAGAAATATTTAACATTCTATTTATTGTGTCCTTTGCTGTTCTATAAAATGCAATTTCTGCAATTTTATTGCAAATTGTAATTTTGAAACCAAAATTAACGATTATCTGTGCAGTATTTTTATAACAATGTCTCCTAGCTGTTTAATTCTAACAGAATTCCATTTTGAGTATCTTCTACAGAAGCACCATTGCTTATCAATCACAATGTAGATCTGAAGTGTCAAACTGCATTTTGTGATGTGAAAGTTTCTGTTAATTACCCATAAATTCTGCAATAGTTTGCTGCTGAGTTCCATTCTCATAAAATTGCCCATTCTCATAAAATTGCTGTGAAGTTAGTGGGCAAGTGATAAGAAGGTGAGCGATGCTATCAGCTCCTTCGTTCTTCATTTCCCAGGGTGATATTTCTCCTGTAACTTGTACCAGACAGAAATCAGGTCATGAAAAGGTACTGGCAGAATAAACAGACAATCCTATACCTCAGTAATGAGTTCAAGAGGGACTTTTAAGTCCAGTGCTGTCAGAACTCATTCTCTTCCTGTATTTAATGTAGACATAATCCCATCCCTGACTTAACGTTGTTTGTGGTGCAGTTCAGATACCTGTGAGAAGGCATAACTGTTACTACCAAACTGTCTTTGAGCCTTCATATATCTCATGTTACTGCAACACCTGGCTCATGAACATTAGTTCTGATATCTGATTCTCTAGGATAGTGGAACAATAAAGCAGGTCTAATGTGACCTTTACCAAGTAGCTAACTTTTTCACATGAACAAACCAGACACATGCCAATCTTTGTCATTATCATAACATTGATATGGCTTCATATTCCAAGACAGTGATACCACATACAAATTCAGTCCCACTAAATGCATTAGGTACATGACCTTATTTTCATGTGCCATCCTTGTGGCTGAGATCATTTGTTTAGTTATATCTAATATTCTGCCATTTTCTTTGTAGGGCAGAATCTTACTTGGCTCTGAGTGAAGTGGGCAATGGCGCAATGGGTAGTAGAATCTGGCAAGACAGTCATCACAACATTGAGATCATCTTAGATAGTAGGAACTGCAGATGCTGGAGAATCCGAGACAACAAGGTGCAGGGCTGGATGAACACAGCAGGCCAAGCAGCATCATAGGAGCAGAAAGGCTGACGTTTCGGGCCTAGCCCCTTCATCAGAAAAGGTGGACTGAACCAAGCTGCATCTCTGGGCTCCTTGCTCACTGACATAGTACTCACTCATTCAACAAGGATCAGTGCTGGGACCCATTATTTGTAAAACATGTAAATGATTTGAATGAAAATGTAGGTGATCAGATTAGCGCGTTTGCAGATGATACAAAAATTGGTGAAATTGTAGATAGTGAGGAAGGTTGTCAAAGGATACATTAGGATTTAGACCAGTTGGAAAGTTGGGTGGAGAAATGGCAGATGGAGTTTAACCTGGTCAAATGTGCGTTGATGTAAGGTTAAATGCAAAAGGAAAGTATACAGTAAATGGCAGGACCCTTAGGAAGATTGATATACAGAGGGATCTTAATGTGTAAAGCCATAGCTCTCTGAAAGTGGCAAAACAAGTGGAAAAGGTAATAAAGAAGGTGCATGCATGCTTGCCTTTATCAGTTGGGGGATTGTTTATAAAAGTTGACAAGTCATGTTGTAGCTGTATAAGACTTTAGTTAGGCTGCCTTTGGGGTATTGTGTACAATTCTGGTTGCCATACTGTAGGAAGGATGTGGAGGTTTTAGAGAGGGTGCAGAAGAGGTTTACCAGGATGTTGCCTGGATTGGAGTGTATTAGCTGCAAGGTGAGGTTGTTCAAACTTGGATTATTTTCACTAGAGCATCAAAGGCTGAGAGACAACCTGATAAAATTATGAGCAGATGGGGTGGATAGTCAAAATCTTTTTCCCAGGATGGAAATGTCAAATACTAGAAGCTGTAGGTATAAGGTGAGAGGGGAAAAGATAAAGGGAGATGTGTGAGGAATACATTTTACACTGAGAGTCGTAGGTGCCTGGACCAAATTGCCAAGGAAGGTGGTAGAAGCAGGTATGAAAGCAACGCTTAAGAGGCATTTAGACAGACACATGAATAAGCAGGGAATAGAGGGATACGAACCATGTGCAGGCAGATGGGATTAGATTAGACTAACATCATGGTCAGCACAGACATGGTAAGCCAAAGGGCCTGTTCCTGTGTTGTACTGTTCTGTGTAATGTGCCAGGTAGCATCCCTGCCTTGCCTTGTCTTTTTGCGCTTTTCCACCTCAGCCTGAGGTACCAGCCTCTTAGTACTACTGTCTTGCTTTGCCATTCAGTGCAGATACAAAGCCAAGAAACGTAGGGCGGTCAGAGTTAGAATCCTATCTTCATCTGGGATGACCAGCCGAATGACGGGCAGCATGGTACTTGCCATCACTCTTCCTGTCCTAGTGTATGCTGTTTTCCTCATGAATTGAAAAGGAAGTGGGTGTAATAGAAGAGGAATGTGGGTGGGATGGTCATAATTGGATGCAGGTAGGAGGTTATTGTGATTGGTCAGTGGGAAGGGTGGGATGGACAGGTCAGTAGGAAGATGTCAAGGTTAGATCAGGTCAGGGAGGTGAGGAGGAGGGGGAGGGTTGGTCGTGGGATAAGGCTGGGGGTGGAGGGAATTTGAAGCTGGTGAAGTCAATATTGAGGCCATTGCGCTGTAAGCTCCCAAGGTGAAATATCAGGTGTTGTTCCTACAGTTTACATATGGCCTCACTCTGACAGTGGAGGAGGCCAAGAATGGACATGTTGCCAGGGGAGTGGGAGGGGGAATTAAAATGCATGGCAACTGGAAGGTCGGTTTGGTTGGTGCATGCAGAGCGCAAGTGTTCTGCGAGCTGGTCACCAATTTTCGCTTAGTCTCCCCAGTATAAAGGGGACCACATCGAGAGCAACGGACACAATAGGTCAGGTTGGATGAAGTGCAGGTGAATCTCTGCCGGATCTGAAAGGATTGTTTGGGGCCTTGGATGGAGGTGAGACGGCAGGTGTGGGGGCAGGTGGTGGAAAAAGAGCTGAACATCATGACGAGCATGATGTCAAGCTCTTTTTGTGTCACCTCTGCCTGTGTGCCTATTTCTTTAAACAAGAATCCAACCCACCCGCTAACAAACCTATCCCTCGCCTCCAGCAAACTCCATCCTCCTGGACACCCCATCCCGGCCTCCTACCCTCCCTTGAGCCCTTCATCTCAAACTGCCACTGTAATATCAACTGCTTGGATCTCTCCATCGCTCTCACTACAACCTCTCCCAATCAGAACACGCAGCCCTCTGCTCCCTTCGCTCCAACCCCAGCCTCTCTATTAAATCCCCGATAAGGGGGTTTGGGGGGTGCGCAGTGGTAGTATGACAAACTGACCTCTACATTGCTGAGGCCAAATGCCAACTCTCTGACACCTCCTCCTACTATCCCCTTGATCATGACCCCACCTCTGATCACCAAGCCATCATCTCCCAGATCAGCAACAACTTCATCACTTTGGGAGATCTCCCGTCCATAGCCTGCAACCTGATAGTTCGCCAACCCCGCATTGCCCGTTTCTATCTCCTCCAAAATCCATTAACCCAACAGCCCTGGTCGACCCATTGTCTCTGCCCATTCCTGCTCTTCCGAGCTCATCTCCTGCTACTTCAGCTCTGTTCTTTCACCTTTGGTCCAGGAACTCCCTACCTACATTTGTGACACAACCCACACCCACCAAGTTTTTCAAAACTTTCAATTCCCTGGCCCCCAACACCTTCATCATGGACATACAGTCCCTTTACACCTGTATCCACTGACTATAAGACACAACTCAGAGTTTGATGGAGTGCTCCCTATTTGCTTGGATGAGCGCAATGCCAACAATGCTCAAAGAGCTTGGCATCATCCACGAGAAAGCAACTTGCCTCATTGGCCTCAATCCACCGCATTCAGTATTCACTCTCACATCACTGGTGCAGTGGGGGTAGTGTATGTTATCTGAGAAGCACTGCAACAACTCAAAGGCTCCTGAGACAGCACTTTCCAGACCTCCCATCTCTACCATGTAAGAAGGACAAGGGCAGGAAACACATGGGGAAACCACCTCCTGCATGTTCCCCTCTAAGTCACATATCATCCTAACTTGGAACCATTTGTTGGTCCTTCACAATTGCTGGGTCAGAATCCTGGAATTGACTCCCTAATATCACTGTGTGCACCACACAGACTGCAGTTATTCAAGGTAGCTCAACACAAAATATTCATCTAGCCAGTGATGCCCACAACTTGAATGCGTTAAAAAATATTACACAAGGTTTTCGATCCACTGTAGTGAAGTAACTTCCAGTGGGGCTCAGAGCAGCTATTAAAAATCAGAATGCACCTCTTCAAAAGAACATTCATTTGTGAGGGCTCAAATCTAATTAATTTTAAATCACTGGGGCAGATCCTTATGGATCTGCAGTTGTCACTTTTCTATAACCACACTGGCATGAGTCTGGTTACTGACTTGGGAGATTCAGTAAGTCCATGTGGTGTGGTACAGGGAGCAGCTTTACTTCCTGTTTACAGTACAGGAAAGAACAGTGAGCTTCATACATTTGAAGCTGATTTAACTCAGAATGGTGATATCCCCATCAACAAGCCCAAAAACTGGAGACAAACCTGCTTTGGCCATTTGGGGATCTCCATCAGCATTTTAGGCCAATCCAACAATGAGTCGATTGCTATCAAGGATTCTGTCCCTTTAAAGCACGAGAAAAGCCCCTCCAGAGTGACAAGATAATCAGGAGCCCACCGCTGTCCCGAATGCAATTTTGTGAGTGGCAGGTTAGGTGTTGGATGGTTTTGCCTACCTATTATCCAATTGAGGCCTGTAAGTGGACAGTTAATGTCCATTTCTGACTGCATCCCACCATTGCTGTGATTTAGCAGTCAGCAGGAGGGTCTGGC
This sequence comes from Rhincodon typus, assembly GCF_021869965.1. NCBI lineage: Eukaryota > Metazoa > Chordata > Chondrichthyes > Orectolobiformes > Rhincodontidae > Rhincodon > Rhincodon typus. Next base: position 99,119,326 of record NC_063333.1, on the reverse strand, counting down.
ACTTGATATGTAATCCTGCAAATTGAACATTGCATGCTACAGGCTAGATAAAGGGGGAGGGAAGATGTCTCTTGCTAGACCAGCAGTACTAAACAGAGGCCTTACTCCACAATTATACCCCACCCCCCCAGGTTAAAGGGTATTAACATTGTAGCAGTTAGATACAACTGAATGGCTTAGCAAACCAATCAGAGGGTTTTTAAGAATCAACTCCTGTCGAACTGGAGTTGCATGTACGCCAAGCTACATTCTTTACTTTCCATAAATGAACAACTTGGGTTTTTACATCAATCAACAATGATTTCATTCAACCATCATTAGGCTAATCTTTTTAAAATTCCAGATTTTTATTTATTGAAGTCAAATTCCACCATCTGCTTCCAGAGTATTCCCTGGTCCTGTAACATTACCAGTATATTCTCACTACTGTCCCCTCCCCATGAGGCAGACCAGCTTTCATCTCTCAAGTTGCAAACTTATTGCTCAGAGATAGTAAGAACTGCTGATGCTGGAGTCAAAGATAACACAATGTGGAGCTGGAGGAACATAGCAGGCCAGGCAGCATCAGAGGAACAGGAAAGCTGAAGAAGGGTCCCGACCTGAAACATCAGCTTTCCTGCTCCTCTGATGCTGCCTGGCCTGCTGTGTTCCTCCAGCTCCACACTGTGTTAAACTTATTGCTCACTTCTGTTATTGCGTGGTGGTCTTCACATAAAATCAGGCCTCTGTTCTTTGTTTTCTCTTTGTCCTGTAATGCTTATCTACTTACAAATAGTGGGTAAAACTTGTGCCATGTAATATTAGCATTTGAAGTATTAACATGTTCACAGGAAATTCTTTGCATTCAAGTTTATCAAATATTTTAACTTGATAATTTTACTTTATGAATACTCCAGAATCTAAAATATGTTTCCAAACGTTTGCAAGTTATTATCTATCTTGTGAACATACTTATGGTCAGAGAAGGAATTCCAAATTTTAGTTGCTAAAAACAAATCCAAAGGGTTCATGAAATAAAGATTCTTACTTCACCTGTAAACAGAATTAAAGGTTTCACTTCAGGCTGTGTGCTGTACTCTAAATAAAAAAAACCAAAAGAACTATGGACGCTGGAAATCAGAAACAAAAACAGAAATTTCTGGAAAAACTCAGCAGGTCTGACAGCATCTGTGGAGGGAAATCAAAGTTAATGTTTCGGGTCCGGTGACCCTTCTTCAGAACAACCTGGATTTGAAACATTAATTCTGATTTCTTTCCACAGATGCTGCCAGATCTGCTGTGATTTTCCAGCAATGTCTGTTTTTGTTGCTGGACTCTAAACTTGTTTTTAAAGCAGAAAGCAAAGTTGTTATGGTTATATCTTAATTTTATTAAAATTAATCCATACACACAAATTTCTGTGATCTTGCAGGTTCTGTGTCGCTGGCTGCTAACTGTGAGAAAAAATTACCGTGCAGTTCCATACCACAATTGGCGTCATGCATTTAATGTCGCTCAATGCATGTTTGTGATGATTACAGTAAGTCAGAAGATCTGTTTGATAGGTCTTGTTAAAACAGACATTAATTAAGGTTGTGTGTAAATCACAACATAAAGCAGATGACACCAGTTAGTGAAGAAATGATTAAGGGGGAAATTCCTTTATTTTCTCAGGCTCCATTTGATTCCAGTCTGTTTAAATAAGTAATGATGGGTTTTGTATAAAAGGGACAATTTGATAAATGGGATGATTTTTTTTTCCATAAAGATCTCTTAATTTACTGGTTGAATTATAACTGGTAACTGCTTTCATAATCAGGAAATTTGAATTTCAGTGATAACATCACCAAAAGTCTCTAATAACATGGTATGTAAATAGATCACTGATGTTATGGTGATATAACAATTTAGCTATTCAGACTCAGCAAACTTCGCACATTAAACTTCAAATATTAAAACACAATTGATAGAATTTGGAAAATTTCTAAAATATGAGATTCAGTTCGTCACTTACAACTAACAATTTATTTTCCTTCTGTAACCAGTCCATCTTGTTTTTTCCATCTATCTCTGATGTCTGTGATGCAATATTATGTTGCATATGTTATTCTGATGGCTTCTGATCCACATGGCTCAACAGTTTTAATTAAAATTCAATTTCCTCCTAATTTCTAAATCTCTGGTTCTCCACAACTTTACAATTTGCATTTATGTGCAGTATTCTCTAATAACTTGGGGTAAAACCTACTTGCCTTCATGGCAAATGCTATCATATGCTAATTAAATTTTACCTCCATATTGCTTTAACTCCATATCTCTGTTTGCACCTTTTTGATATTTCAAAATGTATATGTATCAATATGTCAAATTAACACCATGGACAAAATATCTACTAAGAGAGAGAAACAATAAGATTTCGAGAATGTCAGGAAGTGAATGAGCTCTGTTTATCGTCAGATAGCTACAAGCACTGAGAACATGCCTGGGTTTGATGGTGGGGCTGGCATGCTCATAGCAGAACAAACAATGGCTTCTGTACAAAATAAATCCCTCATTGAAATTTCAGTATGACAGCATCTTTCCTAATATCTATTATTCTACATTTGTTTTACATAGTAGATTATTGTGCCACAAAGGAACCAATCGAGACATGAAAGGTGCATTTTCTTGTCCTGTACTGTAAATTTCTATGCTTTGAACTGTATAGTATACTCTTGAAGTATTATTTAATGACATTGCACCTGAATGTTTGATAGTTTCTAACAATAGGATCTAGTTTATGAGAAACCACCTACGATATTAGAGGCTTAAGCTCTCTGTATTTGAAAAGGCTAGTGAGTGGGTCAGGGGTTTGGCTCAATTAATGTTATTCATTGCAAAGTACTTTCTTCCATGTTCTAAGTTAGTCGCAAAGTGTTGATGATACAGGGATCTCTGTGATGTTTGTGTCATGAAGCTTAGCAAGCAAGAGGTTAGGCCTCTTTGTGTTGAAGGTAGGCATTGCCTGTCACTTACCTGATCCAAATTAGGGTAATATTCAACTGAGAATGCTATTGTGAAGTCTTAGAAGACCAAGGTTTGAGTCACCCTGGACACAAAAGAAAAGATTTGATATTGTCAGATATGCCACAACCCAATATCAATACTCCAAATTCAACCCAAACACCTTTGGTTCCACAATCAAGGAGTTTGTCAGTCATAACACTAAGATGAGGGCTGACTATTCCAATGTTCAGCTCAATTCATAACTCCTTTCAAAATAAAAGTATATTCCAGCCTACATCAAGGTTTGAAAAAGGGGCACACAATTATTGTGGCTCCTTGTAGGAGCCTGTTTAGGAGATAATTGGTGGACAAGTCCCATCATTGGATTTGCTATTTGTGAATATCCAAGTTAGTGTGACTCTGAACAAAATCTCTGGAGCAGTGAAAAGAAAGAGAATTTCTTTTTTAGATTGCAAATTATCTTACCTCCACAAATTATAACTATTACTATTACTATCCTGTTGAACAAACCACAGGTGAACAAAAAATTAAATATTTTGTCAAATATTTCCTCAGACTGCTGGTTTTCGGGAAATTCTGTCTGATTCCGAAATCCTTGCTTTGATGGTGGGTTGTCTATGTCATGACCTTGATCATCGAGGAACAAACAATGCTTTCCAAGAAAAGTGAGTGAAAGATGTCATCTACGCTTCGGTACTATATTAAAACAAAGCAAATAAGCACATTATATCTGTATTTTGCCATTTGGCATACTGTAAAGAAAAAACATGTTCTAATTATAGTATTATACATTCCATACGATTCTGCTGCAATTTGTGCTTCACCAGAGCGGGATAATGAGGTAATTGTAAAAATATATATGGAGACCAGCACAATTTAATGGAAGGTGAGGCAGTCCCATTTAATTTAAATACATTTTTTCTGAAACAAATTACATGTAAAATACAAAAGGTCTTTTGCATTTATAAACTTTCTTTCAGCATTTTTATTACTTGTTGTATATCGAAATTGGTGACTGTGGTCCTAAAATGCAAAAAGGCATTGCATCAGTAGATTTTACTGCAAAAACTACAACCCATAATCTTCTGTCAAAGTAATGCTGATACCAAAGGTGCTTATTATTTTTGCACAAATACTGCAACAATTTCATGTGATGGTACTTCAGTTTGGAAATCCAAAGGTTGCTGATTGAGGTGCACCATTGTGGCAAAAGCTCCATAGAAGTAGTATCTTGCTAAATGCCTCACTTTTGCAAAATGTTGAATGGAATAGGGTTTGCATGGTAGGTAAGAGCTAAACTCATCAAAAATTCACGAGTGAATGGACATCTCTTCCATTTCTATGTTAAGCGCCTTTTTAATAGTATCGTAAGTATTAATAACTTGTAATTAATTTCTCTGGCATTGAACACCAGTTATTACAACTGTGTAGTCCCATTCCTCCAGGTTTTATATTTACTTGAAAATTAAAAAGACAATTTGATGGGTTTTTAGATTGCTCTTTTTTTCCCTCTCATTAAAATCTTTCTTTTTCTCCTTTAAATTCTCTCTCTGCACAACCAACTTCACCATCCTCCCATGTGATTGGTTAAGGAGGTACACAGCTTATAATCTTGATCAGATCCTCGATGCCCAGTTTTCCTCATTTGCTTGCACTTTTGTCAATTTACCATTCAAAAATATGAAAACCTAAACATGCACAGGTGTAGATAGACATTGTTTGATTCACTGCTGCAAAAGCATATAACCCAGTCTAGATGAGTAATTATGATTGTGAAAATCTTGCTTTCCAATGAACAAGATTTCAAACACCAGTTCAGGTACAGATTATAATTGATCTTTACTCTCTCTGTGCAATGACACATAAAATTGACTGTAATGTCCAATTTTTCAACACTTGGAAATTATAAACATGGGTCTGTTGTTTCAAATCAATATCAAACAAATTAACTTCAATACAAATAATCGTAATTATACTTATCTATTTTTCACATAGAATATAACAACTTAATATTTGAATTAAAATTGTGATGGTGGCAGATTTGATTTGAAAGTCTATTTTCAATTCTGATTTACAAAGTAATATTGGGGTATTTCAGTTGTTATGGAGAATATGAAAGGATTTGAGTTGGTATTGAGTTGGCAAGGAGACTATAATGTGCTGTGGGATGTGGATTTGTATGGGGGAGTGAATGGGTAAGACCTTTGACTCTGCTCTTCCAAATAGAAATGACTGTTGGCATGCTAAAACACAGAGTCCACTACTTGAACTGTGCTAAAAGAAACCTGCAGTACTGTGGGCATGCAGGTCCTGACTCATGGTAGCCTGCTGTATCCAATGCAACCTAGCTGTTATATGGTGATAACACAATGTGGAGCTGGATGAACACAGCAGGCCAGACAGCATCAGGGGAGTAGGAAAGATGACGTTTCGGGTCGGAACCCTTCTTCATAAATTGGCATCGAAATCCAGCATTGGCAGTTCTTACTATCTCTGGCTGTTATATGGGCTCTGCCAGTGCAACAGTGCAATTAGCAAGAAGTTCAGAAGCAAGATGACAGAGAGGCGGAGGTAGGGAGGAGGCAACAATCTTATCAGTTTTCCCAGCAAGGATGCCTGCATCAAATCATCTAACAATGGCTTCGCTGAGCACATTGCCATATCCCTATTATACAACAGTCACACCGCTTACTTTCCCTCTGTACCTGAGCATAACAACATCCTATTGATCACAATGCAGAAATAAAGAAACACATCACAAATCAACAATTTAAAATGAACTTTATCCAATAAAATATCTAACATTTCATATGAAAGTTTGCTAATCATCCAGGTGCATTCACTTAGTGTCTGTTTCATGGGTGCATTTGAAGAGGGGGACTCTTGTGGTGCAGAGGTAGAGACCTTACCCCGGACTGAGAGACCTGGGTTCAAATCCCACCTGCTCCAGAGGTGTGTAATAACATCTCTGAACAGGTTGATTGGGGAAAAAACCGGGAGTGTTTGACTGTCCTAGTTCATCTATACATTGCTATCCCAGTATTTGCAGCTTGGCTGATGGAAGGTTGCTGACTTTAAGTGAGGGAGCCTCTTGATAACCTTGCAGAACAACCTCCAACACCCTTGGGCCTAAGGACCAGTTTTCAGACTGCAACTTCTTTGCATGTCTGGGCTTGAAGGCTGGCAGGCAACAGTAACCACCCAGTGGAGTGGCATGTTGGAAGGGTGAATGCTGTCATCATGAAAGGGAGTGGTAGTTTTGTTTGTCACTGAGTCACTGCCATTTTCCCAGATTGTCACCTCAGTTATCTCAGTAATCTTGAAGAAGAGATTGTTGGATTGCCAAGAGAGCTTGAGAAAGCTCAGTTGAGCATTGAAATCTGTTGGCAGAATGGAGCAGTTTAGGCCTGCATGACAGCAAGCTGAGACTCAATCAGAGTTTCCACTCCATTGCTCAGATGTTGCCTGCCTTTAGCTTGTGTTGCAATGGATGCAGAGTAAGTACTGCAACATGCTTGGGTCTGTGTATGTCTGTTCTCATGGAGTTGGCCACAACTTCCACACTGGAAAGGATGAATTTCAAATTCTGCATAAAACTGTGTCAAAGGCTGATGCTGCACTCCTTTATTCTCTTTGGCAGTGACATTAGGATTTCTGTGTACACACCCATCAGTGTTTTCTGCACACTGCCTCTTGAAATTCTGATCTGAGTCCTTTGCAGCAGAAAATGTAATGCCTGCATTGCAATGAACAAGCAAGGTGTAATTACATATTGTGATCACTTGTGCCTGTTATCAAACCTGATCCAATTACCACCTCCCCACCCTCTTTAGTTTCACTGCCTAGCAAATGAATGGATAGTGAGGTCATTTAGGATTTGTTAAACAGAAATGTACATCCTTCTGTAATTAGTTTTATTTGTGCTCACATTTTGTATGTGAACTTGAAGTGTTTTTACCCGTCGGGGCATTTGTCATTGGCTATTGCAAACAATGATCTGTTGTTCAATTTACACTTGTAAATAATTTACTTAACTGACATGTAAATCACACTCAAAAGGACTTGAGCGAATGTGAAAGCTGTTGGCAAGAGTGATGCAGATTCTAACGGTTTCTAGTAAAAATTGGACTATGAACTCCTTTTCTTCCCTGGTTAAGCAATTATGAGAAGTTAAAAAATAATAATGGTTCCGGAAGTTAGAACCAGTAGATCCATTGGTCCTGTAAAAATTTTAGAATTCAATAGAAGCTTTGCTATTCTTTATGTACACATTTTATTGGAGTTTGTTATAGCCAGAATATTCTGAAAGGCAATAGCTTAAGTCAATGTACCTCATTTCTCCAGTGACAAATTTAGGCCAGAGTTTGCTGGTGAAACTATTTAGATTAGACCTCAGAGAATACTACAGTTAGTTAGAAACTGTGCTGTTCAATACAGATCTAGCCAGATGCTGTGATCAGACAGAGTAAAATGGCCTATTTAATGTGTTCCATAAAAATAAGGGAGCTAACAATTCATTCAGGTTTCCTATTTTTCTATTTTAAAAGTTGATCGGTATAAACAGAGTCATAGTAATTTTAGAGATAACAAGGTGTAGAGCTGGATGAACACAGCAGGCCAAGCAGCATCAGAGGAGCAGGAAGGCTGACGTTTCAGGCCGAGACCCTTCTTCAGAAATTTTTATTTTGTTGTTAATCTCTTGTTGCTCATCATTGTGACAGTTAAAACGGACATGAGAATGCTAAAACCAAGACTGCTGCATTGTTGTTGCAAATCCTGGTGGCTGGTTAATTTCACTCTTGACCATTTGTCTTGTCAGAGGTAGCTAGTATTTTTTTTAAACAAAGTTATTGCATTAAGTTAAAACTTGTTTGAAAGAGAAGTACTAAAATTATTATCTCCTTGTATACACCACCAGTCTCCTGTATGAAATATTTCCAGCTTTATCCTTTTTTCCACCATGTCACACCAGCTATTTCACTCCTATTCTACTCGGGTATGCTTATTATGTTGACCTGAACCAGTTTATAGATTCATAGAGCATGGAAACAGGCCCTTTGGCTCAAGTTGTCCATGCCAACCAGGCTTCCTGAACCAAATTATTCCTATTTGCCTACGTTTGGTCCATATCCTTCTTAATCTTTGTATCCATGTACCTGTCCAAATGTCTTTTAAATATTGTAACTGTACCTGCCTCAACCAATTCCTCTGGCAGCTCATTCCATATACATACCATCCTCTGTGTGAAAAATTTGCCCCTCAGGTCCCTTTTAAATGTTGCCCTTCTCATCTTAAACTTATGCCCTCTCGTTTTGGACTTTCCTACCCTCGAAAAAGACCTTGGCTGTTAGCCTTGTCATGCCCCTCACAATTTTATAAACCTATCACCCCTCAGTCTCCTATGCTCCAGGGAAGAAAGTCCCAGCCTATCCAGCCCCTCCTTGTAACTCAAATCTTCCAGTCCTGATAATATCCTTGTAAATCTTACTGCACCCTTTCTAGTTGAATAACATCCTTCCTATAACAGACCAACCAGAATTGTGCACTGCACTCCACCCAGCCAAATGTTGTGCATACAATTATTTATGAAATGCATTTCCAGCAAGTTACTTAGAATATTTTCTTTCTTGATAAAGGATAGACTAGTATGAAAAGCGATTTGTCTACTTCACCAAGGGCTGATGTCAGGAATCCTTCACATCTCCCTTTAGAAAGCGTACATTTTAAAATAAATCAGTCCAATTAGATCACGTGCCGATAAATGCTTTAGAGTATGAATTCCTTTCAACATTGAATAACTCCTCCCTGAGGGGGAGTCAGAAGCCAAGGGAGCTGTAGGATTGAACAAGAAGGTGCAGAGTAGAGATCCTGTTACCTTCCAAGATTCTCTCTGATTAAATGTAAAGCAGGAATGTTTAAGGACAGTCTTCTGCCCTGAGTGCCAATTAAGACCCTTAAGTGGCCTTACTTTGCTGCTGGTTGTATTGAACAACAGCTCCCAGAAATTACATAAATGGGTAGGGAGATCCCTGCTTGCCATGGACTTTGGTTCATTGGAGCACCCAAAAGTGGGAATGTAGGGATCTTGAGAAAGAGCCACTCTCTGCACTTTCATCTAGTGGAAACTTATAGTATAAAATTTAAAATACTTAGCAGAAAATGTACACTATTTTTGAATACTTGGCAGCATCCGACATTATTAAATCTATGAATGCTTCTATAATAAATTGAATGAGTTGAATAAATCAGTTCTCGTTCTCTGAACTGGCTTCTCAGCAAGTGTGTAAGTGTTAGAGATTTGAACATTGTACTGATGGGCATGCGCCTAAGAACAATTGTTCTGATCTCATAACATGGAAATGAGCCACTGTATAAATAAACAGAATGCCCAGGTTGGGTTTGAATTAACTTGACAGCTGTGTACTGAAACAGGGATCTGAACTGCAGCTGATCTGAAGGCATTTCGAACTGATTGCAATCATGTCTAGCCAACAAGCTGAATTACTATTAATATAAAATTTTATTAGTTGGGGAAAATCCACACATGCTTGGCTGTCGAAAGATTAGTTTTATTATTTAATTGAGGTTCAAGATTTCAATGAAAATACTAGATTGAGTCAGTAAAAATGATACCCTCGATAATTCCTTTAAATTAAACATATTAAACTTCTAGGTTAGTGATCAAGATAGCAAATCAGTAAATATTTACCTTTGATATAGGTAATTTGACTGAATGACTGAATACTAATTCTGACCACTCCAGCATAGTTTTGAGCCGGCTTATCTGGCAGTGGCCATTAAAGAATCGATATCTTTGTACATGCAGGATCACCCTTGATACCAGTGATGTGGAGCGATTAGAATTTTTTCAGCAAGGATCTTGGTGGAGTGGCACTGAAGTATCAGGAAATTATAGCATGGCATAAGTAATCCTGGAATTTCCATGCCATAAGAAAAGTGTAGCTGCCACGTTATTATTGCACAGAAGTTATCAGGAAATGCCAAGCCACATATTTACAGTGATACTAACCCTCCACACTTCACCTGGGATTTAAAAGAAAGAATTTTTTTTCTTTAATATGCAGCAAAATGTAGGAGGTTAAACCTGTAAGAAAACAAAATGAAGGTTCTGTGTTATCATAACTGATTTTATTTGATTCTGTATGTCCATCCAAGGTTAAGGTTGACTTAATATATTCCCTTGTGTGTCTAGATTGCATTTTATGAAATAACCAAGGTTTGTTTTCTTCACTGTTGCAATATATTTGGATGATCATAAACAATGATCTCGCTGAGCTGTAACTTGATTATGAAGGCTGTGGAAAAGATGACTGCCATTAGATCTGTGGTTTCTGTCCTGGAGGTTTGTGAAGGCATTTACACAATCTTGGGTACATTTTGTGACAAATGAATCAATCAATTCATCACAAAAGTAACATCTTTTGATCAAATTCTGAAACATTCCAAGATAACCTTAAACTGATTTACTTGAACACTAGATGGCCCCATACTTGGTGTGAGCGCACTGTCATGATGCATTTCTCCAGTATTATTCTTGGATTAAAAACAGATAAGATCTATTGGGTTTGCCAACATCATTAAAGAGAAAATCAAGTTGATGTTGCTGAGTATTTCTAGTACTTTCTGTTTTTATTTCAGATTTCCAGCATCCACGCTATTTAGTTTGTATTTTTGGTCTATGATTAAATCTTGCCTATAGTTTGGAAATATTAGTTATTAGTTAATAGCATAGAAACAGAATGTTTGGTAGGGCACGTAACCAATTTTCCAATGTTTTTCCCATTTGTCCCATTACCTGTAGAACCTCTTTGTGGGCTGCCTGTAGTCCGATACCTCCAGGTCAGCTGTTGAGTCTTGCCAATACCTTTGCCTCTATTTTTCACTGTGGTCCCACCCCCAAGCCCCTTGTTCTGGCATCATCTCTCACCCCAATGCCTCCCATTGAAGTATTCATCCACTCCCCTTTTGAAGGGAAGCTGCTTTCACCAGCCTTTTAGGAAATGCATTCAGATCATCATAACTTACCGCATAAATGTAACTATCCTCTTGTTCTTTTCTTTGTTCCGGTTCTTTTGTGTGTTCTGCGTTCCCTAGTTATTGACCCTGCTGCCGCTGGAAATAATTTATTCTTTACTTTATTGGCACAGACAGATTTTGGGAATTCCTTTTTAATGCCCATAGTCAGTATGTTTATATGTAATGAATGTGTGTTTTCTTACCCACAGAGTGATGATCCCAATTAAATAATTCCATCAGCAAGTTTTTTTGAGTAAATAAAAAGGCTATTTACTCTCACACTCTTAACTCCGATGTTTGAAGTGCAATGTGCCTCATGCTTTCACAATGATTAAATGCAAATGATCGTAACACAATACAAAGACAAATTGATTTTCTTCAGCCAGTACTGTCACAGGCTTATAGTGTCATAAATGAGTTGATGCTTTAGTTAAAGTGAAAATCTTGTAAAGCAGGAAATTCTTAGTGAGGTGCAAAGCTTCTTGTGGTCAAATTTCCAGGGGGTTGGTACTCCAGTGAATGCCAAATTGAAACAAGTTGTGGGCAGTCCTTCTCCTGCTTTCAAGTTATTAATGTTTATTACTTTGACTGATTAGATGACTTGCAGCTGAATCAATGGCTTTCCGAGGAATAGCTTCTTGCTACTTTAAAAGTCGTCCCTTTCCCAACTAACATGGGTGGTTATAATGATTTATACATCCTGTGTTTAGGATTTCGTACCTTCAGAGTTTGAGACAGCTACTTTGTTTGTATTTGAAAGACCCATTCAGTTGATAATGCTCTTTTACAAATATATGAACAAGGACAAGAGTAGGCCACTCGGCTCTTGGAACCGTTCCACTGTGTTCAATAAAGTCACAGCCAATCCAACTTCAACCTCAACTGTGCATTCCTGCATATCTCCAGTAATCTTATAATCCTTTGAGTACAGGCCTAGCCCATCTAGCCTTTGCTTCGGCAATCTACTCGTTCAGATATTAGTCTAGTAAGCCTTCTCTGAACTGCTATTAACACAGTTGACAGGTACTGTACACAGTACTCCTGATGTGGTCTCACTAATACCCTGTATAACTGAAGCATAACCTCCCTACTCTTGCATTCAATTAGAGTCAAAGAATCATATAGCACAGAAACATCCTGCGGCCCAACTTGTCCATGCCACCCGTGTTTCCCAAACTGAATTAGTCCCATTTGCCTGTATTTGGCCCATATCCCTCTAAGCCTTTTCTATCCACATACCTATCCAAATGTCACTTAAATGTTGTAATTTTACCTGTCTCTACTACTACTTCTGGCAGCTTGTTCCATATACGCACCACCCTCTGTGTAGAAAAAGTTGACAATTACATTCTGAGATAGTAGGAACTGCCGATGCTGGAGTCTGAGATAACAAGGTGTAGAGCTGGATGAACACAGCAGCATCAGAGGAGTAGGAGAGCTGAAGTTTCCGGTCTGGACCCTTCTTCAGAAATGGGGGAGGGGAAGGGGACTTTGAAATAAATAGAGAGAGGGAGAGGCGATGATGAAAGGTGGATGGAGGAGCAAATAGGTGAAGAGAAGACGGACAGGTCAAGGAGGCGGGGATGGAGCCAGTAAAGGTGAGTGTAGGTAGGGAGTTGGGATGGGGGTTGGTTAGTTAGGAGGAAGGGCCGGGTAGATGGGAGGGAAGAGGGACAGGTCAAGGAGGCGGGGATGAGGCTAGTAGGTAGGTAGTGGGAGTGGGGGTTGGTCAGTAAGGTGGGAGGAGCGGATAGGTGGGAGAAAAGACAGACAGGTCAAGGAGGCGGAGACGAGCTGGGCTGGTCTTGGGAGATTTTGAAGCTTCTGAAGCCCACATTCAGACCATTGGGCTGCAGGGTTCTCAAGCGAAATTTGAGATGCTGTTCCTGCAGCCTTTGGGTGGCATCATTGTGGCACTGGAGGAGGCCTAGGATGGACATGTCATCCAAGGAGTGGGAGGGGGAGTTGAAGTGGTTCGCGACTGGGAGGTGCAGTCGTTTGTCACGAACCGAGCTTGGGTGCTCCACAAAGCGGTCTCCAAGCCTCCGCTTGGTTTCCCCAAATTACATTCTGTTCGTTTTCCTGATTATTTGCTCAACCATTATACTCACCTTTTATGATTCATCCACTAGGACACCCAGATCTGCATCATGGAACTCTGCAACCTCTCACTATTTAGATAGCATGCTTCTTTTTTATTCTTTCTGACCAAATGGACAATTTCACATTTTCCCACATTATGCTCCATTTGCCAGATCTTTGCCCACTCATTTAACCTATCTATCTGTATCTGTTTGTAGGTTCCTTATGACCTCTTCACAACTTATTATCCTTTGTGCCATCAGCAAATGTAGCTACTATACCTTTGGTCCTTTCATCCAAATTAATTATATAAATTGTAGAATTGAGGACCTTGCACTGACCACTGTGGCATGACATCCTGCCAACCTGAAAAAGACCCATTTATTCCTATTCAGAGATAGCAAGAACTGCAGATGCTGGAGTCAGAGATAACACAGTTTGGAGCTGGAAGAACACAGCAGGCCAGCCAGCATCAGAGGAGTAGGAAAGTTGATGTTTCGGGTTGGGACCCTTCTTCAGAAATGGGGGAGGGGGGAGGGAGCTGGGAAGTAAATAGAGAGAGGAGGGGTGGGATTGGCGAAGGTAGGTGGGATGGTGGTAGGTGAATGCAGGTGGGGAGTGGTGGGGATTGATCAGGATGGATGGGGCGGATAGGGGGGAGAAGATGGATAGGTTGTGTCAGGTCAAGGAGGTGGGGATGAGAGGGAGTGTTGGACATGGGATGAGGCCGGGGAGGTGGGGAGATTTTGAAACTGGTGAAATCCATGTTTAGGCCATAGGGCTGTAGGCTCCCGAGGTGGAATATGAGGTGTTGCGGGTGGTGTCATTGTGACACTGGAGAAGGCCCAGGATGGACATGTCACCCAGGAAGTGGGCGGGGGTGTTAAAATGGTTGGCGACCGGAAGGTGTTATTGTTTGTTGCGTACAGAGAACAGATGCTTTATGAAACCATGTTCGAGACTACGCCTTGTTCCTACTCTCTGCGTCCTGTTAGCAAATCTATCTTCTGTCCGTACCAATATGTTACCATCAACAAAAAAAGTGCTTTTAGTTTCTGCAATAACCTCTGATATGGCACCTTTATCAAATGCCTTCTGGAAATCTACATACAATAATTCCACTGGTTTTCCTTTGTTCATAGCACGAGTTATTGCTTTAAGAACTCTAATAAATTAGTTAAACAAGAGTTCTCTTCCATATAGCCATGTTGGCACTGCTTGATTACCTTGAACTTATCCAAGTGCCCTGTAATAAAGTGTTTACTAATAGCTTCTGACATTTTCCCTATGACAAATGTTAAGCTAACTGCCTCTCTTTTTGAATAAAGGAGTTTTAATAGCTATTTCCAATCTAAAGGAACTTCCCTGAATCCAGTGAGTTTTGGAAAATTAGAAACAACACATTAATCATCTTAGTAGCTACTTCTTTTAAGATCCTAGGATGAAATCTGCTGTGACCTGGGGACTTGTCAATTTGCAATTTCAGCAGTTTACTCCGATGACTTCCCTGGTAACTGTACCAAGACTTACTTTGTTGACTCTATTCTTTTTAAATATCTGAAGAGTTTTTTTTTATTTTTGGCTAACTTTCTTTTATACTCTAATATTTCCCTCCTGATTAATCTTTTGGTATTTATATGCTTTTTCATATTCTGTATAATCGTTTGACCTGCCACCAATCTTTGCACAATTATGTATTTTATTTGAGTGTGATACTATCTTTGGCAGGCCAATCCTTTAGAACTTTTCGTATTTGTTGGAATGTATCTATTCTGTGCTTTCTGGAATATCCCCTTAAATGTTTGCCATTGTATCTTTATTATCCTATGCCTTTATCTAAATTTCCAGTTCATTTTATCTAGCTCTGGTTCCACAGCCTCATAATTGCCATTATTTAAATTTAAGATAGTAGTCATGGATCCACACTTCTCTCCCTTAAACAGCATGTAAGATTCAATCATTTGCCCGTCCTGCTATCTTCTGTAACAAGTCTCAGATAACTGTCCCCAGTATTTGAGCTGAGGGTTGCCTTTCCTTGAAATATTTGACAAAGTCACTGCAAATAGAGAGTAGAATCAATGATGTTTCACTATATGAGCAAAACTATTACACCAAATATAACAGTAGGAATGGAATGTAACTTTTCATTAGGAATGCAAATCACAGAAAGCTATCATGGCACTCTGCTTATTCTAAAAATTTCATTTCATTCGAGTCCGTGGCGATTTGGATATTAGTATACAGTTATGTCAGGGTGTTCCCAATTTATAGAGAATTTTGGTTTTCAATATAAGTGATTATATAAAATTATGAAGTATAGAACAGCAAAATTGGTCATTCAGACCAGTTGGTCTGTATGAGTGATTACATCGTGCACAACCTTAATCTATATGACCCATTGAATTGATTTTATGATCATTTGAAGTTCTAGAAGTGCAATGGCATTCAATGGCATTATGTTACCCTACACTGCAGTGTCCAGCAGTTCCTTTTTCCTGAATAATTTAGCAAACTGCTGTAAACATTTAGCTTACTTTCAATTTTAAATTGATAGTGTGAATGAGAAATTTAACACAAATGAATTCTTCTTTTATGTGCATTCAGATTGCACCATTCACTACAGCTACTGATTTAAAATTTATGATTTAATGAACCAGGAGATACATGTATTAACATGAATGTAATTTGTTTAACACTCTAGTTCTCACAGATCCCCCCACAGTTCTTATCATTCGCATCTTTTCCAGGAGCGGATCAGCTTTAGCACAGTTGTATGGGACGTCAGCTACTTTGGAGCACCATCATTTCAACCATGCTGTAATGATACTGCAGAGTGAGGTAAGTACAGCAGTAGCACTGACTCTAGGCAAAAATGAAGAAAAAAAGGCCGCTATTTGCAAATGCAGTATAAAGTGTAGAAAGAGTATCAGTTTTTAATAAACATGGTTGCTGAACTGCAAAATATCACGGTTTGTAAATTATAGATTTATGCATTTATAGCATGAGAATTTATAGTGTGGTAATTATTAAGCCTAACTTTAATATCAAATAGATATGCATGACTGCCTACTCTATGCAAAACCCTAGGAAGGCTTGAGTTTTATTACAAATGAAAGTTTATGCTTACGAGGATTCTTTTTTACAGGAATCAAGTTGATTAGTGCCACACAATTGGTTTGTTATCCAATAATTTATGCCATCACATTTTTTAGGAAAGCACAGTGTCAGATGAATTGCTTTCCCCATATACCAGTAATCTTTATTCATGTATGAAACAGTGATACAAGTTCTAAGCCATTACTTCTTACAAGTAGTGATTTAAACAGATATTTTTATTATTGAAATCTATGTGCAAATTTAACTGATAAGAAGAGCATTCATTCTCACTCAGAACTTTACTTCCATCATTGCAGTGATGGCCAATTTCCATCCTTGCTGGAATTTTCACGAAAGACCTATTAAACAATTTTTAAAAACCTATTATTTGGGATCAACTCGGAGCTCCCCAAAAACCCAAGCATGGCAAGATCTTTAAATCAAAATTGTGGAATGGCTGATCATTTTCAACAGTTTATCGAATTTATGTAATGAGCATGTCAGCACCTAACAAATTAGAAATTTGCAATGTTATCAGCAAGTAATGTGGATGTGAATTCCTCTTCATTTATTAGCTATGTGTAACTGGAACTGCAATACTTTATTCCCAACCTTATTCGTCATGTGCAAATTTACCTAGTGGCAGAATCTTCACCGCATCCCCCACCCCCGAACAATGTAAGCATTGGGAAGAACATTGGGAGTATCATATTAGATCAGAACTGAGGAGCTTTCTGCTGTCGAGAGCAAAATATCCCATTTTTAAACAATGTGTTGAATGATGAGAACACCAATGGGTCTACACGCCTGATTAGTGTTCTTGTTATTATATAATCTCATCTCATTGATATGCGGTTTCCCGTTCCCCAACTTGCTGGACAGATCGCAACATGAAAGTCAGTGTGGTAACCTGGTGACTCCAGCTTGCTGCTGACTCCTCCAGACCTCCATCAATCACCAACTTCTCACGGCACGTTCATGACAACTCATGGGCAGTGACCACAGACACCCCTCATACATCAGGACCTTCACGTCCCTGTTGGCAACGTAGGGCACTAATTACTCTCTGTCTGATATGACCGGAGTGAATGCAATGAACCATGCAGGGGAGCTGCAGAATGCCAGTGCTTGACCAGGTACACGGCTGACCTTTAAAGATGGTGCTGGTGCCAGTAAACTGAGAAGGTCCCAGGAGTAACCTTATTTCCACGTGTGCCAATGGGACAACACAATGAGCAGGACGTTGTAGAGTCATTGTGCACAGTTAGTGAAGTGAGTTTGGGAAGATAGAGTAAGAAAACAAGTTAAGATTCTCAAAGAGAAACTCTTCATGAAACACAAAAAATGACACTTGACAGATTTCTGATAAGATTTGGCCCAGTTTTTTATAGGATGCTCTGGATCTCATGCCATGATTTCAGTATTTTGCATAACCGCTGTAGAATCACTATAAATATCCTTTTTTTAATCTGTTCCTACATATTTGCCAGGATTCCATAAATCTATCGGGAAACCTTTGTGAAAATTCAAGATGACTATTAGGGAATTTGTACTGAAGGTCTTCTGTCATTCATTGTATACCCAATTTTGTGTTATTTTTCCTCCATAATTGTATTCTCTTTCCTTTATTCATGTAAGATTACACCTCCCATCTCTCTGTCCATACTGCCAACTGTGTCTTCCTGAAAAGTTCTTGCTTCATCAACCTAATTGTCAAATCTCCTACTTTTGAGATGGGCTAGCAAGTTTTTGTTTGTGTTTGCTGTGGTTCGTGTGTGGAATGAACTTCAAGAGGAAGTGGTGGATGCAGGTACAGTTGGAACATTTAAAAGACATTTAGATAAGCACACTTAGATAAGCACATGAATAAGAAATGTTTGGAGGGATATAGGCCAAGCACAGGCAGGGCGGACTAGTTTAGTTTGGGATTATGGTCGGCATGGACTGGTTGGACCAAAGGGCCAATTTCTGTGCTGTATGACTCTATTAACAGTGGCCACTTGCTGGTATTACACTAGGACATTTACCGGGGATTGTCATGAGACCTGTGGTGTAAATGTGAACAGGGTGGTGTGCCATGAAGGTGTGTACTGACAAAGGGTTGGGAGGAATTTTGGACCTTAGCTGAAAGAACAGGAGAGTTACTGGAACCGTGGAATAGGGTGGGTTAGATTTCAGATGGAAGCTTGGAATTTGAAACAGGTCCTTTGTGCCTAGAGAGCATATTAAGAAGGGAAACCCCCTCCTGCCTACCATCAGACCATGCAGGAAAATCTGCTGGGCCAGCCATAGCGTGGACCTTTCCTGCCATGAGTTAAAAAGTGGCTGTGGCTGCATGAGGCCCTCTGAGTGGGAGATAGTTGTATAGACAGTGGATTCAATTGGCTTACTGGTGGGTTGCTAACCTAGCATCTCCTCCATGACTGCTGTAATTATAGGCTGCTTGGTGGATTTAAGGTAAGAAACAATATTGCCAAAAATGATGTGTAATAACAATGGAAACAATTAAAACAACATTTAGTAGGGTGCCTTCCGCCAAAAGAAGAAACTAAACAATAGCATAATCCAAGGATGTATTACGAAGTAAGGAACAATTGAGGGTCAGAAAAGAAGCATGATCCAAAAAAAGTGGTAGAAAGAGATTAGGGGAGAAGTTTAAAAAACACTAAGGAAGCTAAAGAGGAGCTATGACATTATATTATCAATGAACATTAAACAAAATAGTAATATATATTTTACAGAAAATAAAGCACATAGAAGTGGTAAGGGATAGCAGAATAATGCCACAGGTAATAATAGAGCAACAGCAGAAGTAGTCAATAATTATTTAGTTTTGGTTTTTAGTTGGGGAGATAGAAAAGTAAACTTGACATTGAATGGTGAGATGATCAATGAAGTAAATCCATTTAAAATAAAAATGAAGATGTATTTAATCAACCAACAGATTCAAAGAGGATAAATCTCCTGGTCTGAATTGATTAACTCCACATATTTTAGAAGAATCTAGGCAAGATATAGCAGAACAGTTGCTGCACATATTAAATAACTTGCTAGAAAATGTTGTAATGTTATTACTGGATAGCTAATGCAGTTGCTGTATGCGAGAAGAGGACAAGATACGACTCAAGAATTACAAAATAGTCAGTTTAACATTGGTGATAGAAGTAACAATGGAATCATTACTAAAGGAGAAAATAGAAGAACACCTCAAGACAAGAAATACAATAATGAACAGTCAGCCTGGTTTTCCAAAAGGAAAATCTTGCAGGACTATTTTTTTGAGTTTTTTGAGTACCAGAGAGAGTGGACAATGATAATGCAGCAAATGTAATTGATAGATTTCAAAAGGTCGTTGATAAGGTGACCAAAAATGAACCACAAATAATATTAGAATGTTAAATCAGTAGACAAGAGAGTGAATGGATTGCGAGATAGCAAGAACTGCAAATGCTGGAGTTAGAGACAACACAGTGTGAAGCTGGAGGAACATAGCAGGCCAGGCAGCATCCGAGGATCCTGACCCGAAACATCAACTTTCCTGCTCCTGTGATGCTGCCTGGCCTGCTGTGTTCCTCGAGCTCCACACTGTGTTGTGTGAATGGATTGCCAGCTTCAAGACAGAAAATAGACCTAGGAATAAATCAGGGTGGCAGATGGCAGGAAGTGGGGTTCCCCTGGACCAGTACTGGGACCATTGCTGTTTACAATTTACACTGACAACTTGCACTTTGGAATTAAATTTGCAGAGGACATGAAGTTTAGAGTTATGAGATGAAGAAGAATGGAGAGGAGGTGGTGCATAAATAACAAGGAAAACGACTGTAAGAAATTATAGGAGAACATTTATCAACTTGCAGAAGGGACAAATAACTGCAAAACTAATTTTGACACAATGAATATGAGGTATTCTGGTAGAAAGAATAGAGCAGTCACTTCTTACTAGGAATGTGGAAGCATTCTGTGAAGGAAATAAGGGATCTCAGAGTACATCAATCAATAAATGTTGCACTGCAGCTCTCATTGTCGATATGCAACAACACTCAGGTTCAGGCTGATAAGTGGCAAAAAATATTCCTGTCACAGAAGTGCCATAACATGGCCACCTCCAACAAGAGAGAACCTAACTGAGTGACACTGAATCGCATTACTACTGCTGACTCCTGGAGGTTGTCATTGATCAGAAGCTAAACTTTACCAGCCAAAGAAATACTGTGGTTACCAGGGCAGGTCAGATGCTAGGAGTTTTGTGATAAGTAGCTCAAATCCTGACTCCTCATAGCCTGTCTGCCATCTACATGGCACCAGTTGCGAGTTTGATAGGATATTCTGCACTTGCTACATGCATGCAACTTCAATAATACTGAACATCATTCAGACAAAGCAGTCTGCTTGATTGGCACCTCATCCATCATCTTCAACATACACTCCCTCCATCATCAATGTTCAATGATAGCAGGGTGTACCATCTTCTCCATAGATCCTCAGTAGTACCCTCAAAATCTTTAAGCTCTACCACCTGGAGATGAACAGCAGTAGATGTATGAGAAGTACACCACCTGCAAGTTCCCATCCAAACCATACACTATCTTAACTTGGAACTGCATCAGTATTTTTTCACTGTCACTGGGTCCAGATCCTGGAAATCCCTCCCTAAAAGCATTTTGGCTGTACCAACGCAACAAGGTTTGCAGTGGTCCAAGAACCAGCTCACCACCAAATTCTCAGGTACAATTAGGGATGGACTATAAATGCTGGCCTAGCCAGTGATCCCCACATTCAGTGAACAAATAAACAGAAGTTTAGCAAGAGCGTGAAAAAGCAAACAAAGCATTGGGCTTTATTTCTGGAGATATAGAATTGCAAAATAAGGAACAAAAACATAAATTGCTGTAGAAACTCACCAGGTCTAGCAGCATATGTGGGAAGAAAGCAGAGTTAATGTTAGCACCAACTCTGCTTTCTCTGCACAGCTGCTGCCAGACCTGTTGAATTCCTTCTGCAATTTCTGTTTTTGTTTCAGGTCTTCAGCATCCGTAGTTCTTTATATTATTTAATGCAAGATAGGGAAGTTATGTTTCACCTGTATCGAACCTTGCTTAGAGCACATTTATGAGTACTGTGTGCAGTTCTGAATGCCATATTATAAAAAGGATATAGAGCCACTGGAGGGCATATAGATAAGATTTATCAGAAATATGTGGCTATACATATCAGAAAAGGATTAACAGTCTCAGCCTCCACTTTTCCTTATCTTTTATCCTATGTAATCCTGTATAGCTTGTCTCACTATGTTTACTCAGTTTAGTTTTGTGCGATTCAAAAGGATGACGATTCGAGAGACTTCCAGCTAATACAGCTCTTTCCCATGGTATGGACTGTTCTGTCCTTTAAAAATAATGCAGAGTGACATTTGCCTTTAGTTACCATAATGTGGTAAAAATCCGCGGTGTCAGCAAAAGGAGTTTGATGAGAAGTGCATGCACCAAGCAATTTGATTCCATCTGAGGCTTTTAATGAAGTGAATGCAGTAGGGATGTAAGTGAAAGTTAATTATCATTGAAGGCCGGTAGTGTAAAGGACATTGCTTTGCTTCTGCACATTGATGGTAAGCAATTCAAACACTTAACACTATTTGAGTGAGGTCACTATCGCTGGCAGACATTCTTAGCACAGTACATTCTTGGCCCATTTTACATTGCCTGACCTGATAAGGTCATTAAACATTTTCAGCCATGGCTTGTGGCATTAGAATTAACACGTTCTCCTTTTTATTACTTTGATGTGAATTAATTTTACTGAAAATCTAACCCTTTAAGGTTCTATATATTAAGTGGGAAAAACTGTGGCAGTTGGATGCCCCTGCAAGCCAGCATGAGATCAAGGATATTGGACAAAAAAAAGATAGATCCAAGTATTATTTAAATAGTGAAAATCCAGGAGTAATTGGAAGTTCCAAAGAGATTTGGAGCTTATGCAGTTGCCAGGTATGAAAAAAGTCAAAACGATTCATGGCAAGTTAGCCATTATAACTAGAAGAGCAAAGTATGAATGGAAAGATGATTTGCTACAGCTCTTCCAAACCCCGCTTAGACAATATCAGGAGTACTTGCCCAGTCTTGGCATCGCGCCTTGGAAAGAATGTATTTGCCTTGGAAAGATTTCAGTACAGAATTACCAGAGTGTTATTAGGGTTCTAAGGGTTTGAGTACGATTGATTAATTTATTGTCACGTGTACCAAAGTACAGTGAAAAGCTTTGTTTACGAGCAGTACAGGCAGATCATAAGTAAGCAAGGATGTACAAATCAAAACGACTTAGAGGTATATAGGTTACATTGCACAGGGTGTGCGCTAGGTGAGATCAACGTTAGCAAGATCAGCATTAGTTGAGGCTAGAGAGCCCATTTATCAGACTACTAATGGCCTAGAAGAAGCTGTTCTTGAACCTGCTCGTGCATGTGTTCGGGCTTCTGTATCTTCTGCCTGACAGAAGAGGTTGTAGGAGATAATTACCAGGGTGCGATGGGTCATTGATGTTGGCAGGCTTTCTGCAGCAGCGAGCCGTGTAAATGGAGTCCATGGATGGAAAGTTGGCTTCCGTGATGGACTGTCCGTGCACACCACTGTCTGTAGTTTCCTGGGCAGAGCAGTTGGCGTACCAGGCCATTATGCACCCAGACAGTATGCTTTCAATAGTTGGTGAGGGACCTTATGAACAGGCCAAATTTCCTAAGCCACCTCAGGAAGATGTGTTGTTGTTCCTTCTTGCCTGTCACATCTACGTGGGAAGTCTAGGACTGCTTGTTGGTTATCGTCACTCCAAGGAACTTGGCGTTCTCCACCCTTTCAACCACACTTCCATTGATGTAAATGGGCGCATGTTCCCCTTCTTTCTTTCTAAAGTCAACGGCCATTTTTTTAGTTTTGCTGACATTGAGAGACATTTTCATTGCACCATGTCACCAAGCCTGTCTATCTCCCTTGTGTATTTTGACTTGTCGTTGTTAGACATCTGTCCAACTACGGTGGTGTCATCAGCGAATTTGTAGATGCTATTCATTCGGAATTTGGCAACACAGTCGTAGGTGTACAGGGAGTACAGTAGGAGGCTGAGGACGCATCCTTGGGGGGCTCCAGTGTTGCGTCTTAATGTGGAGAAGGTGCAGTTATCTATTTTCACTGATTGCGGTGAGTTTACATAAAATAGAATGGCATTTGCCAGAGTAGAAGGTTGAGTGACAATTTGATTTTGATTTTTAGCATTTTTGAAAGCTATCAATATGCTCAATGAATGGAATTATTTTCTACTGGTAGGTTATCTAGGACAAAGGAATATATCTTTAAATCAGAACTGGGTCATGCAGCAAGAAATTGGGGAACATTTCTTCATTCAATGTTCTCTTTTGTCCCAGAAAGCTAATTGATGAAGGAAAGGATTAGGGTCAATTTTGCCCACTTTTTATAGTTATTTACAGAATTATATATTACAAGCATACACCTCCCAACTGAACAACCAGAGTATGAAGCTGTTCATTTATAGGGTCTCAAATGAAAGCACAGTTAATACCCATTACCAGAAAACAATTTAAATACAATTAATATACAATGAACACTGTCTTGAACAAAAATATTGTTGAATATCCCTATTTAAAAATCAGGGAATTGCCATTTAGAGCAGAGATGCATCAACATTTCTCTCTGAGGGTTGTGAATGTTTGAAACTCTTCATGAAAAGATGGTGGAAGCAAGGTCATAGAGCTGTACAGCGCGGAAAGAGACTCTTTGGTCCAACTCGTCCATGCTGACCATAGATAAACTCTCATTCCCTGACTGGGAATCAAACCTGGGCCACGGCAGTGAGAGTGCCTAACCAGTAGACCACCAGGGAAAGTAGTAAATCATGATTCCCCAGCCGGAAACCTTGAATGTTTTTAAGAATGACATAGATAAATTTTCATTGCAGCAAGGAAATGAAATATAGTATTGGGGGTTAGTGAGGTTACAGATTTGAGGTTAGTATCAGATTAGCCATAATCTTATTAAAAGTCAGAACAGGCCCAAGGGGCTGGATTGCCTACACCTGCATCTAATGCATATGTTTCCATGCTTTCCTGGTGCACAGCTATACCTTTTTTCCAGTAGTAAAGAGCCAATCACAAGGTTTACTAATGTTAAAAAGTGCAAATTTATTACTTGCTAACCCTGAGAGAAATAATAAAGATGCAGCATCACATTGAGTGCTTTTGTGCCTTTGACATAGGACTTCATCCACAGATACATAGTTAAAAGTGCTGGTGTCCTGTACAAATGGAAGATAAAAGAATATAAAATTTAAGGTTCTTTGGGTGTCCTTGATGTATAGGGGTTTAACCTGAGACCACTCTTGGTTAATTGAGTTCTAGTCAATAGCAAATATTCATTCCACCTTGTTTGAATTCAGAGGTGTAAAGTTCATCTCCTCTGCTTCTGCTATGGAGACAGCACCTTCAAATAGTTTGTGTATTCCATTTGCCATATTTGTGTCCAGGCTCGGTACCTGTAGAATTTATTTCATCTCTATCATGTGATGATTTTCTGTGTTTCTATGATTTTCATGATGATGCAAATCAGGTAGGAAGTGAAGACATTTTCATGCCTCCTAGTTTGGAGTTGACTGGTTTCATTGCCTTTGGATAAAATGTTAATTTCAGTTCAGGCGTGTCCTTTGTGTGATCTGTCTTGGTATCATGAAACCAGACCAAATTGTGTGGATCAGATGAATCCCGTATCCAATTTAAGTCTGTGTTTTGGCCCTCTATTAAAACTATTTCAGTCTGTGAATATTCCTGATATTAAATCAGATAATGGAATTTATAAATCAGTCTTCCGTGTTTTATATCCTTGTGACAGGGGCTGCTTGGCCTAATCTTGTTCCCTCACTCCTAGTTTGTTAAATCCTGCAGCAATACATTATTTTCTGCTCCCATGGATTAATTACAAATGAACAACAACTTGAATTTATATAGTGCCTTTGATGTAAAAGACATTACAAGACACTTCAGAGGCATGATCAAATATATGGAAAACAAGTTGAAAAACAAATAATTAGTACCCTGAAGCCTTGTAAAGCTGCTCCTTCCTATTATGGCAGCCTATAACAGCTATGCTAGTATGCTAAATTTATGCAACTGCATTTCAGGTTGAAAGTATTTTAATAAAGTGAATCTTTTAAGAATGCGTTTGAAGAAACCCGGATTGATACCAGTGCAAAGTTGCCATTGGCCATGTGTAGTGATATGTCAAAATATTGCAAGTGTCACTCAAAATTAAACATAGTCCATGAAGAACCGTAGACCTCCCTCACTATTAGCAAGGGATAATTGGTTATATAGCTTGAGTGGCATCTCTCAACAAATAGGGTGAGGTAAGGAAGGAGTTTTCCATGAACTACTGTAGATGATTCAGGGATTGAACTTGTTTTTGGTGTTATTCTGCTCTGCGTTTTGGCTATTTGGTTAACTGAACTAACCCACCCAATTGCAACAAACAATATGAGAGACAATACACTGTACAATCAATTACAAGTCTGTTGGATGATGGGATCAGTTTAGTTCTTCCTGACTGGTTTCCAGATTCTCTGAGTATCTGCCACAACAATTCAACCCCAGCTGAACTTTGTTTTTTAGTCTATTCTTCCAGCAAGATGACATAGCAGGATCTTACAGCAGCATTATGCCTTTATCACTAGGCCCAAGCTGTGAGTCCACAATTGACACTGAAGTCACGGTTGACTTGTTTACAGACAGTGGTAAACTACAGCTGCAGCATGTTAACATGCTGATTGTGTTCCCTCAAATAAAAAACAAATAGAATGAATATAATATTGTGACCTTTGATTATATTAGTCAATATATTTCAACTGTTTGTACCAATCCTGTAAATGCTAATGTCCTATTTACAGGAGTATGTTTGGGACCAAGGAGAGAGAACGCAATGGCTCACATCTTGTCTTTGTTCCCTAAAATGCAAATATGTTCAGTCAGGGACTGCTTTACATTCACATAAAAGAGAAAAAAAATTATCCAGAATAATTAATGAACCCTGAGGCAATTGAACATTTCCAAACACAGGCCCAATAGAAAGCAGTTTTCATCATTCATGTATCGTAAGCTATTCAGTGAAAGAAGATTAAAATATAAATCAGCTTCAATCTTCCATATCCATAGGGAACAACATGAAAAAGATCTGTGAGGAATTTTTAATAAATAATAATCCTCAAACTCATTTTTTCATACTTGCAATTTAATGTCCAAATACCAGGCCCAGAGACACTATTAAAGTGTTTTTTGCTTTTAAACATTTTGAATTCTTAGAAAAATAACATACAAGAGTCATGTGAAGTTTTGCAGTTTATTAAACAAAATGAAGATGGTAAAAGAAAAGTAACAAGGCCATCCTGGCAAGTGAATTTGTACCACATTGTGGGACAAAATGATCAGTCTAATTCAGATGTATTTCTGGAGACGTCAGTAGAATTCCAGTAAATTGGGTGGGGACCTTATTTAACTGGAACAAGCAAATATAGATGCTTATCATTTAACACCTTGTCAATTGGACTTGGGAGTTTTTTTATTCTGCCAAGTAACCTGTGGGTTAGTTTTGGGTTGCAGAGCTGTGGACAGTTTGGTGGGCAGTCTGAACTGGCAACAGCAACATTTTTGTTATTTCTGCATCCACAGAAATGAAATGTTTAAACATGATTTTTCTGATTGGCTGTTTTCACTTGCGGGACTTGAGCGTTGCTGATCATTTGTCACCCATCCCTAGTTGCCCTCGAGAAGGTGATTGTGAGCTGCCTTTATGAACCACTGCATCCTGTGTGTTGTAGCTCCACCCAATGCCATTAGGGAAGGGGTTTCAGGATTTTGACCCAATGACACTGAAGAAACGGAGATACATTTCCAAGTCTGGATGGTGAGTGGCTTGGAGAGGCACTTGAAAGTGGTAGTGTTCCAATGCATCTGCTGCCATTGGCCTTCTAGGTAGAATTGAATTGTGGGTTTGGAAGGTGCTGTCTAGAGATCTTTGGTGAATTTCTGCAGTGCAGCTTGGAGATAGTAGCAGCAATGTGTACTGAGTGTCAGTGGTGGAGAGAGTGCATGTTTGAGAATGTGGTGCCAGTCAAGCAACTGCTTTGTCTTGGATGGTGTCAAATTCTTGAGTGTTGTTGGATTTGCACTCATCCAGGCAAGTGGGGAATATTCCATCTAACTGCTGACGTGTGCCTTGTAGATGATGGACAGGCTTTGGGGAGTCAGGATGTGAGTTACTCAGTGCAGTATTTCTAGCCTCTGACCTGCTGTTGTAACAGTTGTGTTTCTATGTCAAGTCCAGTTGAGTTTCTGGCTAATGGTGACTCCCTGGATTGTTAATAGTGGCGGAAGTCAGTGGTGGTAACACCATTTGAATGTCAAGGCGCAGTGTTTAGAAGGCTACTGCAACGACACTGGGATAGGAACTCATCTCACGGATGAGGGCTCCTTGCTTGCTCTCTTGTACACACTCGCTTTATTCCTAAATAGGTGCTTACTGCATCCCTGCTGAGCCTTGCCTTTTTGTACATTGAGCCCACAGTCAAATCTTAAAGACTTAGAATGCTTCTGTGTTGTTTTGCTGTTCAGCGCAGAAGCAAAGCCAGGCCCTTTCTTGTGGTTGTCAGCACTCATCAGTCAAGGGTGTTGGCAGCACAGTGCGTCTCAGACCTATGGCATGTGCTGATAACTACATGACAAACTGCAAGTGCATGAACCATATGGTTCAGTCAAGGTGACTGTTGTCAGTCAGAAGATTCTGGAACACTCAGTAAAGGGCAGCATCTGCTCACAGTCCAGGGCCTTGAGCATGGCCAGTCATCCTCTTTAGACAGAGATAGCAGGAACTGCAGATGCTAGAGAATCTGAGACAACAAGGTGCAGAGCTGGACTGAAGAGCTTTCTGAAGAAGGGTCTAGGCCCGAAACGTCAGCCTTCCTGCTCCTATGAAGCTGCTGGGCCTGCTGTGTTCATCCAGCTCTACACCTTGTTATCTCATCCTCTTTAGACAGCCATTGTCGGGGACTCTATCTCACTGAAGTCCAGGGAGTGGGCCATGATCAGTCTGGCAGATCCAGTGCGAACATTCAGAGAATTCATGGATCATCAGTCAGGAATCTGTATGAACAACATTCCAGGAGAACAGACTCAATGGAAAAGGAGGTTCTGTCCTCTTATGTGCCAGGGGCACCCAGGAGTCAAAGAAGTTGATCCTGTGGGCAAGGCTAAGTACAAACATTTCTAATAGGACAAAATCTAAGCTTTCTCTACGGATATGACACAGACTACCATGTCTGCATACAAAGGAGAGTAATTTTTTCTCAGAAGGTATGGAAAGGGTATGTGAGAACGGAATAGTTATTTTAATAGGAGATTCCAATTAGCAAAATGTATTCTGGGGAAAAATCTAGTTTAGAACAAGAGAGGGTAGGCATGGACAAAGAACTGGTCATCCATTATAAACCCATCCACTTCTCATTCTTCATAGATTTCAATGAAGATCAAACAAAGCCTCCAGTGAGAGCTATTGCTGCCACTTTGCCATGATCAACACCAGTTCATGTAATGCACAACTGCTTCCTGACAATACATCAAGCATCCTGGGGCACAGCAAGCACTCTGGGAATCATGAATACTCAAAACCAGAAATTGGGTTTATAATATTATAACAATCAAATGCAAACCAAATGAATTTAGAGTTGCTTCACAACACTTGAGTAGAAAGTTAAATGAGACATATTTAAAGATATGCTGAACACTGAGGATACATGCACTACTAAAACAATTTACTCTGACAGATTGAACATAAATAGGTTTCTAAACAATTAGGTATAAACTAAGCAGGGAAGTTACTGTCTCTAAAACTTGCAAGGAGAAGAGAAAGGAGATTATTGAAATATAGGAAAATGTAGAAATATGATAATAGATTGATCAAAGAGGGTAAAAGTGGTACAAAAGCAGAGTTTAACCATCACAGTAAAAATAAATCCTTGAACTTCAAAAACAAGAGGAAAGATACAGATAGATCAAAAACTTCAGATGAGGACAAATGAATAATGGTAAATATTCTGAAGGGTGCCTTTCTGTCCCAAGTATTTGCAAAGAAAACAAAAGTAAAATCAATGAGTCTGATGTAAATGAGATCAAATCTTAGGCAGATTAAAAGACCTCAAGTCAAGTGACTGCTCAAGTGCAGCTTTCAGTTAAAAACCAAAAGAATTGCGGATGCTGTAAATCAGGAACAAAAACAAAGTTGCTGGAAAAGCTCAGCAGGTCTGGCAGCATCTGTGGAGGACAAAACAGAGTTAACGTTTCGGGTCCGGTGACCCTTCCTCAGAACTGATGGTGGCTGGGAAAACGTCAGTTTATATGCAGAAAGTAGGGAGGTGGGTGGGGTAGGGAGTAAACAATAGGATAGAGCCCAAAGAGAGAGAAAGACAGTTGGACAGACAAAGGAGTTGCTAACGATCAGGCTGGGTGGGTGAATAGTTGTTAATGGGGACTGTTAGTGACTAACAACAGTGGGTGTGTAATGGCAGGCTATGTGGTAACAAGGCCTGGTGTGTGGGGTGGGGGGCTGGGACATGGGAGAGTTTAGGCCCTAAAATTATTGAACTGAATATTGAGTCCGGAGGGCTGTAGGGTCTATTTTACAATAGACTAACATGCTTCAAAAGTTGGCCCGAATAGACATGGGTAAACAATAAAGATCATTCATCTTGCATCTGTTCTGTGCACCCTAATAAAATTGATGATCAGTTTTAACAATATCTTGCATTTATGTAAGCACTTCTAATGTAGAAAAATGCCCCAAAGCACTTTGAACAGGTATAAGAGACAAAGCCACACGGAGTAAATAAGAGAAATATTAGGAACAGTGGTCAAAAATTTGTGATAAATTGTGGGTCTTAATGGTGGCAAAGGAGAAGGAGCTGGGGACACAGTAAAGTTTAGGGAGAGTATTCAAAAATGTGAAACATGACCACCAAAGACAAAGTGAATGAGAGAGATGCGCAAGAAGCCAAAAAAAGACAGCAGGAAGTTCAGTGGAGGGTGCTGTTTGGCTGGAAGAGGTTACATATATTAGTAGGGAGGATAAGGTCAAAAAACTATTGAAATTCAAGGCTGTAAATGTTAGATTTGATGAGCATTTCAGAGGCAAGCAATGTTACAGCATTGGAAATGAGCTATCTGTTACAACAGAGATTATGTGGAATTAGAAACTCAATTTAATGTTAGGTAGGAGTGATTTGAGATGATTGGTACAATAATAATTCAATCCACAGCAGTCAGCATGGATTCACAAGGCAAGATGTCTTGGCAAACTGTTATGGTAGAATTTTATAGGGAGCAGAGTGATGTGGGCTGCTGTGAGATGTGTGACACATAAAGCAACAAGTGGCAAAGCTCATTTCAACATCATCATCATCATCTCACTCATTTTTTTATGCTTTTCACAAGCAGCAGGGCAAGATTCTCACCAAGCAGCAGCGGGACTCTAGTTGACACTAATGATTGTTTGTTAAATACATTGTTAATACCATAACTTGCCTCATTCATATTCACACTCCCATCTTGCCAAACTCAACAAGATAGACACTAGGAAAACTAGAGAAGAAAACGAAAGGTGTACCTGAAGGATTCAGCTCACCTCTCTGTTGGCTGCACCCGAACCACAGCCCTGGGCATAATACATGGGCACCAGCCACATTCATTCCACTTCCATGGACATGGGCATATGTCAGCCCGTCATGATCATCTTCTCATTTCTCGTATACACTGACAATGCATTCTTGAAACACAGACTTGCATTGCAGGGCACACCAACAGCTTCCATTGAAAGGCCTCAGTAGGGACAATTTGCATACTAGAACAGTTAGCCAGTTCACAGTCTGGACATGTTCACTTGCTGTTTTAGTACTTTCTCCTTAAGAGCCTATTTGCTTGCTCACAACAACCCTACATTGCTGTGCCAATTAGCATAGGCACAAAAACAGGCAGCCTGTCTTGCTGCTGAGCAGTCCTCAGTTTTGGGAGTGTACATCTTGTTTTTGGCAGTATGCCACATCAGTCTGTGACCTGCTCCATGTGCCAGGAGTTTATGCGGCAAATACACTACATGTAGGCAGCCAGCCATGTATCCAACTCTAAGGGTTGTAATCCTCAGTGATCCTCACTGTAATCCTCCATGGTGTCAGGGGTCCCAACATTGGGTCTTGGTCTGTGCCTTTGCAGTCCAGGGACTGAGTCCATTGGCTCTGTAGCAGTAAGTCTGTGGTTTAGGGCTCATGCAGTTGTGGAGACATGTAGGGAGCAATCAGGGTTCTAGGCGTATATTGCCGGGGCTGACTGGTCATGTTGGTTGAGGGGAGTGGACCAGAATAAATCCATCAGGTTCATCCTCAGAAATTGTGTGCAAGTGGTGTGAAATGACTGAGAATGATAACAGTGTCAAGGAGAGAGTTGCAGTGGAATGAAGAGTGGTTCTTGGTCATTTGGTGGGACATGCATCCTATAGGAGTGGTCACAGTCTTCTCCTGTGAGGGCCAGGCTGAGGAACCTGGTATCAGGCACACCTTCACACCTTCATCTCTCTGCCCTTATATGGGCAGTCATTTCCTGTAGTGAGAAAAAGTGGGGGAGATTGAGTGAGATTCTGGCTGTTAGTGCATGTGGGGAATAGATAGTGAGATGCTTCGAGAGATTGAGGGCGTAGATTGGAGGGCATGATGAGAGAGTGTGAACTTGGTGAGTGAGTGATGCCAGATGTTGCAGACAATAATGATAGCTATGTAGCAAGGGTCTTGATGGGAGTTGGGTGTAATAACAGAGAGACAGTGCATGTGAGGTGGCAGAGAGATGAGTGTGGTACTTACACTGTTGGAGCAGAAAAGGTTATTGACCTTCTTTCCTCACCCATGGCTGTTCCTTGCGCTGTGAAGTCTGCAATGACAAAGGTGGCGACCTCAGACCAGGCTGGCAAAGCCTTCCCTGCCAATCCTCTGGGAAAAGGACAGCACTCCTCTGTGCCACCCCATCCTGCAGGATATCCAAGTCCCTGTCACAGCATCACAGTGCCATCTTCTCCTTCTCTAACACCTTCTGACTCTGTTTGTGACTGAGTTCGTTTAGAATGCCAGTACTTAGAATCCCTACGGTGCAAAACAGGCCATTAAGCCCATCAAGTCCACACTGACCTTCTGAAGAGCATCCCACCCAGACTTACCTCATAATTCCCATGGCTATCCCACCTAGCCTGCACATCCCTGGACACTATGGGCAATTTAGCATGGCCAGTGCACCTACCCTGCATACCTTTGAACCATGGCAGGAAACCCACGCAGAGAATGTGTAAACTCCACACAGACAGTCACCCGACGGTGAAATCGAACCCTGGTCCCTCACATTCTGAGGCAGCAGGCTAACCACTGAGCCACTGTGCCACACTTGTCACAGGTGCACAGTTGCATGTTAAAGATAGTGCAGGCACAAGGAAAGCCAGTCTTTCAGCAGGTATCGCTGAGCAGCATGTTGTTGTGGGAACAGCGTGTGATAAGATGGGATGGAAACCAGACATTAGAGCCACCATAGAGGCAGGGTAAGCAAGTTAGGAGACAGGTTTCATAAAATACTGTGAGAGAACGTGCTAGACCCAGTGATGGGAAACACTCCAAAAAAACTTTAAAAAATTCAGACTTAGCCAAAAAAAACATAAGATTCATAGGTCTTTAACTTTTTCAAGGAAGTAACATTTCAAGCAGACAGTAGAAAATGTCATAATATGTTGAATTAGATTTATAAGAGGCATTTGACAAAGTTCCACATGACAGGCTTTAATGTTAACTTCAAAACATTAATTATTACAGCAAATCCTAAGGAAAAACAAAACAATGAGAATGGGTAGAAAACAATAAGGGCTAGATTTTAACGGAGGTGGTGGGAAGGATATGTGGGAAACTTCCTGACTCAGCAGACCTATCTCCTTTAGAAAACTGCCAGGCCTCCATACTTTAATTTTGGGGATGCAGCAGGAGGATGGGATTCAGGCTTGCTATCACTGTTGGAAGTTCAGAGATGGCCACAGAAAAAGGCATGTCTCTTAACCCTGGTTAGAAGGCCATAAGAAATAGGAAGAAAAATAGACCTTCAGCCCCTCAAGCCTGCTCCACCATTCAATAGGATCATGGCTGATCCAGTATTCCTCAGATCCACTTCCTGCCCTTTCCCCATAATCCTTGATTCCCCTACTGATCAAGAATCTATCTGTTTCAGCCTTAAATGTATACAAGGACTGTGCCCCCTTAGCTGTCTGTGGCAAGGGCTTCCAAAGAGTCTAACCCTCGAGAGAAGAAATTCCTGTTCATCTCAGTCTTGAATTGGTGCCCCTTTATTCTGAGACTTTGCTGTCTGGCCCTAGACTCTCCCATGAGGGGAAACGTTTGCTCATCATTCACCCTGTCAAGTCCCTTAAGAATCCTATGTGTTTCAAAGAGATCACCTCATTGTTCTAAACCCCAATGGTAGAATCACAATCTGTTTAGTCTTTGCTCCAAAGACAATCCATACACACTGGGGATCATCCCGATGAATGTTTTCTGAACTGCCTCTAATGAAATGATATTTTTCCTTAAATGAGGGGACCCAAACTGCTCACAAAACTTCAGAATAAAAACCAAAAGAACCATGGATGCCGTAAATCAGGAACAAGAACAGAAGTTGCTGGAAATGCTCAGCAGGCCTGGCAGCATCTGTGAAGGGATAAAACAGAGTTAACGTTTCGGGTCTGGTGATCCTTCCTCAGAATTTCTGAGGAAGGGTCACTGGACCTGAAACGTTAACACAGTACTTCAGATGTGGTCTCACATCTTTAGTATTAATGAGATGTTTGAAGTATCTTCCACCGTAAAAACTGATACAAAATATCTATTTAACTCTTTTGCTATTGCCTTGTTCTGCAAAATTGTCTCCCCGGATTCATTTTCTAAGGAGATTATGTTCACTTTGACCTCTCTCTTTTTATATATTTAAAGAGGCTCTTATTGTCAGTTTTTATATTCCTCACTAGTTTGCCCTGGTAGTTTATTTTCTCTGTCTTTAATACCTTTTTAGACCTCATTTGCTGGATTCTGAATTTATACCAGACTTGGGGGTGATCAATGTCTGTTTTTTCTCCTATGTGCTTTTTCTTTAAACTTTATGCTGTCCTTAACTTCCTTGGTTAGCCGTTGGATTATCACGCTCTTAGAATCTTTCCTCCTTACTGGGATGTATATTTGCTAAGAACCATGAATTGACTCCTAAAATGTCTGCTACTGCTTGCTTACAGTCATTCCCACCAATCTCTGCGCCTAATTAATTTTAGTCAACTGTATCCTTATTTCATTGTAATTTCCTTTACTTGTGTTAAATGTGGTTGTTTCTGATCCAGGTTTCTCACTCTCAAACTGAACATTAAATTCCATCGTGGTGTTATGATCACTACTATACAGGCGATTTTTTAGTCTGGGCTTCTATGTATCCTGTTAATATATTCCTTACAAACTATGAACTAAAAAAATGAGCAAAAAACATCTCTTCCCCTCTGTACTGAATTCCTGCACTGCTCTAAAATCCTGGATCTATATACTCACTGTGTCTCACTCTGGATGTGACCTCTCCTTCCTGACCATGTGAGCCTTCCCTCTCATAAATAGAGCTGAAGTGAGCTGAGATGACTGACATTAGTTAAACTTCAAAAGTAATTAGCACCTATTGAAGACCTATTCAGGCTTCAGGTGATTGACTGATAACTGTCCCTCAGTCAGCTACCTTTTTAATCTTTAAACAAAGACTAGTGAATTTTAATGTTTAAAAATGGAAAAGAAAAAGAAAGATTTACCTGTTCTATTCCCATGCTGCTCCTAAATACCTGAACTACATACTGTTTTAGACTGTTTCTCATTCCGGATGTGATCTCTCCTTCCTGACCATGTGAGACCTGCCTGTAGTTCTCTGAATCATTAGCCTAATTATAATGTAGACTGTTAGGTCCTCCAATCTCAATCCTTCAATTCTGCACTCGCCCTCTGTGTCATTTTCATGAACCCTCGTATTCCCCATGCCCCTCCATTACCACCTTCTAAATATCAAGGCGAGCAGACCACTGGAGCCATCTAATGACGAAAAAAAAATCAAACTTCTAACAATCTAAGTGGGCTCTCACTCCTTACACTTGAAATTTGAAAGAAAAATCTCATTCATTGAGCCCAAACAGCAAAACTAAATTTCCCCAAATAATCATTATATTGTAAAAGCAGAAACTTTTGTTCACTAACCATGTCAAAGGTATAATTTAATAACCTCTTAGAACTGACAAACAAAATATGAACTCAGCTCCCTGTTGAGATAAGTGGCTTTGGAGCTTTTGAAACTCAGCCAAGCATATGTCATAGGAATAATTGTAATAAGAATTCTTGAGAAATATCAATACTGAAACCTATTAAAACTGTAGACAGAGATGGCTAATGTTATTTCTAAGCTACACTCAATGATCTGTCAATCAGTATACTCTGGCAGTGGGTGCCTGCTTTTTCACTTTAACTGAAAGCTGCAATCTGTTATTTTCTTACATTTTTAAAGGGCTGTGGATTTAAATCATTTCCAATCATGTCATTCCAACAAATGTTAGGTCTACACTAGACAAGCATTTGTGCCTTCTCTATAAAATCTCAGCTTTCATATAATGCTTTAGTCCTTTGGAACAGCCCAAAGTGAGTCTGTTAGGACCCAGCACCAATTTCACATGGCCTAGAATATGTGGATTTCCCACCCGTCCAATTCATTCCCATCCTCCTTCTGCCTTCTAGCATAAATTTGAATCACCCATGGTAAATATCTGTTTTAAACATTTTTACAAGAGTCGTATAAGAGTCGTGAATATCTTGAATGAGGTCCTGAGGCTTAGTGTTGGGATCATAACAATTTCTAACTTGTGCAAAAAGCTGAATTCAGAAACTCAACTCAAATTGGCCAAATTTGTACACCCTGACAAACAAAGGAGTGCAGTGGGATTGAGGGAAGCGGTTTAGAAGTCACAGAATGAATTGAATGCAGGTCAGAGGAACAAGGGCAGATGAAATTTAATACAGGCAGTTGTCAAGTACATGTGCCACTTTGCCTTTGCCTTTGCCTTTTATTCTTACCTATGTAAAAGATTTTGGAATTGCCAAAGATCAAAGTGAAAATGATCTTGTTTTAAAGGCTGAATATGTATAATCATTAACGTGTTACAGCAATCAATAAAACCAACAGAATGTTGAACTAAAATAAAACAAAGAACTGCAAATGCTGCAGATCTGAAACAAAAGCAGAAATTGCTGGAGAAATTCAGCAGATCTGGCAGCATCTATGGAGAGAAAGCAGATTTATCGTTTCGAGTACAGCAACCCATTTTCAGTCATTTTGAACTATAAACGCAAACGGCACCGTTGCCACACCACATCTGGACTGCTTTATCTAATCCTGGTTCCCAAGGCTGAAGGAACACAGGCATGCATTTGCAACAGTCAAGAGGATGCTGATCTTTGCTGTAAAGGGAAAACTTATAGAAATGTGGACATTTCAGCCTGGAAATTATATCCAAAGGGAGAAAGAGAAGGCGATTAAACTGAATGATTCATGTGGAAGGAAACTTGATAGTATTTCTTTAAAGCTGCAACATTCTATACTTCAGTTGATACACGTGTCCGGTTCAGAGGTGCTCCATTGTGTGTGTGATATGTTGTGCTTTCACATTCAATTTAAAGATCTGGATTACAGAATCAACCACTTTATTAAAACAACACCATGTAATTTATTTTTGCCAATATTTAGACACAATGGATTGACAGATAGCCCTGTTTATTTATGAAAAGCATGTTTATAAGTAGCCAGTGAATAAAGAAATCCCTGCTAGCTCTTGTGTTCAGTATTAGTGTTAATGGAAAATGCAATGATATTTTCATCCACTTTGCTGTTCTGAGCATCTTTCATTCAGGGCATTTCTGCTTAGTCCAAAAATGTCTTATGCAGTTAGAAGCAAGTAATATCACAGGGGCCTTGTAGAGTGCTTCAGGGTTCATTGCCAGCATCTTCCAACTGCTGTGCACCTCCTGTTGCCTGACTGATTTAAGTAAGTTGAGTTCCTAATTGCATTTTTGATAGTATATATTGTGATTTTATTTTGCCTGCGCACTGCCCATGTTTAATGCTGGTATTTGTCATTAAAAGTGGCATGTGAACATTGTTTCCACTATTGCAGCCCTCATTATGAGGTTAATTGGCTGTTAGTCACTCTGTAAACATTAGCAACACTCATTAGCGCTCAGTGGAAACTCTGTGCAAGTGATAAATATACCACTTATGTACATACAAAATCTCAGTGTTAAATCAGCCCAAACTGTATGTAGGAGAATTCAGGCTAAACCATCTAGATGAATATAGTCACTTTGTTTTCACTGTTATTTAGTCCATAATATTCCTTTTACTAATAATTTATAACAATCACTGTTGCTCAGTTCATGAGTGCATTGCTAACTGCAGTAATGAACCACAGTGGTCAATTTGATTCCTGAATTTACTGATCTCTGATGTAACGATAATAGGGATGCTACAATGCGACCCAACACAACTTGGTAAAGGGAGGTGGGTAAATCAGCTTGGGTTCTTGCTTCAAATTACTCTCCAGCAAGCCCTCCCAAAAATAAGTATATGTGAGTGTCATATAGAGGAAAACATTTCCTCTCTAATAATTTCTTCAGTTGAATAACCTGCAAATACTCATTGTCAGAGCTTGCTTATGCAGAATGGTAACATTGTCTAAACACCAGAGGTCAGCACAGACCCACAGAACATATGAACTAGGATTAGATGTAGGCCACTCGGTCCCTCTGCCTTTACTGCCATTCAATAAGTTCATGATTGATCTGATGACTCCACCTTCCTGGGAGCCATTCACCTCCTCACTTATCAAGAAATCATCTACCTCTGCCTTAAAAATATTCAAAGTCTCTGCTTCCACTTCCTTTTTGAGGAAGAAAGTTCCAAATACTCATGACCCTTAGTGAGAAATAAAATCTCCCCATCTCTGTCTTAAAAGGGTGACCCCTTATTTTTAAAGAGTGACCACTAGTACTGGATTCTTCCAAAAGGGGAAACATCCCCTCCACATCCATCTTGTCAAATCCATTAAGGCCTTATGTTTCAATCAAATTGTCTTTTACGCTGCTAAGGTCTAGCAGGTACAGGCCTAACCTGTCCAACCCTTCCCCATCAGGCACCCTCCCCATTTGAATGACTTCTCTGAACTGTTTCCAATACACTTATGTCCTTCCTTCAACAAGGAGACCAATACTGTAAACAGTACTCCAGATGTCCTCTCATGAATGTCCTGCATAACTGAAGAATAACTTGCCTATGTTAAGTGATTAATTCCCCTCAAATTAAATAATTCTATTAGCTTTCCTTATTACTTGCTATCCCTGCATATGAGCCATTTGTGATTCATGCACTCAGATATCTTTCTGCATCTCAGCTCTGTAATCTGTCACCATTTAGATAATATACTTTTTTTTACTCTTCCAAGCAAAATGATGAATTTCACATTTTACCACATACTCCATTTGCCAAATCTTTGCTTGCTCACTTAATCTGACTGTATCTCTATAGCCTCCTAATGACCTTTCAACAACCTGCTGTCCCCACTATCTTTGTATCATCAAGTTTAGCAACCGTACCTTCAGTCCCTTCAACCAAGTCATTTACATGAATTTTAAAATGTTGGGATCCCAGCACTGATTCCTGTGACACACCATTCATTACATTGTGCCTACCAGAAAAAGACCAAATTTATGCCTACTTTCTGCTTCCTGTTAGCTAGACAATCTTCTATTTGTGTCAATTTAATGCCCCATATGATGTTTCTATTTTCCACAACAGTACCCCATATGGTTGAGTATATTTAAGTGTTATAATTCAACTAATAGATTTGCACGTAGGTATTCTCTTTGCCTGTCTTTAGTTAAGACCGGTATAAAGTTTATATTTTTGTCTCATTCCGTCTCTGGTATTGCCTCATGGATCAAAGCTGGCAGCAGCTTTGCCCAAATCAACTTCAAGGCCAAAGAGTTCAGAATTCCACAAATCAGAGGTCTTCTTATAAGATATGTGTCTGCCTGCCTTAGCTGTTAATGTTCTTGTTCATTGGTCAGATTTTTTTAGTGTACTCTCATATTTTGTGTTTATATTCCATTGCCATTCTGAGGGAATTTAGCTTTGCTGAAATTGTCAAGTATTTTATGATGTTCTAAACTAGAGTTTGAGGTTCCTGTTCTGCTGGGATACTCCCCTTCAGGATAAATTTCTGACACACTGACACACTTTTCCATTCTCTTTGATTCTACACCAATTGCAACCCATTTCCCTGGTTTTGTGATCATTCACTATTCAGGCTTGGTCTCCTGGCGGGATGGAGTAACCTACCAAATTTTATGTTGTTCCCATTTCCTGAGTTCCCAATGATCTGGATCTTGGAAAGATAGCAGAACACAGGTCAGTGATGAGTAATTGTGGTGTCCACAGGCATATCTAAGACTTGGCCTTGGCCTGGAATAAACAAGAGTTTGACAAATGCATGAAATGACACAGATTTTCAAAGTTGTCTGTTTTCAGTTGGTCTCTACAGTTTCTCTCCTGAGCAGTTTTTCAGCATCACATCTGGAATTACTGAAGTTAAGTGACCCATCCCTGACCCTGATTGCTTTCATAGAGTCGAGAGCAAGGTCACTACACACTGGGATTGTGACTCCACTGCGTTGACTGCAACAGTCAGATCGGGACATCTTAGCTCTGTTTTTCATATTTCTCATTTTCAATTGTTACCAAAATCCCATATATTAAAAAATGATGTATAAATAGTTCTTATTTACTTAATTTGATGACCATTGGGAAATAGCAAAGTCATATGACTGTAATTTGCTTCTATGCTTTTCTTTCAGTTTCACATGAAATAATATCAGGTATGAAATGATGGTTGTATTTTTCCTCAATTCCTATCTTGAACAGTGGAAAGATTGTCTCGGACAAAAACGGCAGAATAGTTCCAAATAAGCAGATTACTTTAAAAATAAAGGAACTTAACAAAATAAATATGCACATATTTTTGCTGAGTTCTTATAACACAGAATTTGCTACTTGAATTTCACCTTTGAAAATGTAACACATATTTTTCCAGTGGCATTCATTTCAATATGATTATCTTTTTCTTAACTTTAGGGACACAACATTTTTGCTAACCTTTCATCCAAAGACTACAGTGATTTGATGCAGCTGCTAAAACAAGCTATCCTATCCACTGACCTCATGCTTTATTTTGAGTAAGTTTTTCTATTACAGATTAAATGCAACACAAATATTCCACACAGGTTAATTATAGTTCATGTTATTAATGCACTACAATTTAATGATTGTACCATTTTGCCAGCTTGATAGCTAGTTGTAAAGTTAGTAGCACTCTTGCCTGTCATTCAGATAGTTCAAGTCTTATTTCAGCACATAATCTGGGCTAGCACTTCATCAAAATACGTATTGCCGTATTTGAAATGCAATCTTTTGGATAGGATCTTAAACTGCAACTCTATTCATGGGACTATGAATGGTCTCCTGATACCATCACTTAATATCATTCGAGCATTCAATCCATTATTACCCCCTCTGCATATAATAACAGTGATTGAACTTCAAAAATAATCCATTGGTTTTAGAGTAATTTGCAATGTGACAAGGTACGGTATCAGCACAGGTTCTTTCTTCTTTCTGTTTGTTTTGTGACTTGTAAATTTGCACACCTACAAAGGGGATCTGTAGAAAAGTGAGAACTGCTGGAATCACTCAATGTTCTACCAGTACCTATAACCATGCACAAACTCCCAAAGAGAATTTGTGTGTCAAGGTGATTTGCTCTGAAGTGTTTCTTCCTCAAGCTATATTTTAACAGTTATTTAAAAGCTTATAATTTATTGAATTAAAGGTACTAAGGAGATTAACAAGTTATTTGACCAAGTTTATTGCTGTATTATGCATGAACTTTATCAGATGTACTAATTATAATAGGCTGGTTCAATTTGGTCTGTATTACTGGTCATTTGTATTTTTAGTATGTTAAAGTAAGCATTTTAAAACCGGTTTCATTTAATCAAATAATTAGCAGATTGCTCATATATCAGCATTTATTGCTGACTGAAGCTAATTAGATGCCAGCAGTTATATGGCATACTCAGTTGTTGGTTTGTTGGAATGTGCTAATTTCCCCAAGTGTAGTATATCAACCGTGTGTAGAATTGTAATGCTACATTGCTACCCAATATAGATACAGTAAAACATTTCCTCTTTCTCATTTAAATGCAGGCAGCGCACAAAGTTCTTTGAGTATGTAATGTCTGGGGAACATAACTGGCATCTTGAGAAGCACAGAGAAATGTTGAGGTAACCCAGGATTCTGAATTTGTTTCATCTTTTGCTCATGTACTATGTGTTTGCAATACTTTAATAAATTCTAAGCAATATGTCAATGGTAAACAAAATCTTGTTTAATTTCTTACATGAAAGGCAGTATATAAATGCAAGTTGTATGTGTTGGTTTCACATCAAATGGTGCATTTGCTGGCAGGGGGATCCATGGGGAGACAGAATCCCATTACCCAGTTTCTGTAGGAATTTGATCAATTATAGTTGTGGATAGGATGAACATTAGACCCAATCTGAAAACTTACAATTTAAAGTTCATTTACAAATGCCTCAAATTTTGGGTATTTGGAATTTGAAGAGACACATCCCTTTTTAGTAATTATTACAACACATTTGCTCAGCCAAGTCATGAATCAAGTGCTATACGTGAGTATTTTGAATTTGGTCTACATATGTCATGGACACCTCCATCTTGATGGCCCTTATGGTCAACTTATTGAGTGCTTGGCTAGTTGAATAAGTGTTGTTGGCGATGACTGCTAAGTTAACTGGTGAGCAGGAGGCAACAGCTACCAACATTGCTGACTCTCTCGGTTCCAGGGATTTATGTTGCTTTAGTGGGTTCTTTATGAGAATAGAAAGCAAGCATCCATCAATAGTTCTCAAATGATTCAGTTTCAGAGTTCTGTTGACATCAATAAATGATTTGAGTTTCAGGCTAATAGGGGATAACATTGGAACCACTCAACTACTTTCATGGTGACTTTCCCAACTATGATCTTGTATGTCCTCTATGGAAAACTGCAGGCTTTTTAAAAATAATGAAATTCTGGATGATAGTCAAAATTGCTGACAAATGAGATTAAGAATTATTTGCATCCATAATGTCTTATTACATGAATTGGGGAAAATGACTTGTGCAACCTGGTATAAAGTTTTTTTCTGGTGCTTTACTCCTCGGATTCATCAACCAGCCATGCTGTGTATCCAAGAGACAGCTAACCATAGCAACAGTAAAATAATAGGATTCAGTAATAGTGCTTCTATTGAACAGAAAATGTAATGAAAAAATCCAGAGGAGAGGGAAAAAAGTACATTGTTCCAACAGAAAAGAGCAAATAAATTATAATAAAGCATTTAAAATGTTATTGTAATGATCAAGCTCAAATTGTTCCAGCATTTCTTACAGGCACATTCAATTTCATTTGTCATGAATAGCCATGAGATGACTACTGCATTTTATTTTGACAACATCAGATCTATGCTGATGACAGCGTGTGATTTAGGCGCAGTTACAAAACCTTGGCAGATCTCACGGCAGGTGAGTA
The DNA here is from genome assembly GCF_021869965.1 of Rhincodon typus. Taxonomy (NCBI): domain Eukaryota; kingdom Metazoa; phylum Chordata; class Chondrichthyes; order Orectolobiformes; family Rhincodontidae; genus Rhincodon; species Rhincodon typus. The sequence continues at coordinate 99,076,249 of NC_063333.1, read as the reverse complement.
CTAGAAGCCTATATCCATTATGATGTGGCATAAGAAGTGCACTAAAGCTGTACTACTAACAGACTTAAAGTCATACATTTGTTTTCAGTTTTCCTTTTATATTCTTAAGTTCCCTTATTGCTTAAAAGTAGCTTCAGAATATAAAAATAGAAATTGCTGGAGAAATGCAGCAAGTCTGGCAGCACCCATGGGGAGAAAGCAGGGTTACCGTTTCAGAACTGGTTCTGAAGAAGGGTCACTGGATCCGAAACGTTAACTCTGCTTTCTCTCTGCAGGTGCTGCCAGAACTGCTGAGTTTCTCCAGCAATTTCTGTTCTGTTTCCAATTTCCAGCATCTGCAGTTCTTTGGCTTTTTTTTTAAAGCTTCAGAATATCATTATTTTTAGTCATTAATAATTGAACAACATTGGCCACTAAGTGCCAAGAAAAGTGACATGCATAAATTATGGAAGGAAAACATTATATTTGAGTAGGACTTTAACAATGATTTAGTTTAGCCCCCAATGTATACTGTTTGCAAGATTGATAATTTATCATCACCTATTGTGCTATAAGTACATTTTGCTCCTGTTGCAAAAGCTAATGTTCAATATGGGTTTTTATACTGGTATAGTTACAAATGTTCTTTTATTAAATTGTCTCTCTTCAAATGTGGTGTTGTCACTGTTACAATGCAAATTTGTATTTTTATTTGTGCCACTAATGTTAGTTAACCCTGCTTCACTGCTTTAACAAGACAATACCAAACTTCCCCTTTTCCTCCCATGATTTGACCATGCGTACAATAATGCTGACGTTCACAAAATGAAGGGATAAAATGTCCAGAAAGAGGCTGTTGTCCTCAATAAAGCAAATCGGCAGGAGTCCATGATGTTGGTCTGCTTTTGGAACGTGTACATTTATCGTGTTATATAAAGTATCCAAGGAACAAGATGAATGACCCAGATAAAGATGAACTTTAAAACTTATATTTCAAGACTATTAATTTCAAACAAAGTATGAAAGTAACAAATGCAAATTAAAATTTGAATGTTAAATTGGACTGTGATGAAAGTGCAATATTTTACTCAGTGACAAAAAGTTTGCTCTTATTGCTACAATAACACACACATTACCCACTTTGGAACATCTTCTCTTCTCACACTGCCAAAGAATGTATATATATCCTGAGCTCTTCCAGGAACCATCCCTATTGCGTTTTGATATTTCAAAATTTTCATAGTGCCCTCGGCATGAGCAATAAGCATCCACTCAATATCATAATGTGGACATCAAGTACAGAAAATATCCTAAATTAATTACTGCACCTTGTAAATTAGATAAAGAAAAGTAATTGCTGTTTGAGATATTGCACCTAATCTCATTCAGGATGACAGAAAAATGATTTATTCTTTTTGTGCATTATGAAGCAATCTGTTTAACTATACCAGAACCTATTTACATATGCAACATTGCACAGTTCTATTTACACAACTAATGATTTCTGTGCAATAAGGTATCGATTTTCAAATGTTGCTCTTTATTAAAGGGAAATTATTATTGTCACAAGAGGCATAAAGAACATCACCACAATTTCATCACGAGCAACAAGATGGCATTTTTGGAAGAGTTCAACATAAATCACAACCCTTTGCTGTATGTTTGACAAACATGCATGACCATTTTGAGAAAACTGCGAGATTGGTCATACTTCCTTGTGTCTGCCAAAGTGACTATTAGGAATGTGTGCTCTGTGCACGGTTTCTGTAAAATAGTCCTACTTCATCACTAAACCTGTCATGAAGATAGGTAGCTCTTAAAGCAATTGAAGCACAAGTTTCAATTCTGCATCTGTGCCAGATATAGAAAAATTGTAGTTGTAGCAGAATCCACAAATGACTGGACAAAACATAGGTCACTACTAATCTTATTTTTCCTGGCCAGAAAGGCAGGTAACATAGCACAGAGTGAGATACTGTGCATGAATTTGGCTTGTCATTTTAGAACTGCTACCATTATGTAGTCTAGTCAATCTGAAATCAGTCCAGATAAGTTTCTAAAGCATTTGTATTTATGTATTGTAGGTAGCTGAATTGGTGACCAGTGAATTCTTTGAACAAGGGGACAGAGAGAGGGTTGAACTAAAGCTAACACCAGCTGTAAGTATTAATTTTTAAATTTAGGTTTTTTAAAAAAATGCCATGACTTTATTTTTCTGTTATCTCCAATCACTCATTCTATTAAGGTAACTGCAGACTTGCAACATTGATATATGTTTTTTAAAAATAATTAAAGATAGGTTATGTAATAATGACCCGAAGTCTGATCTTCATTTAGCTTTTCAGTAAATGCTTCAGTTATTCTCCATGGGATATTTAGTGCTGAATTTGATCAAAAATTGGTTGTGTCAATTTCAGAGAGATTCATGGAAGGTTTTTCTGTGTGAACTCTTGCAAGTTACCTCACATAATTTTCCGCTGTTCACCTCATTATGTATGCACCTACACCTGGATGATGCCACACTTGCACTATCCTACACTTGCCAGTGGCTTAAGTACTCATCATTGCCAGAACCTTCTGGAATTTGTGCCGCTAAGCCACATTTAAACATGCGCAACCCCAGGCAACAGAGGACCCCATGGTGTAGGTCATTAAAGTGCAGAAGCAGACAGAAGAATAGCAGACAAGTTCGTCAGTAGCATTCAGGAAACTAACTTGAAGGCTGTGCAGCAACATTATCTGCAACATGCTGCCTGAGATGTGCAATCATCTGGTTGCCTCTGTGGAAGGGTTGAAGGCTGCTACGAAGATCCAGGTCGAACACACACTGTCTGGTGGATATATGCACAGATCTACAGTCTATCATTCTAATCACTGATGCTCAGCAGAGGAGGAAGCACATATGAGACCCCGAGAAATCTCAGGACTGTCCAGGGGAACCTGGTCTCTCCAATCCTGCCTGAATTCCAGTAAACTTTACTGTAAATAAGTTATCGCATTTATCAATAAATGTTTATTTTTCATCGTGAGTTCTGTGAGCAATTGCCATTGTAGATACTGCTATAAGAATGAAGATAAAGATGCTAGCCATTCTTCATGACTATGCAATGTTCTAACCTGCCTGAACAACAGCTATCCCTTCCATAGTAACTATACTAACATGAAATTTCAAGATGATTGAATGAGAAAGCATCAGATGTTGTGAAGTCTTTCATCAGTGTGTAACCTTAACTTTTGTTAAACAACAGGATGAACATAACATCAAACTGGTGCACTGCATTTGTAATTTTGATTATACAGGGGATGCTCTCTGCAAATTCCAGAAGTTTACAGTCAGAGAAAGAAGTTGAATGAAGCTCACAGTGAAATGCTGCCTGTGATGCATAGGCTGATGCTGTTGTGCTGCGGGATCCTGAAGGGGTTGTTCATCTCAAGAACCCATTTCTCATTGTCTTAATCAATACAATGCTGCGGTTCTCCCAAGTCCTTATTGACAATTCCATCGCGTTGTGATTCCTTCAGTTGTCTGGAGCACAGAATCAAGATTTATGTGGTGTGGCTCATCTGAATGGTACAGCAGTGAAACCCCAGAAATGACCTGCATGAGAAGCTGATGTGGAACAAGCCCCTTAAGGCCCTTGTCAGCTCCAGTGGAAGGAAGCATGGAATTACTGATACTCTACACATCATAACATGGCATTGTAATTGCTCCTGTAAACAGGGCATTGCCACAGTGCCATTGCCTGTCTCTCAACTGCAAGGCATTCCATGAAAGATGAGTGACTATGCAAATGCTGAATGGTCATGAGGACACCAGAGGCTGGCAACTCCATACTGGGACGTTGCTCCAAATGTGCTGGAGGTTGTTGATGGTCCTGACCACATGGTGTAGGCCATGAAAGTTTGGAAGGCGATTGCAATTGTTGAAACTATGGTGAATATTTACAGCTTGCCTGATATTACTTGTGCTTCATAGCGACTAGTAGGATTAATTTGTAATGTTGAATGATATTGCCAAGATTCCTTGTGGTCAGTAATTTTAGTTAACAGAGTAATTTGATGGATGAGGTCCAAATACAGAGATATATGTAAACACATTTCTTGAACATGAATTGTATGAGTGTCTGTTTAATGTGATTGCCTCTTGAAGGGCCTCACATCACACAAAACTAGAGCTTACTTCCTCAGAGAGAGAATAAAAAAGTACTCTTCCCATTCCAAGTTTGATGGCAGCCATTTTCCATTTTGATTGAGCACTGGGCATTTGGATGAGGATGGAAGGCAACAAAGATAGCATTACACAGAGTGTATCACAGGCTCAGTCTCTCAGTCTTGGTGACCTCTCAAAACTTCATGTTCTTTTCAGCATTACCGTCCCTTTCAACATCTTTAACTTTGATCTTCCTGACGTTCCCACCCAACTCTTCTATTGAACTGTCCATCTCCCCATTTAATCCCCTGGTCCCCGGGCATACAACTCAGTATGCCAAACATTGTTATGCACTGTCCGCCATTGAAGTCAAGGAGGTGGTTGATAACCATTGATAACCAAATACACACCCAGCAGCACCCCTTATCATTGCCATGCTCTTATCATCTCCCCCCTTTATATGTTGAGCTGCCCTAGGAGTGTATTCTGAAATGCTGGGGGACAGCTAACCAAGATAGAAGCCAAAGGATCAACTAGCTAGCTGGAAATATCAGGTACACGCTCTGACTTTCATACTGGGAATTGTTGCCATCTAGGGTGGAGTCTTATTAGGTTCTGAGTATTGTGGACAGTAGTGAGATGAAAGGTAGAATTGGACAAGATGTTGAATGAGGTCCATCTTGACGTCAAGATCAACTCATGCACCTTGTGTGAATTTCTAAAACAGCATAGAGCCACGCAACAGTAAGTTTACACTTGACGCTAGTTATTATTTGTCGAACATCTTGTTAGCAGTCATACTTACCACAGTTTGTTTTAGAACCAGAAACCAGAGCTAGAGTTTGGTGGGTTCAACACATATTAGCTTGCTGTGAAAAAAAACCCTCCATTTTGGAAACCAAGCACCAACATTTTGAGCATACTCCATTGGCATCAGCTGCATACATCCCACATCCATGGACACTGGCATGCAATGTGTCCCAGCCTCTTATGAACCTGTAACAGGATGTTTGTGCACTTCAATGATGGACCTTGGCTGCACAGGTGACTTTCATTAAAATGCTGCAGCAAGAGCATTATGTGCTCAGGGACATGCACCCAGCTCATGAACTGGACCTGGCTGCATCTCTGGGCGCTTTACTCTCTCCACTCACCGTCATAGCACTCTCTCACTCAGAGCCCAACTGAATGCTTGCAGCTACTGGACTTGCATTGGCTTGCCATGCCTTTTTGTGCATTGCCCTCTCAACAGAGATACCAGGCTTATATTACTGTCTCGCTGTGCCATTTGGAGTGGATCAAAGCTAGGAAGCAAGCTTGACAACTGTCAGCAAGCCTCAACCCAGTCAAGGGACCCTGCTTAGGACAGTTACAGTCAGGGTCATTTGCTGAAAAGTGTGACAAGCCAATTGGAAGGCACCTCTCCATCTATCTCAACTGTGTCTGCTCTACTGTTAAATATTCTCACTTATTACCACAGATGAAAGCAGATGTACACTGTTACTGCTGGTGCAGGCGGGTGGTTTCCTGGTTGAATGAGTAAGCCACACACTTGGAGCATTAATGATTAGTGGGATCACAGATTGTATTGGGTGGGGGCAAGCGGGGAAGATGTTGCATGGATTATTGAGAAGGGCAGAGCACAAGCCTGGGTGGGAGCTGGGTCCAGTATCAGAGAGAGATTTTGTACCTGAGGTTTGAATAGCAAGATGAAAAACTCACTGGAAAACAGTGAGAGATCCAGTTGCATGGATGTACATCTCATTATTACCTGTCCACCTCATTTCTGCGCCGTTTGGTGTTCTCCCTACAGCAGAAAGAAACTAGGGGCTGAATCATATGGTTTTTAGGCTATGTGTGAGTCTTTTCAAGTCTGGCGGAGTGATTCTTGCTGTGAGATTGTGTGGGTTTTATTGCTGTATCTTAAAAAAGCTCACTGCATTAGGAGGTGTTTCTGTCCTTATGGAGACTATCACATCTGATTTCTGTCCCATCTTACCACACACCGTTCCGAGAACAACTCAGTGGAGATTTCGGAATTGACCAGCATCCCTGGTGCTGGTGCCATATTTAAAGGGCCATTGTGGATCTGAATAAGCAGTCGTAGCCTGGAGCTGCCCTGCACAATTCTTGTTCTGTGCCCTGGGCATGGCAGACAGGAGAAATCGCACCTTGCTTTGCGTGACCAGCCTTGGAGCTCCTACTGAATTGGATGGTCACAGTCAGGACTTCCTTTTCCCCTGTTACCAGCAGTAGTGATCATAATACCAGGTGGTGCCAGCTTGGTCTGAGGTTGGCAACCAGGCAAAAACAGTCTCAACCATCTGGAGGATTGCTCAGCATGGGAAGTAGGTAAATGTCCTTAACCGTTCTGCCTCCCAAAGCTTAGGTGGGAAATTGAGAAGAAAAATTCTTGACATTGAGAATTTCATTTCGCTGATTCCACCATATTTTTCCAACTACTTCAGAGTCACCCAGGGGCTGGGAAAATTCTGCCCATAGGGTCACAGTTTCTACCCAAAATTCAAATATGCATTGGTTTTAAAAGGTAGTTAATTGGCATATATTTGTATTACTTTATCAAGGAATACATTATCTAAGAAATGTGAAATTTATTTTAGTTCATCAATCAATTTGAACTGAAAGTAATTAAGAATTATTCAAAGATAGTAAGAACTGCCGATGCTGGAGTCTAAGATAACAAGGTGTGGAGCTGAAGGAACACAGCAGGCCAGGCAGCATCAGAGGAACAGGAAAGCTGCGTTTTGGGTCGGGACCTTTCAGAAATGGGGGAGGGAGAAGGGGGCTCTGAAATAAATAGAGGGGGGAGGTGGGGCTGGGAAGGTAGGTGGGATGGTGGTAGGTGAGTACAGATAGGCAGTGTAGGGGATTGTTCAGTGAGGTGGGAGGACCAGTTAGGTGGGAGAGAAAATGGACAGGTCAAGGAGGCAGGGCTGAGAGGGAGGGTTGATCATGGGATGAGGCCGGGGTGGGGAGATTTTGAAGCTCGTAAAGTCTACATTGAGACCATTGGGTTGTAGGCTCCCAAGGCGGAATAGGAGGTACTACTCCTCCATTTTCCGGGTGGCGTCGTTGTGACACTGGCGGAGGCCCATGATGGACATGTCGTCCAGGGAGTGGGAGGGGGAGTTGAAGTGGTTCGCAACTGGAAGGTGTTGTCGTTTGTCGCAAACCGAGCGCAGGTGTTCCACAAAGTGGTCTCCGAGTATCCAGTTGGTCTCGATGTAGAGGAGGCCACATTGGGAACTTAAATTCCCCGTGCGAATGGCCTAAAAGCCCTCCGCTTCGTCCTCTTCCGTAGGTCCAACCAGTCCCCCTCCACTGACACCCTCATCCGTTTAACTGAACTCGTCCTCACCCGTAACAACTTCTCCTTCAACTCCTCCCACTTCCTACAGACTAAGGGGGTGGCCATGGGAACCCGCATGGGCCCAAGCTATGCCTGCCTCTTCGTAGGGTACGTGGAACAGTCCCTCTTCCGCAGCTACACCGGCACCGTCCCCCACCTCTTCCTCCGTTACATCGATGACTGCATCAGCACTGCCTTGTGCTCCCACGAGGAGCTTGAACAGTTCATCAACTTTACTAACACCTTTCACCCCAACCTCAAGTTTCACCCAATACAACTTAACCTGGACCATCTCTGATACCTCTCTGTCCTTCCCGGACCTCTCGGTCTCCATCTCTGGCGACCACCTTGAAATTGATATCTATTTCAAGCTCCCACAGCTACCTAGACTACACATCCTCTCACCCACCTTCCTGCAAGAATGCAATCCCCTACTCCCAATTCCTCCACCTCCGCCGCATCTGCTCCCAAGATGAGGCATTCCACTCCCGAACATCCCAGATGTCCTTGTATTTCAAGGTTACTGAGGGAAGCGAGAGAGGAAATAGCTGGGGTCTTAACAAATATCTTTGCAGCATCCTTGAGCACTGGTGAGGTCCCGAAGGACTGGAGAATTGCTAATGATGTCCCCTTGTTTAAGAAGGGAAGCAAGGATAATCCAGGTAATTATAGACCAGTGAGCCTGACGTCAGTGGTGGGGAAGCTGCTGGAGAAGATATTGAGGGAAAAGATCTATTTACATTTGGAAGAAAATGGGCTTATTAGTGATAGGCAGCATGGTTTTGTGCAGGGAAGGTCATGTCTTACCAACTTGATAGAATTCTTTGTGGAAGTGGCAAAGTTGATAGATGAGGGAAGGGCTGTAGATGTCATATACATGTACTTCAGTAAGGCATTTGATAAGGTTCCCCATGGTAGGCTGATGGAGAAAGTGAAGTTGCATGGGGTCCAGGGTGTACTAGCTAGATGGATAGAGAACTGGCTGGGCAACAGGAGATAGAGTTGTAGAGGAAGGGAATTTCTCAAAATGGAGAACTGTAACCAGTGGTGTTCCACAGGGATCTGGTTTGGGACCACTGTTGTTTGTGATATACATAAATGATCTGGAGGAAGGTATAGATGGTCTGATTAGCAAGTTTGCAGATGACACTAAGATTGGTGGAGTAGCAGATATCGAAGGGGAATGTCGGAGAATGCAGCAGAATATAGATAGATTGGAGAGTTGGGCAGAGAAATGGCAGATGGAGTTCAATCCAGGCAGATGCGAGGTGATGCATTTTGGAAGATCCAATTCAAGAGCAAACTGTACAGTAAATGGAAAAGCCCTGGGGAAAATTGATGCACAGAGAGATCTGGGTGTTCAGGTCCATTGTACCCTGAAGGTGACAACGCAGGTCGATAGAGTGGTCAAGAAGGCATACGGCGTGCTTTCATTCATTGGACGGGGCATCGAGTACAAGAGTTGGCAGGTCATGTTACAGTTGTATAGGACTTTGGTTCGACCACATTTGGAATACTGCGTACAGTTCTGGTCGCCACATTACCAAAAGGATGTGGATGCTTTTGAGAGGGTGCAGAGGAGGTTCACCAGGATGTTGCCTGCTATGGAGGGTGCTGGCTATCAAGAGAGATTGAGTAGATTAGTATTATTTACATTAGAAAGATGGAGGTTGAGGGGGGAGCTGAATGAGGTCTACAAAATAATGAGAGCTATAGACAGGGTGGATAGCAAGAAGCTTTTTCCCAGAGTGGGGGACTCAATTACTAGGGGTCACGATTTCAAGGTGAGAGGGGAAAAGTTTAAGGGAGATATGCGTGGAAAGTTCTTTATGCAGAGGGTGGTGGGTGCCTGGAACGTGTTGCCAGCGGAGGTGGTAGAGGCAGGCATGATAGTGTCATTTAAGCTGTATCTAGACAGATACATGAATGGGCAGGGAGCAGAGGGATACAGATCTTTGGAAAATAGGCAACAGGTTCAGATAGAGGATCTGGATCAGCGCTGGCTTGGAGGGCCGAAGGACCTGTTCCTGTGCTGTAATTTTCTTTGTTCTTCGTTGACCGCAACTTCCCTCCTTCAGTGGTCGAAAACGCTCTCGACCGCATCTCTTGCGTTTCCCGCAACTCTGCTCTCACACCCCCTCCCCACAATAAAAACGAAGACAGAATCCCCCTTGCCCTCACGTATCACCCCATTAACTTCTGGATTCAACACATCATTCTGCGCCACTTCTGCCACCTGCGATCTGACCCCACTACGAAGGATATATTTCCCTCCCCACTCTTATCTGCCTTCTGGAGGGACCGCTCTCTCCGCGACTGCCTCGTCTGCTCCACACTTCCCACTAGCCCCACCACCCCGGCACCTTTCCCTGCAACCACAGGAAGTGCTACACCTGCCCCTACACCTCCCACCTCACCTCCATCGCAGGCCACAAAAAAACCTTTCACATCAAGCAGATGTTCACCTGCACATCCGCTAATGTGGTATATTGCATCTGCTGTTCCCGATGTGGTCTCCTCTACATCGGTGAGACCAAGTGGAGGCTCGGCGACCGCTTTGTGGAACACCTGCGCTCAGTTCGCAACAAACAACAACACCTCCCAGTCACAAACCACTTCAACTCCCCCTCCCACTCCCTGGACAACATGTCCAACCTGGGCCTCCTCCAGTGTCACAACGACGCCAGCCGGAAAATGAAGCGCCTGCTATTCCGCCTTGGGAGCCTACAACCCAATGGTCTCAATGTAGACTTTACTAGCTTCAAAATCTCCCAACCTGGGCCTCATCCCAAGACCCACCCTCCCCCTCATCCCCGCCTCCTTGACCTGTCTGTCTTCTCACCAACCTATCTGCTCCTCCCGCCTCACTGACCAATCCCCACCACTGCCTGTCTGCACTCACCTATCGCCATCCCACCTACCTACTCCAGCCCCACCCCCCCATTTATTTCATATCCACCCTGGGCCTCCCCCATTTCTGAAGAAGGGTCCCGACCCGAAATGTCAGCTTTCCTGCTCCTCTGATGCTGCCTGGCCTGCTGTGTTCATCCAGCTCCACACTGTTATCTCAGAACTATTCAGTCTTGCTGACTCAATTAGAGCACTAACATTGAGACACTCGTGAGGTTGTTGACTTGCTTTCTGATCTGGCTGGTTATAGTTCAGAAATTTTGTCACCGTGCTAGGTAACATCATCAGTGTGGCCTCTGATGAAGCGATGTTGTTCTACTCCACTTAGTATTTAAATGGTATTGTCTGTTGAGGTGTTTTGTGTCATCTCCAGTTCTTTTTTGCAAGGGTTTGTAATATGGGGTTTGTATAATGGTAGAGAGGACTCAAGAAAGTCAGAAACATCATAATCCTACCAGCGGATAAATGGCACAAGACTGTCATTATGAACAAACCAGACTACATTGAGAAAGCACAGGCACTGTTTGGAGGTACAGACACTTACCAACAGGTGGAGACAGACCCAACACTGCAGCTAAGGAATAGGATCACCCAGACACTGAAGAGACTAAAGAATGCAGGACAAATAACCAAGACAGACTATATAAAAATGAAACTAGAAGGCACAAACACCTCCCGCTTCTACTCCCCAAAGTACACAAACCAGGCATCCACCTCAGACCCGTTGTCTCCTTACCGGGCACACTCAACATACAAACTGGCCAAGGACCTACAGAGACTGAAACACCTGGTCAACGGATCACCCCACTCTCTCCACTCAACCCAGGAATTCCTTAATAACCTCAGGAACATCAAAATCAACGATGATGAGATTATGGTATCCTTTAACGTCACAGCACTATTTGCGTCCACTGATGTCCCACTAGCTAAAGAAACACTGGCCACAATACTAGAGGAAACAGGAACGCTGACCGACAGCTCCATCAGCAAGGATAGCGTACTCAGACTACTGGACCTATGCCTCACCACACACTTCACCTTTAATGGTTAAGTATACAAACAAATTAATGGCACACCTTTTGGGGTCACACATCTCAGGACATATTGCAGAGGTAGTCATACAAAGATTGGAATGCATGACCCTCCCTTGTATACAGCCAAAACTGTGGATACGATACATGGATGACACATTTGTCATCATTAAATGCACGAAGTTAGAAGAGACACACTACCTCATCAACAACGTATTCACCAGGATCAAATTCACAAGAGAAGAGGAAAACAACAATCAACTTCCGTTCCTAGACATCAGGGTAGAACAAATGATGAACGGGGAATTCCAAACCACAGTATACAGGAAGACAACCAACACTGACCAAATCCTCAATTTCCACAGCAATCACCCCAAAGTCCACAAACAAAGCTGTGCTAGGACACTATTCAAATGGGCCACAACCCACTGTAACACACCTTTGCAAGAAGGAGGAAGAGCACCTGTACAAGGTCTTCGCTACCAACGGATACCCCACCATCTTCATCCGCAGATGCCTACTAGATAGACAAAACTGACACTGAAACTCTTACGACCACTAGGAGTCAGGATAGCACACAAATCCACAGCCACACTATGACAAGCACTCACAAGGACCAAAGACTCCATATCCACAACAGACAGGACCAATTTAGTATACAAAATACCGTGCAAGGACTACCACGAACATTACATCAGCCAGACAGGAAGGAAACTAGCCATCACGATACACGAACACCAGCTAGTAGCAAAACAACATGATGAACTTTCCCTCATTTCAGTGCATTCTGACAGTGAAGGCCATCAATTTAACTGGGACGACGTGACCATCCTAGCTCAAGCCAACCTTAAATATGCACGGGAATTCCTAGAGGCCTGGTACTGCACCCATAATGCTTTCAATAAACATGTGAAATTAGACCCCATATACAAACCCTTGCAAACAAGAAGCAGAAACACCTCAACAGACAAGATAATATAAATACTAAGCGAAGTAGAGCAACATTGCTTCATCGGAGCCCGCACTGATGATGTTACCTAGCATGGTGATGTCTGTACTGTAACCAGCCAGCTCAGTGAGCAAGTCAACAACCTTATCCACAACCTGAGCTACAAATCTTCTCAAGAACCTTAATTGAGACACTCGAGTAGAGTGCTAACATTAAGACACATGTTATTTTAAAACAAAGAACTGGTGATGCTGGAATTCTGAAACAAAAGCAAAAATGACTGGAGAAATTCAACAGGCCTGGCAGCATACTTGAAGAGAAAACGGAGTTAATATTTTGAAGACTGGAAACATTATCTCTATTACCTCTCCATAGTCACTGCCGGACATATGGAGCTTCTCCAGCAATTTCTGCTTTTCTTTCAATGTTTGTTTAGTCCTAATGTCCAGGGAAGTTACAGGAAACTAGATTACAACTAGATTTCACAGCTGGGAAACTCTTTTTGAAGATTAATGCCTGTATTGTATCTCTCAAAGCTGGCAGGTCTATTGTGCCATGATATCAAGCAAATGAAGCACTTTTTCTCACATTGCAGTTACCTGTTGTTCGTCACCATCCCGCTCATTATCAGCTATCCCAAGCAATCCATATCACATGGAGCTAAATAGTTACATCTTTAATCTGAAAATAACCAATCCAATCCCTCTGTATCTAACAGCATAATGATTACAGAGAAATATATAATGAATAATTTGTCCTTGTACTCCATTTGTTGAAGCTGCAAAACTTGCTGAAGAGGTAACACTAAACTATGGCTAGAAATCACAATGTGCACCTCATTCCAACCATAAGGGAGGAGAGCAGTATCTGATATCCCACCAAGTTCTTATGTGAAATGCATTTCACCAGATTAGATTTGGCCTGAATAAACAGTAAATCAGCAATCTCTTATTTGACTCCTAAAGCCAATGTAAACTTCAGCCAGAGGAAGATTGATTCCATGGCTCCAGTTTGCCCAGTTGAGCTGAGAAAATCTTTCCTGGATGTTAATTCATCAAGTGTTTGGCATGATTGGGCTTGAAGCAGCTACAATCCTAGCTGACGTGTCCTAACCTGGGTGCCAGCGGGTTACTTAAGTTTTTAATCATTTCTATTTTATTTTCTCCTTTTGGACATACAGGAGAGTTATTATCTGACATCTTAGTTCAGTGTTTAGGCCCAGTGTGAAGAAGGTTTTCAGAAACATTCTTTCCATTGATAATAGTACAGCACATTATAAGATCTGATATGGTCCTGCTCAGTGTGACACTGAGGAAGCTTGCCAAGTGTGTTCCTAACATTTATATTAATTCACAACAATCCCATATTGTGTCAAAATATTTAAAGCAGCTTTACCATCAGTGCTTATTTAAAAATCAAACAGGTAAAGGGAATTAGGATTAAAATTGACATTCGTATGCTTTCCTTTGTCTACTTCTGTAATATTCTTAAATACTTTCATTTACTGCTGAGTGCCAATGACATCACCTAGGAGCCAGGCTAGAAATTACTGCAGTGCTGAATTAATATCAGTGACAGCAATTATTAACCTAGGATATTTCAGTGAAAGTGTCATGACTACTGGGTATATGCATTCAGGCTGCTCACCCTGTCATGTGTTGTAAATCTTTGAACCTGGTCCCTTTATGTTTTTCACTTGCACTTAAAGCAAAAACACATCTTTATAGTACAGAACAATAGTGCAGCACAGTGGAGCTCAAAGACGTTGTGGTGCAGTGATGGTCATGACCTGTGATTTTCCATAGTGAAAAGGGAACAACAATTTATTTACTTGTTACGTGTAATAATTTCATCAATAAACTTGAAGAGAACGTATATTAAAGTCCTAGAGTTGTGTCTTTACCGTCTGTCTGGAGACTAAGCATTGCCTGAGATCAGAAAGGAAAATCTGAAAGGGAGGATTGCACACAGAATCCAACTGATTTCTCCTCCTGTACTATGTGTGGTGGCCAGGACAGCCTAAGTGATGAATAACATAATGCAGCATCTCCACTTGCAGCAAATAAAGGGTTAGTTGGTTATCACTTTGACTCAGTTGGCAGCCCTGCAGTGTGGAAGCAGGCCGTTTGGTCCATCTGAAGACCCTCTGAAGAGCATCCCACCCCTCTACCCTATCCCTGTACCCCTGCATTTCCCATGGCTAATTCCCCCAACCTAGTCATCCCTGGACACAATGGCAATTTAGCATGGCCAATCCACCAAGCATTTTTAACAACCTGAAGACTCAAGGCACTATACAAGTGTAAATTATTTATTTCCTGTAAAACTGGTCTCTACTTGTCCTTTTTAAAGGCTTAACTTAGTAAGTTGATAGATAACAGAAATCTGAACTCCTTGCTTGTTTATCCTGATGTTGCAAATAATCTACAGACATAGCATAGGTGGACGTTTTAAGCTCTTAGCTTCATTTTTTGTGCTTTTGTGCACTTTACACTTCCTTGGAGGCTGCCAGTCTCTATGGCTTATTTTGCTTTTTGGTGCAGAGGAATAGGCAGCCGATGCCACAGTTTGTCACACTGAACTGTCAAGGGGGATTAACATGTTGCTATACGACACGTCAATATCGCAGATGATGCAGCAAACACACTGTATCAGTTTCAATCAAATGGCCACCTGTGAAATCAGGCGGGACTAGTCCTTAGTAGGGTGAGATGGACTGCGGGGTATCGCCACACTCAGTCAAGGGACTCTTCCTATTCTAGTCCAGTTGGTTCGCCAAGGTCAGTCAGCCACTTAGTCCTATAAGAATCCAGGGTTCCATGTCCTCACAGTCCAGTGATTAGGCCAGTTAGTCCTGCAGGTCAATTGCAACCCACTTGAGGTGCGGTGGAGACATTGATCCGAGGGTGGCCCATTTTCCTACGATGGGTGGCACAGTGGCTAGCACAGCGCCAGGTGCCTGGGTTTGATTCCCTCCTTGGGTGATTGCCTGTGTGGAATTTGCACGTTTTCCCTATGTCTGCATGTGTTTCCTCTGGGCGCTCTAATTCCTCTCTCAGTCTAAAGATGTGCAAGTTTGGTAGATTAGTCACACTAAATGCAGTGTCATGGGGATAGGGTGTGGCAGGGGCTATCTGGGTGGGATGCTCTTAAGAGGGTTGGTACAGACTTGATGAGTTGACTTGATATTTCTTTAATTCTGTGAGATGAAGGGAAAGACTGAATATGATGAAAGAACAGTTAGTGGTGAGGTGTCCCAGTGAGTGAGTAGGAAGTGCAGGGGTTGAGAAGGATCGATAGTTTGAGAGGATGAGGTGGGTGAGAGCCCTTGAGTGGAAATGTGCAATATATTGGGAGTTGTAGCCCGTGAGCCCTGGTGAGAAGCATGTGCAAATAAGGCAAAGTTAGAGTGAGTAGTGACAATACAGTGTGGAGCTGGAGGGACACAGCAGCCCAGGCAGCATCAGAGCAGCAGGGAAGTTGACGCTTTGAGTCGGGACCCTTCTTCAGAAATGGGAGGAGGGGGAAGGGAGTTGGGAAATAAATAGAGAGAGGAGGGGTGGGGAGTGGTGGGGAATGGTCAGTGAGGTGGGAAGAGCGGATAGATGGGAGAGAAGATGGACAGGTTGTGTCAGGTCAAGAAGGCAGGGATGAGATGGAGGATTGGACATGGGATGAGGCCAGGAGTGGGGAGATTTTGAAACTGGTAAAGACCACATTTAGGCCATTGGGCTGTAGGCTCCTGAGGCAGAATATGAGATGCTGCTCCTCCAGTTTGCGGGTGCTGCCATTGTGACACTGGAGGAGGCCCAGGATGGACATGTCACCCAGGGAGTGGGAGGGCATGTTAAAAAGTTTCACGACTGGAAGGTGCTGTTGTTTGTCGTGTACAGAGCACAGATGCTTTACAAAATGGTCACCAAGTCTACGCTTGGCCTCACCAATGTAGAGGAGGCCACATCGGGAGCAGTGGATACAGTAGACCAAGTTGGCAGATGTACAACTGAACCCCTGTCATATATGAAAGGTTTGCTTTGGCCTTGAATGGACGTGAGGGCGAATAGTGTAGGGGCAGGTGTAGCACTTCCTGCGGTTGCAGGGAAAGTGCTGGGGATAGTGGGGTTAGTGGGGAGTGTGGAGTGGACAAGGGAGTTGCAGAGTGAGTGGTTCCTACCAAAGGCAGATAGGGATGGGGAGGGAAATATCTCTTTGGTCAAAGGGTTGGATTGTAGGTGGCGGAAGTGGCGGAGAATGATATGCTGGATGCAAAGGTTGGTGGGGTGGTATGTGAGGACAAGGGGGATTCTGTCTTTGATTTTGTTGGGGGGGGGGGGGGGCAAGAAGTTTGGGGGCAGAAGTGCGGGAAATGCAAGAGATGCAGTTGAGGGCATTTTCGATCACCGGAGGGGTAAGTTGCGGTTCTTGAAATAGGAGGACATCTGGGTTGTCCGGGAGTGGAACACTCCATCTTGGGAGTAGATGCAGCGGAGATGGAGGATTTGGGAGTGAGGGATCACGTTCTTGCAGGAGGGTGGGAGAGAGGAGGTGTAGTCCAGGTAGCTATGGGAGTCTGTGGGCTTGAAATAGATGTCAGTGTTGAGGCGTTTACCAGAGATGGAGACAGAGAGGTCCAGGAAGGGGAGGGAGGTATCGGACATAGTCCAGGTGAATTTCAGGTTGGGGTGAAAGGTGTTAGTAAAGTTGATGAACTGTTCCACAGAGCCAACAAAGCAGGCATAGCTTGGACCTATGTGGGTGCTCATGGCCACCCCCTTAGTCTGTAGGAAGTGGGAGGAGTTAAGGGAGAAGTTGTTCAGGGTAAGGACGAGTTCTGTTAAGCACATGAGGGTGTCAATGGAGGGGACTGATTGGGCCTGCCGGAGAGTAAGAAGCAGTGGGCTTTTAGGCCATCTGCATGAGGGATCAAGTGTGCAGGGATTGGATGTCCGTTGTGAAGATGAGGTTTTGGGGGCCAAGGAGTTGGAAGTCTTGGAGGAGGTGGAGGGAGTGGGTAGTGTCCCGGATGTAGGTGGGGAGGTCCTGTACCGGAGGGAAAAGACAAAGTCAAGGTAAGCGGAAATGAGTACTGTCCCCATGACCAAAAATATATTTGCCTCCCCACCGCTATCTGCCTTTCGTAGGGAGCGCTGTATCCGCGACTCCCTCGTCCACTCCACACTCCCCACTAACTGCACCACATCCGGTACCTTTCTCTGCAACTGCAGGAAGTGCTACACCTGTCCCTAAACATCCCCCTCACCAGTCCTTTTTCCACTGTTACACCGGCACTATCCCCCACCTCTTCCTCCACCACACTGATGACTGTATCGGCGATGCCTTGTGCTCCCATGAGGAGCTTGAACAGTTCATCAACTTTACTAACACCTTTCACCCCAACCTCAAATTCGCCTGGACTATCTCCAATACCTCCCTCCCCTTCCTGGACCTCTCTGTCTCCATCTTGGGTAACCGCCTCAACACTGACATCTATTTCAAGCCCACTGACTCCCATAGCTACCTGGACTACTCCTCCTCTCTCCCACCTTCCTGCAAGAATGAGATCCCTCACTCCCAATTCCACCGCTTCTGCTGTGTCTGCTCCCAAGATGGGGCATTCCACTCCAGGACATCCCAGATGTCCTCCTATTTCAGAGCCCAAAACAAACCTTCCATTATCAGACAGGGGGTTCACCTGTACATCCGCAACTTGGTCTACTGGATCTGTTGCTCCCAATGTGACTACCTCTACATCAGTGAGACCAAATGTAGATCGGAGACCGTTTTGTAGAGCATCTGCGCAACAAACAACACCACCTTCCGGTTGCCAACCATTTTAACTGCCCCTTCCACTCCTTGGGTGACATGTCCATCCTGGGATTCCTCCAGTGTCACAATGACGCCACCCAGAAACTGGAGGAACACTATCTCATATTCCATCTCAGGAGCCTACAGCCCGATGGCCTGAACATAGAAATCACCAGTATTAAAATCTCCCCACCCCTGGCCTCATCCCATGACCAACCCTCCATCTCCTCCCCGCCTCCTTGACCTGACACAACCTGTCCATCTTCTTTCCCACCTATCTGCTCCTCCCACCTCACTGACCAATCCCCACCACTGCCTACCTGCACTCACCTATCACTATCCCACCTACCTTTTCCAGCCCCACCCCTCCTCTCTCTATTTATTTCTGAGCTCCCTTCCCCCTCCCCATTTCTGAAGAAGGGACCCGACCCGAAATATCAACTTTCCTGCTCCTCTGATGCTGCCTGGCTTGCTGTGTTCCTCCAGCTCCACACTGTATTGTCTCTGACCCCAACATCTGCAGTTCTTCCTATATCTTAGAGTGAGTAGTGGCCTTGTGAGTGCAAGGCAGTGAAAAGAAGATGGTGGTTCTCACCCTTGTGAAGCAAAGAAGACCTTCTTCCTAAAATGCTGGGCTTCCCAATTATCTTGGCACACTGCACTGACCTGTACTGTAGTGTAGATCCAGCTTGACTTGGCCTGGTGATATGGCCTCCTGTGACTGCCCTGAGTCTTCCTTTCCTCTGGGTTGTATGTTCAGTAGTGATTGAGAGCACATTGTGACAGCCAGTTCCTGGCTTGCAGTGTCTAAGGTGGTGGCAGCATTGGGAAAGCCTGAAGGGTGAGCACTGCACCTCTCTGATCATGCAGCTCCTCAAGAAACGCACCCAAGTGCCCAGTTGCACAAATTAATGCAGTGAAGAGTGGAAGATTGTGTGGGAAAAGTCACTCTGGATCTCACTAGATTCGAACTGCAAATGGGAAAATTCCACCCCATGTGTTTGTTTGCTTTAGGGCATATGGAAGGAAAACACCATCTGAGGGTGCCAGAGAATAACTTTCATTAGAAATCTAAGGTTATAAATAGAATAAAGCTTGCTTTAAAACAAAAACAAATGATAATGCAGTGTTGTAGAAAAGACCCAAATGCATAGTGAAACTTTTATATGAAATATTTTTTCCCAAATAAAGCCCTGATTTTTTTTTGGTATAGATAGGTATACAAGTTTCATAATTGGACATACCTTTTAAAAATGTAATTTCTATATAATTGGATAGGAAGCTTTCTGAATCTTATACCCTGGATGAAGATTCTACAGAATAGATTTATTTGACCATTCTCTGGCTTGAGATAATACAGTCAGGACTCTTAAATCAGGTGTGACAATGCTGGGTGGTCCATATATTACAATAAAATTGCATATCAAGCTGATTCTCAGAAGACCATCTTCAACATTTCGGTACATCTAGTTTATTCCATACACTCTGATTTCTGGATCAGCTGTTACAATTTATGACTGAGGAACTGGTCTCGCGCTAGTGCTAAATCCTTCACAGTTTTTTTGCTGTGATCCCACGTGTTCACTGGGGACAAGGCTAAGACGGCCAATTAAAGTGAGTTCTAATGTGACCTTTAACAGCTGTCATGGAGATTATTGTGCCAGCTATTTATATAGGCCTACTTTTAAACTTGCTGCATTTTTGATGTTCACATTTCCACAAAAGTATAATTTTAAACAAGTCTGCAGTCTAAAGTAAACAAACTAGGGATTTGTCATTTTTCTGTTCTTCTCATGCAGGTTTTTCCTTAAAAAAAAAACCTTTGCAAATTTAAATATAGTCGTCTGAGGCAACCAGTCTAACTACAGTAATGTCACTGTTGACACCGAGTGAAATACATTGATGTGTAGGCAAATGCATCCTGCTGAACTGCACTCATAATTTGATTATAAATTGCACACAAGGGATGGATGATTTATAGGTTGTCAACACCTTATTTGACTTGTGCTATAATTTCCCTTCATTAGGAGTCTTTCATTATTTTGTTTGCTTTTAACAAAATTAATGCATCTTCCTGCTCAAAAATCATACATGCATGGAGTGAGCAACGAATTAATCTTTTGACCTTGATAGTGAACATGCAAAATGTAGGTAAAAATTCATGAAAAACTCTGAGTTATTACTGCTATTAGCAATCCGTGAATGTCAGGTCCTGCAGTAACTGCACTCTTGGACGTGTGCTGAAACACAATTCTATCTTTGCAAATATTCTACAGGCTATCTTTGACCGAAATAGGAAGGATGAGTTGCCGGGGCTACAACTGGAATGGATTGATGGGATCTGCAAGCCATTGTTTGAGGTACTTTGAACTATGAAACAAACTGTGCTTCTTTGTATTGTGCTTAGTTACTCCATCATAGCCAGTTTTCTTAAAATGATTTTTAAAATATGAACGGAATTTTAAAATTGTTAAAATGCTGTGGAATATATCATTTAAAGAAAAAACATATTTTTCGATGTCCATTTGAATCTTTTAGTTATATGCATAGAGTTTTAATTACATGACATTCTGACTCACAATTTGTCACATGACACTTGATCCTGTGATATCTGATCCCATGACTTCTTCAAAATGTAATTGCTTTTACCTGATAATATTTGGAGTGGATTACTTTGCGCCCAGTTTTGTGGCAGTACATGTTATGCAACAAGTTCTAGGGGCACTCCAGTCAGCAGGCAAAGGTGGGAAGCTGAAGGTAGAGAGTAATTCACTGAGGAGAACCAGAGATGGGGGATACTTTGGTTTGAACAGTAGCTAATGGTAACTCATTGAGATTACCCTGATAACGAATAGTAAAATGGTAATACTCAAGATGCCACTCATAGCCAACAGTAATATATGTGTAAAATCATTAATAGGTTACATGGGACTGGTAGTAATAGTTGTAATTTTCTGATAGCCTGTCCGTAACTAATAATAATCCTGTATCCTGCCATGAAACCACAGAGTCTCTGAGCATTCCACTATTTGCAGTCAGCTGTGCCTGCCCATACAGTTTATGAAAGTGACAACTCTGAACTGGAACACTTGGTAAGAAATAACCTTTCTTTGGACTTCAGACATCAAAGCTGGGTCATACAGACCAACTGAATTAAACTAAAGGATTGCACCGTGGGGCTTGATGTTACTAGCCCTTCTCACAGGGCCACATCCTAAACTTAACTTGGCGCTAAGTATTTTAAACAACCAGTATTAATAGAGGACAGTATTCACAGAAGTGTAGATATTACAGCACAAGAGGATCTCATACAACCTGACACATGAAGACTCTCCTGTAACTCGGATTCCTTAACCTCAAGACCTTCTTATATATTTCTCTGTTTCAAATGTTTATCTTATTCTCTTTGAAGTTGTGTTTTAGTTATAATTCACCATGGTAAAATATCCCAAGGCCTAATTACATAATTAAGAACTTTCTTCCTTCCCTTCTGCTTGTTTCTGAATCCTTGATTAGCCAGGACTTTGTTTCATACTTGCCCACCAATGGCAATGAACTTTTGCTGTTTACTTACACTAAGATCTTCAGGTTACAATCATCCCTTAATGAACTGCTTCTCTGTATCATTCACTGTATTGCTGCTGCTTTAGTACTGCAGGAATTGCACAACCCCAGTTTTTATTTTGCCCCTCACATAAGCACCAATACCTAGCCCTTTTACTGCCTCCAAACCCACATCTTCTATCGCTTCATTCCTAGTCTCTCTCAACTCCTAACTGCCCAACCTGTAGTCTCCCTCTCCCTATCTTTCAATGCCTCCCTGGTTCATCCATTGTGATCTCTGCTCCCGCAAGCCCCCGCTTTTCAGTCTCCCACTCTTCTCTCCAGCCTTGAAACCTCTGATTTCATAAAGTTCCTAATCCAGCTCATTCATTCAGACCTCTTGCTCACAATTGCTAAGAACCCCTACCAAAGAACTGACAGCTGAGATTTCTGAGTTATCCCTATTCCTAGCTTGCCAGCCTCCTGATGAATAAGTTCGTGTGGATGTTTCCCCAGCAATAGCTCGCAATGTCGCAGAGTGGGAGGACTGGAGTGGCTGATACATTATGGCTGTTACATTGCAGCTGGACATTTCAATTGTTGACTTGCCAAGTGTCTGGAGGTAGTGCTTATAGGAGGAACCACTGGCTCTCAAGAAACTTTGTCGTTGTGACAGCTTTGAGAATCCTAATGTGTAGTAATTCATAACAATATTGAGTGCTGCAGGATAAGTCTACAATCTGCTGTGAAATATGATCTTGCCAGGCATAAGTCTATATTGAAAAAAAACTGGAATAGCAGCTAAACCAATTCACCTTCAGAGCTGAGATAGCAAGAACTGCAGATGCTGGAGTCAGAGATAACACAGTGTGGAGCTGGAAGAACACAGCAGGCCAGGCAGCATCAGAGGAGCAGGAAAGCTGACATTTTGGGTCGGGACCTTTCTTCAGAGATGGGGAGGGGGAGGGGAGCTCAGAAATAAATAGAGAGAGGAGGGGTGGGGCTGGGGAAGGTAGTTGGGATGGTGATAGGTGAGTGCAGGTAGGCAGTGATGGGGATTGGTCAGTGAAGTGGGAGGGGTGGATAGGTGGAGAGAAGATGGACAGGTTGTGTCAGATCAAGGAGGTGAGATGAGAGGGAGGGTTGGTCATGGAATGAAGCTGGTTTAGGGAGACTTTGAAACTGGTAAAATCCACATTTAGGCCATTGGGCTGTAGGCTCCCAAGGAGGAATATGAGATGCTGTTCCTCTAGTTTGCTGGTGGTGTCATTGTGACACTGGAGGAGCCCCAGGATGACATGACACCCAGGGAGTGGGAAGGGGACTTAAAATGGTTCGTGACTGGAAGGTGTTGTCGTTAGTCGCGTGTAGAGCGAAGATGCTCAAAAAAGCAGTCTCCGAGCCTCCGCCTGGTCTCACTGATGTAGTGGAGGCCACATTGGGAGCAGCGGATGCAGTAGACCAAGTTGCTGGCTATGCAGGTGAACCCATGTCTGATGTCGAAGGTTTGTTTTTTGCCTTGAATGGAGGTGAGGGGGGAAGTGTAGGGGCAGGTTTAGCACTTCCTGCAGTTGCAGGGAAAGGTGCCAGGAGTGGTGGAGTTAGTGCGGAGTGTGGAGTGGATGAGGGAGTCACGGAGAGAGCGGTCCCTATGAAAGGCAGAAAAGGGTTGGGAGAGAAATATATCTTTAGTTGTGGAAGACTCTCAGAGCGTTTTGTACAGCATCTCTGCTCTGTATGTGACAAACAACACCACCTTCCAGTCGCGAAACCTTTTAATTGGGTGACATGTCCATCCTGGGCCTCCTTCAGTGTCACACTGACGCCACACACAAACTGGAGGAGGTGCACCTCCTATTTTACCTTGGGAGCCTACAGCCCGATGGCCTAAAAGTGGATTTTACCAGTTTCAAAATCTACACCCTCCGCCCCCTAAACCCCCGGCCTCATCCCATGTCCAATCCTCCCTGTCATCCCTGCTTCCTTGACCTGACCATCATCTCTCCCACTTATCCGCCCCTCGCAACTCACTGATCAATCCGCACCACTCCCTACCTGCGCTCACCTATCACCATCCCACCTACCTTTCCCACCCCCACCCCTCCTCACTCTATTTATTTCCCAGCCCCCTTCCCCCTCCCCCATTTCTGAAGAAGGGTCACCTGAACCGTCAACTTTCCTGCTCCTCTGATGCTGCCTGGCCTGCTGTGTTCCTCCAGCTCCATACTGTGTTATCACTTTCAGAGCTTCTATTGCTCAGTGTATTTGTAGAATAGCATCATGGTGCCAACTGACCAAAATGATTCATTGGTATGGATTTAGTTGTGTTCACTAGAGTAGACCCATTAGTGCATGAGAAGGCGACTCAGACAATTAGGTATGAGTAACTGTATTGAATTCCCAACATCAGGAGAATAGTTCCCAATTCATTTGGGGTGGGAGGGGCCCAATACAGGAATCCTGCCTCCTGTGTTGGAAAAGCAATTGCATTCATTAATGAAGGTCTCAAAAGTTGATTATCTGTCAGTCCAGCAGAATTCTGTGCTATCTCAGGGATTTAACTGAACTTAAAATGCACCTCCTGAAGGTTAAGAGTGACTTATCTCCAGGCACCCAGTGTCTGATTGAGGATCCAAGCATTGGGGAGAGAAGGGTGACTGAAAGCCACACCACTGGCTTGCATTTGATACCCCTCCACCACTCCATCAAACCTGTTGGCTTACCTCCTACCCCGTCTTCATTCATTATGTTCTTGGATTCATGGCTGAGCCGGGACTGGGCCTCAGAGTATTTCTGGCAGCTGCCATTCCTCATAGCACTGTTGGTGTTGGATAGCTACCAGACTCTAATTGGCACGTAACTCGTGAGTGGATTCTCCACTCCACTGGGGGCTTAATCATGCGGAATGCCTGACACTAGCCAGTTAAATCCTTGATGGGCATTTAGCTGTGTTGGCTATCTGCTCGGAAACAACGTGAAGTTTTGGTCTATTCTCTGATTAACTCCCCTTACTCAAATTTTTGTTGAAGACTGAAGTCAATCTGTCAGATTACTCCATCCTGTGGAAAGGGATGGAATGGCAAGTCCAGGGAATGCAACAAAAAACATTTTCAACTGAATCAACAACAAAACATGGACCAGAAGTGTTTAATTTATATAAACACACTGCAGAAAAAAGTAAAAGTTTATTGCATTTTGCTCCATCGCTCTATAAATAGCTCCTATTCTATTCTCAGCAAATATCTAATCTGCATAGCAGTGCAGTACTAGCAGTTAACAGAGCAAAGAACAGCCCACAAAGGTAATCTTCGAGCATGATGAGATGCCAGTCAGTTGTTCCTACTGCAGCCCTCGATAAACCTAACACATGTTCTTTAATCGATTATCACGTTCCACTGTGAATTACTATAAAGGAATGATAATGATAGCATCAACATTTCCCCCTTGAAAAAGGTGCTGTGAAATATTCAGGGTTTGTTTTATCATTGCAGACATTCAAAACATTCTTACTTTGCCAAGGAGAAGTTTCTTGGAAAAGTTGATTACTGAGCTTTGATGAGGCGAAGAGACTGAAAATAATATTGTTATTACAATAATATTTAGCCAGGTTTTTCTGTTCTGGTAATTGGCTGTTTGGGAGCAGCTTGGTGTCAGATGTGAAGGATCATAAGACAGAGAGGATCACATGTCGACTGTAGAGCACAGATGATTTTTTTTGATTAAATGTGTCTGAGTTTTACTCCATTCAATGTTCTTCAGTGCACTTTTTGTCTAGATGCAAATCAACTCTACAGATTTCTTTCCCTTTATTACCCTTTTTTGAATGGATTGTGACTGACTACTGTTCTTAACTGAGGTGGGTTAACTTAGCACAGGTCCAGATTCAGACCTGAACCGTAAGCAGTCTGTCTGGATGAGTGCAGGGGTAATGAATTTCTCATTATGACATACCATTTTAAATCATTGATTTTATAACAATATTCTTACTTCCATCATGATATAGTAAAGAAATCCAAATTAATATGAAGATACTCCAGTTGATAAAAATATGAATTGAGTAAAAGAAAATTTAGTATCAGCACTAGTTTGAGCGAAGTACTTCTAAATGAGATCTCTCTGCACTGCTTCATGGTGGCTTTTAATGGATATTTTTCTGATATAAATAAAACTTATACCTTCACTCACAGCCAGAGAGACAAGCAATAGTAAGCTGAGTTTTACTTATTAATTCATTTTTTTGTAAATCTCATGCAATAAAGAGTGAAATTGCAAAGGATAGTGCTGTGCTTTATATTTTACCACAGTGCAGTCATGATATGACAATTCTGCTGTAATAAGTGTGATTGATAATGATTAAATTTCTGAACTCAGGAAGCTGTATAATGAAGCTACAGTTCAGGAAAAAAAAATGACATTGTTCTCAATTTTAGTAATTCTCATTCGAACCACTAGATATGCAAATAATGCATTTTTTATAAAGCAATGGGTGTCAGGAGCATGGGTTTACTACACTTTTTTTATGCTTTTCTAATGGCATTTTAGAAATGATGGACTTTTTTTTATAATCTCAATTTCTGGACCAGAAGCAGCAAAACAGTGTAGTATTTTATGAAGAGAGCAAATGACAGAATGTGGAATGTTTGTTTTGATTTTTGCTTCAACTGTGACAATGTATGGTTGCAGCAGAAATGATTTAACTGAATTGCATTTGAATTTATCCCATTGGAAATTTTTACAAATAGTAAAGAAATCCAAATTAATATGAAGATACTCCAGTTGATGAAAATATGAATTGAGTAAAAGAAAATTTAGTATCAGCACTAGTTTGAGGGAAGTGTTTTTACAAATCTACCTAAAATAGATGTGCAAATTAATTCAATGATCTCAAACTCTGACATTATTTATCTGAAGATTTTTATGAAGATATATATACATAATGTAGCACCTGATGTTGTGATAATTTGTTACTTCTTAAATATTATCCAGTCTTTAAATACTTTCAAATAGAGAAGAGCCTGTCTGTGAAGGTTATTGGTGAATGCATACTTGCAGTGAACCAAATATACGCAGAAGGAATAAATTCTGTATGTTTATTTATACATACACTTCAGTCATATGACATGGGGATATTCATTTGAAAATGAATGTTTAATGAAGTATGTGTAAAGTGACTTGTCTAATGCTGTGTGAGAGGTAAAGAGAAAGAAACATAAAGGATGGAGAGGGAGCAAAAAATAAACAAACACGACAAGGAAATAAATTGAAGAACATGAAACATAAGAATTCAGCAAAAGAATGTAGGAACATAAGTAAAACAACGGCATGCATGAATGCAACAGTGACAAAAGACTTAAAACGAAAAACAAAAAGCTAAAATCTCTCAAGTTTTATATTATCTTTGTTTCTCCTTCACTATGTTTATTGTTTAGTCTGTAATGTACCTTTGTTCGTCTATCTATGTATACTTATTTTTCTGAATTTATATCCTCACTATCGCCACCTCATTTATTTATTTCCCGATCTTATTACCCATTTCTCCCGCTCCACTTCAATCAGTAAACATTTGTTTGTCTTGAGTCTTGGCAAAATCATAACTGTTTTGCAATTTAATGATAAGAACACCTGAACCATACACATTTCTGATCATGACCTTCATGCAGTATGCATTTGTGTGTCTCCTTTGTGGCTGTTCCTTTAAGGAGGGGGATGGTGATATTAGCATAGCATCTGAGGCAGAGCAGACTTTAATCTCATTGGTCAAAGTACCCCTTGGGGGCGAGGGCATAGTTTGTGGTGAACCATATGTGGAACATCACTCCAAAATTATTATTTCTATTTCCTATTCTTTGAAATTATTTATAAGAATAGTTTTATATTTTTACTCAGTATTTGAAACAATAGCCACAACTTTCTTTTATGTACGATTCCTTGTGTAAAACACTTCCTAAGAGCTCTTTCCTGGTGGGTTCTGAGGGTATTGAGCTAGAAACAAAAGAGAAAAATAGAAATAACCATAGACAATAGCAAGGAAAAATGGTTTAGGGAAAGACTACAAGAGAAATGACTGAAGGACTGAGATGGTCACAGAACCAGAGGGCTGGGGATGGGCAGTAATCTGGAATCAGACAACCAAAGTGTTCAAGTGAGGCTGAAGAAGATTTCTGAAGTAGAATGAGGGATTGATTGGAGGGATTTGAAAAGAACAATGAAGCCTTTGAAGTCAAATTACTAGGGCATGAGAACTCAGTAATGCTGGAAGTGTGGCGTAATGGTGTGCAGGATTTTGTACAAGAAAGATGTCAGATTATTAAGTTTTGGTTTCACTTGTGATTATGAGTAGCAAATGTGAAAATATCAGTGTGGAAGAAAATGAAAACTTGATTCTAGAAATGTCAAAGGCACAGCTGACAGTATTGGTTCTCCTACAGACTAAAGTAATCTTAACAGTGTTGAATATAGCAGCTTAAACTATCAGCCTTGAGTAAAGTCCCACGTCTTTATTTCCAGGAGAGAAACCTCGCAAAATTATGACCTATGACAATTAACTAGACTAGAAATGATGTAATTGTCAACTTTAACATTAAAAGAATTAGAGGTGACTGCCAACATTTACGACACAAGCTGTTTTTTTTCCAATTTCATGTCAGCGATGAGGACTCTTAACATTAGAGTGCAAATTAATACCTTTCCAATTAAAGGGTGAAAACGTGTCTGCAAAGCATCTGTTATTTGCATGTATTTCTATTAGGTGTAACTACTCCTCCATCCATGAGCATAATCTATAAATTATCCCAAGAGATATTGAGGCTTTGACCAGAAAAAGGAGGAGGCATGGCTCAAGAACAGGCAGCTGGGATCAAGGGAATCTGTGCAGGTGTATAGGAGAGACAGGAGTAGAAGGAGGAAATCAGGAGGGTGAAAAGGGAGTATGAGATAGCTTTGGCTGAGAAGATTAGGGTGAATCCAAAGAGATTCCTTAAGTATATGAAAGGACAACAAATAACTAGAGAGAGAATAAGACCCCTCAAGTGGACATGTATGTGTGGAACCACAGGAGATGGGTGAGGTCCTCAATGAATACTTCTCCTGTGTTTATGATGGAGGAAGACATGAAGACTTGGGAAATTGGGGAAGTTAGTGGTGATATCTTGGGGATAGTCCGTATCACTGTAGAGGAGGTGTTGGAAGTATTAAAATGTGTGAAGGTGGATAAATCTCCTGGTCCTGATCAGATATATCCATGAACCCTGCAAGAGGCTAGAGAAGAAATTGTGGGGACCCTGGCTGATATAATTGCATCATCATTAGCCATGGGTGAGGTCCTGGAAGACTGGAGGGCGGTGAATGTTGTGCCCTTATTCAAGAAGGGCGGCAAAGAAAAATCTGGGAACTATAGACCAGTAAGCTTAACATCCGTGGTAGGTAAGTTCCTTGAGAAGATTCTGAGGAATAAGATATATGTGCATTTGGAAAGACAGGGTTTGATTAGGATTAGTCAGCATGGCTTTGTGCGTGGGAGATCATGCCTCACAAATTTGTTAGAGTTCTTTGCTGAAGTGACCAGGAAGGTTGATGAGGGCAGGTGGTAGATATAGTCTATATGGATTTTAAGTAAAGCCTTTGATAAGGTTCCACATGGTAGGCTGCCGTGGAAGGTTAGATTGCATGGAATCTAGGGAAAGCTGGCAAATTGGATACTCAATTGACTTGATGGTAGGATGCAAAGATTAATAGTGGAAGGATGCATGTTGGATTGGAGGCCTGTGACTAGTGGTGTGCCTTAGGTGTCAGTGCTGAGCCCTTGCTGTTTGTCATCTATATCAATGATTTGGATGAGAATGTACAAGACATGCTTAGTAAGTTTGCAGATGACACTAAAATAGTTGGTATTGTGGACAGTAAGGAAGGTTATCAGAAATTGCAGCAGGATCTTGATCAGCTGGGGAACTGGGCCGAGGAATGGCAAACAGAGTTTCATATAGATAAGTGTGAAGTGTTTCATTTTGGAAAGTCAAATCTAGGTAGGAGTTTCATGGTGAATGGTAGGGCCTTAAGGAGTGTAGTGGAACAGAGGGACCTTGGAGTTCAGGTGCACGGATTTCTGAAAGTGGAGTCGTAGGTAGACAGTGCAGTGAGGAGGGCTCTTGGCACACTGGCCTTCACCAGTCAGGGCATTGAGTATAGACGTTGGGAAGTTATGATGCAGTTGTACAGGACGTTGGTAAGGCCGCACTTGGAGTATTGTGAGATAACAAGGTATAGAGCTGGATGAACACAGCAGGCCAAGCAGCATCAGAGGAGCAGGAAGGCTGACGTTTCAGACCTAGACCCTTCTTCAGAAATGTAGTATTGTGTTCAGTTTTGGTCACCTTGCTTAAGGAAGGATGTTATTAAATTGGAAAGAGTGCAGAAGAAATTTACAAGCATGTTGGCAGGACTCAAGGGACTGAGTTATGGGGAGAGGTTGGACAAGCTAGGATATTTTTCTTAAGAGCCTAGCAGATGGAAGGGAAATCTTATAGAAGTGTATGAGATCACGAGAGGCATGGATAGGGTAAATACACTAAGTCTTTTTCCCAGGGTTTGGGATTCGAGGACTAGAGGGCATCAGTTTAAGGTAAGAGGGGAAAGAATACAGGGAACCGAAGGGGCAACTTTCTTACACAGCAGGTGGTACGCATATGGAATGAGCTGCCAGCGGAAGTGGTTGAGGCAGGTACATAACAACATTTAAAAGACATTTGGACAAATACATAGACAGGAAAGGTTTAGAAGGATATGGGCCAAGTGCAGGGAAATGGGGTTGGTGTGGATGGACATTTTGGTTGGCATGGACCAGTTTGGACTGAAGGACCTGTCTCCATGCTGTAGACTCTATGATTCTATGACTCTAATTGATGAAAATCACACAACAAATCTGTGAAGCAACAGGGCGTCAAAAGGATAAGCTTTTTTATGCAACGAATAGTTACGGTCTGGACTACCCTGTCAGAGAGCATGGCGGTAGCAGCTCCAACCCTGGCTTCTAAAGAGAATTGAATAAGCACCTGAGGTGTAAAAAGTTGGCATGGGCTGCAAAGAAACAGCAGGGAGTGGAATTAGCTGAGTTGCTTTTGCAAGGAAATGAGGCTGAATGGCTTTCTTCAAAATGCTGTAACCATTCAAATCCTGATCATATTCAACTTTGAAGGGATTAGGATAAAAATGGGACTGCAAGCTGACCCATAGATGAAGAGGATATGGTCTCCAGAAAGAGCTAAGTTCATGGTTTTGGTTAGGGAGTGTAGGCAGGGACAAAAGGGGTTTGAGGGTCTTTTTGGCTTTAATGGTCAAGAGGTAGGTATAAGGGGTGACAGGTCATATCTTAGAGGTGTTTACCCGGATGTGCACAGGGCATCTCCCAAAATGATGCTCCACCTCTTCCTTGGCATCTTTTAACCGGTCAGATTTTAAAAAAAAACCTCCTTACTCCTTCCTATTTGTCCACACCAACCTTTAGCACTTTGAATTATCCTGTTCAGACATGATATGATATGCCTTTTGGACAGTTGGGCCTTGAGGGCAGAATGCCCAGTCCAGAGGCAGGGACACTACCGCAGAGCCACAAGAGCTCTTTGGCAAATCCAGTAAATCTGTATGCTTTGAACATATCACTGATCCAGAATCAGATGCTCTGACATTGCACCACAAGGTCAGTCATGCCACACCCATTGCATGACTGAGGTAATTTTCAAATCCATTGACTTTTGAGTTAAATTGTGTTTTTTTTTAACAAAATATTAGGTAGGCTGATGATCTCAGAGTCCGTCCACCTACTAATGGGGTTTCATGCCATGAGGAAAGGTTGAGAGTGGGATTAGGTGATGACCTAGCCATCTGAAATATTTCATGTGCCCTTGCCAACACACACCCAGCAGGATGACCATAAAATCCATTCCCTATGCACTCCTAGTTTCAAATGCTTTACTCCTCATGTTGTTTCCCCATCCCTGAAGACTGTGATTCATGATGATGTAAAATTCTGGCAAGTCTAAAATTAGGCAGGGGGAGGCTGAGTATGACCAAAGAAATCCAGCAAGTTTCTAATCGTGCAAATCCTGCTAAATGTATTGGAAAGGCTTTATTAATATTTTAAACTTAATTTCCCACTGCCTAGCTGGTGGGCAGAAGGGGGTGGTAGTGAAAAGGGACCATTTCCAGGGATGCTGGTCTTCAGAAAACTGGAAATTCCAGAGACCTGTGAGTTGAAAGGCTTCCTGGAAGAGCCGAGAAAAGCTGCTCATCCTGGTTCAGAAGGCTTACACTAAATTTGCTTAAAATTAATCTTTGAATAAAGATGGAAGGAAAATTCGAAACAAAAGTCTTGTGTACCTTCAAATTAGCTTCAAAATAAAGCTTCTCAATTTACCATTATTGCATTTGCTCACTTGTGGGCTGCTGTTTAAAATGTATTTATTTTATTTAACAAACAAGGAAACTTCATCTGACCTAGTTATTGTGTGTCATAAAAACCCTGTTTTTGGCAAATGGTGCAAATGGAAATGGTCTTGACAAGTAATCTTATAGAAAATTCATCGAATATGCTGCAAAATGAGGTGTTCAAAGACCTTGCAGAAAGATTTAACAGATTGTCATAGCTGTTACAATCCTGTGTCTCATGATAAACCTGTCATTCATGCACATACAAGGTGTCTGATGATGTCTCTGGTGAAAGCAATGACAGGAAATTATAGCTAGTATTCCAAATTCCCATCTCAGTAATCTTAAACAACACTTCTGTGCATCACAAGAACACCTGCTCAGTATTCACACAGGCAGTTGTTTCATTGACAGCCCTGGATAAATTGTGAAGATGAAGAAAATATGCATAGCCTCTACCTAAAAAAAAAAGCCTCCATAAAGTGGAAAGGACACCTGTGAGTTTTACAAGACTACTAGAAAGCCAGCTGGTCAGCTTTATTGCTTAACATATAAAGTTTAATAGTTTTTCTATAGTTCAATAATTTGCCCTGCTCACTAAAGAGCTGTTTGAGTTGTGTCCAGGCTTACATTGTGATTTTTATTTTCCATTTCCATTTTCAATATTTGGTTAACCTCAGCAGAATTTTCAGCTCTGCATTACAGATTTCACAGGGATGAGCTCTGAGTAGGTTGTTGATGAGCTTGAACTCAGAGCCATAGACATCGTCTCGGCTCACTCAATTTACTCAGGAGAAAAAAGAAACACTCCAAAACTGGTGAGTTATATGGAACCTCGAGGTTCAAGAGCTTCTGGAAGCAAAGAGGAATGTCAGGATAACAGTCAGACTAGGATGCACAATGAGATTTTATCTAGGCATTGTGGAATTTTACTTTTTAGACCTATTTCTTAGGTGCAGAGAACAACTTTGTATAATTCTTCCTCTGAGGGATTAAGTTAGTTGAAAGAAATCCATGGTAGAGTGAATGATACACAGCTTGAGGAGGTAGGCTTGAAGGTCTAAATAGTTTTTTTTTTCCTCATTTTGTCCCATGCAATAACCCAGCAGCACAGATTGCTGGGTCATTCACTGCAATGAGCAAAATGAGCTGGTTCTATAGAGGATGGGATGGGTGATGTGTTGCCCAGGATGACTTTCCAGTATATTTTGAACATGCAAATTTGGGAAAATTGCCTGATTTAAATAATATGGTGGGTGGGAAGGAGGAGATATCAACTTTGTGTCAAGTTTGCTGACTGGCTTTAGGGGGAGATATTCTGTCTAACCCAAACAGGACAATTGATGGATGGGTTTCAATGAATCTGAATGCTCCTACCTTGCACCTTCACTGGAGTTCAATGAAGATATAGCTAGTGAGGACAGCACAGTTCATCCACAGAAAGGAAATAGCCATCAACTGGTCATTCATGCAGGGATTGAGACTTGCACTCCTGAACAAAGCGGCGTCGTTAAAAATTGTTAGAAGTAGTATCTGTAAATGTCTTCTGGAGTGTGCTAATCACACACATCTATCTTTCTTGTGTAACCACAAAAAAAAAGAGGGAACAAAGACTGCATAAAAAAGAACAAAGAAATTATAAGGGGTTTACATTTTCAACTTCATTGCTCATGCAATAATTTGGCAGTGCAGATTGCTAGCCCGTTGAAATGACTGGAATGAAAAGCCAGGCCAGTCCAAATGGATGATGTGCAGCTCCAAGGCTACAACCCAGGCAGCAAAGCTGAAAACGGTCCCCAATGAGACAGAAAACTAAAACAAGCCAGAAAGTTGGCCATAAGAGGAAAGAAAAACAGAGATGCAGGAATGGATAGTGCATATTTCCCGTGGCTGACACATCTACTCTCTATGACTTACATCATCATATTTTTTGGATATTAATCCTGGTGTTATATAATTAGCCCACTTTAAAACAGATGGCAATTCATAGAAGCATCTTTGAATGTTTACACCTCAGGATGCATTTTATTTAATCTACTTCACTTAAAGGGACTTTAAACAAAGCTTCATCTTACCATAACAACTAGACATAACTTTGTTCAAGTTTCCAAACAACCAGTGAGCAATGCTGTGGAAGATCAGTTTGTAAATATTGTGATGAAATCATTGCAAACATTAGAAGACCACAGCGAAATATTTGAGGAGAAAATGATTACTGCAAAATGTTGGAGAAACTCAACAGGTCTGCTAGTATCTGTGGAGGGAGAAACAGAGTTAACATTGAGTCTGGTATGGCTCAAGGACAAAGACTGGTTGAAGAAAGTCTATTTCTCAGAATTTCTGAATTTACCGATGTCATTCAAGGGAATAGATTTGTGGTCATTCTGCTTATAAAAAATGATGATCTTTCAATGTGGGACATGTTCTCCCAGTGTTCCACCATAACCTCAGGAAGACTCCTAGAAAAAAGCCATACAAAACAAAAGATGCCTGTTCTTCAGGAGTTCAGTAGCAATTTATGGGAGGCGATAGAAAATACCTTGATGGCATTTCATTTGAAGTATTGATTGGGAGCTTAGTACACGTGATAAAAGAATATTTTTTCTGCAGGCCACCATTTCGTAAAATAGAAAAAGCAAATGCTAAGGCTCTGAATTTCCTTGGGGTTTTGCGTAGTCTCCTACCAATCCCAGAGGAAAACATCAAGGGCTGATTTTACAGGGCCGTAGTGTTTCCCGCAGTTTCCATGTAGCCTTCTTATAAAATAGCTTCACTCATCCCTTACACAGCAAGTGAAATCAGAAGTATAACCCCGGAAGCAGTGATCCACAAAATTAGGATTTCCTGCTGCCCTCGCTAGGGACCTAGAGTTAGACTGGAGAATGTTTTGATGAGACTGATGCTAGGCACCAGATAGATACAACCAGGGAGAGTTCAAAGTAATTATTTACCTGAAATCCCAAAGATTGGAGGATTCAATTTCCTTGCACGGGAACCAAGGAAGAGGATTCTTGCTGATTTCAGAGCGCCATGGGAATGTGACTCATAGACAGCCCAGGAGTCTGTCTTCCAGCTGTATGGGGTAAGATGTGAGGCATCTGTAATTGTGTGTGTTCTCACCAGCCTCTTATGGACTTATGGATGAGGTGTTCCTGTGGTACTGGCAAGTTCAGCACTGGAGAACGCTGACCAGTGTGATTCCATTATAGCTGCCAGGGTCAGTCCCAGAACTTAACAGGATCTCAACTTTTTAAAGTAATGCCTGAACAGTCCTGGGCTTGAGAATCTGCAGCCCTTGCAGCTTTCTTCCACCACAATGTAAGCACACATTTTAGTGGGGTCAGGTAGAGGTAACCACTAAGCCAAACCCAACACCAATACCAGAACTGGTGAGCCATGGACTTTCTGGATCCCTGTTTTTTATTTGGTCAGTTGCTTCCATTTAATAAAACACTGCAGCTTTCCCATTTATTCTACATCAAACAAACTGCTTGACTGCAGCATTGGATTCAATAAACCTCTGCACTCTTGCCCAGCACAAGGCAAAGGGAAAGGACAATCAAAAAAGATCTTGTTCTCACTCTCCCCCTCCCTGTGTATTCCCTAGAGATTTCCAGGTAGTATCCCAAGGGAGCAGATTCATCCACTTGGATTGTATAGAGGTCCACTTGCTGCCTCGAAAAACTCGTGCCTTATTTATCTTTCATGTCACTGGGCTGTCCACTTCCTGAAAGTACAACCAAAGTAGCTGGCCTAAGAGCTGAGAGGGGTGTCATTTTGCTCAAAGGGCAGCACGCTAAATTTCAACGATTGAAGCCCTTAACATGCTGTCATTACCATCACTGGCAACTGAGGCCCACATCACTAGTTACTTTATTGCCTGAGACTCAATGCACAAAGCTCTGCAAGAGTGAACTCCGGCTAATTCGCACCCAGCCTGTGGGGAGGGACAGGACCAATGAAATTTCATCATGCTTTTCTTGCTTTAATAATGAAAATCCTTCAGAATTGTTTTAATTAGATCCCTGAATTAAAATTTTGAAGAAGTTTGGGCCTTTTTACATAGGAGGTTGAATGCATTTGGAAAGTCAGATATCAAGGGATGGGGATCAAATAATTCCAGCTATATGTTTTTTACAGATGGGCCAACCTAATTCAGTTTACAGGAGGTAGCATAGTTGGGTATCTGGAATAAAGTGTGTGGATATTAGTTTCCTGCAAATTATTTACTAGCTTATTTTAAATGTTGCTCCATGTAGTGCTGTTTAACTCAAATATTACAGAAACAGATCCGTTCACTTGATGAGTCGTGTTATAAGCAGCCTTCTGAACCACTTACCATTTTTGTCTTGCTCTTGCATTTCAGGCATTGGCTAAGCTGAATGGAAGGGTTCAACCCTTAGTGAATGGAATCAATGCAAACAGGGCTAAGTGGGAGGAGCTTTACACAATGTACCGTCAGTCCCATGGTGCCGCAGATGCTGCTAATTGCACACTGAAGATTGAAGCGATCAACTAGTGTAATTCAGATCTTAACATGTTCCTAGCCTGACCTTACACTACATTAGATGGTTTGGTCGTTTGGCAGATGGAATGTTAATGACAATGATGAAAACAGAGAGTCATCAATATTACTTTGGTCACAGAATGAAGCTTCAGTGACATTACCATAAGTCCCATCTGCACAGACACTGAAAAAAAGGTGTAAAATCGTTTTGCCCTCTGTTTGGATCTTGATGATTGAATGGAAATCAGCACTCAACTATTCAACAACAAAAATTCACAAACACCAGATATGGACCATTTCACATGTATCCCATCATGCAGTGCTGTGTTTGATACCTAAGAGCATCCAGTAATTACAGCATTGATTAAAATGATCATCTGCCATCTGCCGTGGCAACATTCTTTCGGTGCCTTGAAAAAACTTATTGCCTAGGTAGTTTTATTAAAGTGAATTCTAGTTAAATCCGTTGGCAGCAGGGTACGCTGTCAGACTGACAATAGCTTACGAATATTCAAGGCAAGGTGCTAACCCAACAGGAAGCTGCTGTCAAAACAGAGCATTGTGGGATAAATCCGAGGGGCTCCATATGAAACATCACCCTTGAGACACTTCTGAATATTAACTGAAGCATCAATTTTCATCAGTTTTCTGGGTCTTTGATCATGTGTATAAATTAATAGAGTAGTCGTTTAATGGGATAGTTCAAACTGCATATATAAACTTACTTTTCAGGGGAATTTGATGCTTATCACTATTAGCTACTGCCTGTGCTAGGAGCTCATTGTCAGGTTGTCGCATGATCCCCAATCAGTCCATTCATTCCCCATTGTTAAGGCAGTGCTTTGTACATCATCAGTAGCTATTTTTGAACTTGCTTGTGGTAACTGTGGATGACTGACCACAAAATTGATTATTTTAATAAAAATAGAATGGAAAGCTATCAATCAGTGAGGCATAACTGGCATAATTTAAAGATTATTCAATGTTCCAAGGCAACGGTATCTGATATTTTTAAAACAAAACAACTTCTGCTCCTGAATTTATCAGTGAGTGAAGACGGTGCTGTGTTTGGAAGTGAGCTGTTGAGAACCGGAGGAGTTAATGTGACCTAAACTGGGCCAACATTGGTCGCACACCAACTGACCTCAGTCTGTGTGGCCTAGAGTTGGGATAGATGAAAGGCAAGATCACTTGCTGATGATCACTTCAATTCTTTCGGGTTCCCGTGACAATTTATTTTCATGTGATTGCTACTGCAAAGCAGTATATGAACCTGAGGTGTATACGGTATGAAACTCACTTCTTTATTATAGTGAGTAGGTTGCTTCTACTTGCATTTGAAGATTGTATTATCAGTGAAATAATGGAAATGTCCACAGAAAGGTGCCTCAGCATGAATCCGTAATATCTGGGAGAATATAAAACTGAAGGAAGCAAACATATAATTGTCAGTGCTTTGTTCTCAGTGAGACACACAAATCTACCAAGTATATTTTACCTTTGAAAACTTTATTTCCTTTAGTAAAATTGTGCACAAATTCAGTAGAGCACTTATACAATTGTTCTGATTTTTGATCTTTTGTTGAAGCTGTAATCCTCCTCAGCTGCATTCGAAAGAAGGAGCAACAATCACTTGGATTCCATTGTTTTATCCCAAGTCTAAACCTACTGCAGAACCAGCATGATATTTTGACCAGGGGACAAGTAATTGCTTGTGAGGAGAAGAACAGGAGTGGGAAGGGGAGGTAATGATACTGGTGACTGCTTTAAGGGTTAGGTGGTGACCTTTGTGGCAATCGGGAGGATATTGGACACATTGGTAGAGAAAGGGATATTGCGGGGGTTGGATATTGGGGTGGGGTGGGATGGTGCATTCATTACATGTAATATTTGTGAGTCCTCAATGGCTGCCTTCACCTACACGACAAGAGTGATTGGAACACAAAATTAATTGAATTGTTATTAAGTGCCATGTGCATGCTAAGGCACTATATCAATGCGGTATCATCATCCTGCACAAAAATGTGGAAGGCAGCTCCCTCTAATTTGTAGATTTAATAGTTGGAACCTTCTTAGACAAACACAGTGAATATCACCAGTTTTATCTACATAGTTAAGAATTTTGTATGCAGCTCTTCCTTGATGGGTTAAATGCCGATAGGATTAAGTTTTCAACATATCTGTGAATCATAAATAATAGTCAATTGGTCATAAATTCACGAAAAAGCCTCAAAGAATGATGGTCAGAAATACTGAAATAATAATGTTTGCTGATGTGATAGCTTTCATATCCAGGCTTGAGAATAAACAGTTCGCAGTCAAATTCACAGATGTTGCTGTAAGAGAATTAAATGATACACAAGCTCATTGACAATATTACATAGCACTGAAAGCCAAAAGCATTTTTCAAATCCTATATATGATACATTATTGGTAGTGATTAAAATAGAAGAAAATATCAGAGGATTCAAGACGTAAAATAAAAGGCAAAGCCTTTTAAAAAATAGCCCTCTAGCCTTTTTTGTGGCATTTTTGATGTCCAGTGTGAATTCCCTGGGAAAAAAGCTGATTAACCAGATCAAAGATGGTACACATAAACCACCAGTGAGATGCACAGTGTGACCAGTCAGCTTCACACTCAACAGACATTACTTTTGGTTAACAAGATAGCCACAGCCAATTTTAGATTGGTTGTGTCAAATAAACCAGTGTAATTACTGTAAATCCTAGAATAAATATTCTAAAGTACTGTGCGAACAAATGCCACACCTGCTATGATTGATATAATTGACCACTGAAGTGCATTGGGGAAAACATGCAATCACTATTATGCACATCATTGTGGAACCCAGCTGTTAACTGGAAGAAGAGAAGAGCTGTAACAGAAAAGCATTACTGTGTAATAAACTGTTGGAAGGGCTGCTTTTAAGAGCATATGTGAAAGTCTGGAAGTCTGTGATGAATGAATATTGACAGTTTTGAAACCGTTTATTTCAAAGAAGTCAATTTGAGACAATAAAATGTTTTCTTATCCCATTTTATCTGAGTAAAGAATGTTTATAGTTTTAGGTTGTTATGTATCATTGTGCATTTCTTAGATCTTTTAAAAATCTTGACTGGACACTTTATACTCTTTGCATTTGCACAATAATTCAAAATATCGCCTGCACTGTACTAACTCTGCAGTGTGAAATTGGCCGCAGCTATGTTTTAGAATATATTTATTCAGACATTTTTAATTTGAACAAGACAGTCATAACTTCTGTTCCTTTTTATGTAACTATTGAATTAACACTTAATGAGACTATGATTAATTTATAGCATCTCACATATGGCTTTTGCTTCACAGGACAGTTGTTTCCTCTTTATGTATATTTACATTTACCAAATTCCTGAGTATTCTAG
Organism: Rhincodon typus; assembly: GCF_021869965.1. Classification (NCBI taxonomy): domain Eukaryota; kingdom Metazoa; phylum Chordata; class Chondrichthyes; order Orectolobiformes; family Rhincodontidae; genus Rhincodon; species Rhincodon typus. Next base: position 99,036,181 of record NC_063333.1, on the reverse strand, counting down.
TGTTCAGAAACTTAGCATCACAACATGATGTGTTTTATTCATAACTGTGTACAACTAAGTATCATGAAATCAGAATACTATTTCAGGTCAAAAATGGTATAAAAATGAAGGACTATCTCATTTTAGTGGATGCCATTTGAATTATTCACAGATCAGAGTGAAAATCTTGTATCTTGCAAGTGGATAATAAATGCCAAGTGAATGATCCATCTCGGTTATGGGTCTGACAACATCCTGGCCTTACAGTTAAAGGCTTGTGTTCCAGCACAGCTGTTACTGTGCAGCTATAACACAAGGATCCACTTCAGACATGAACAATTGCCCAGGTATATCCTATCCACAAAAGATAGGACAAATCTAATCCAGGCAATTATCATCCAATCAGACAATGATCGTCAGTAAAGTGATGGAAAGGAAAAGACAATGGATATCAGAGAAATTCTTTTCACTGGCTAGAATCATACCTTGTATGAAGGAAGATGGTTCTGGAAACCTACCCCATTTCCAGGACACCATTCAGGAGTTCGTTAGAGTAGTGTCCTCTGCCCAACCATCATTATCTCCCTCAGCCTTGACCATCCCTGCATCAAGAGGTCAAAAGTGGAGATGCTCCCTGATAATTGCACATTGCTTAGTTCCATTTGGAACTCATCAAATAATGAAGCTGTTTTTAACTGAATTAAGGAAGATCTGGATAACACTCAGGCTTGTGCTGATGTGTGGCATGTAATAATCACACCATAGAAGTACTATACAATGACTGTGTAAAACAAGAGTAAGTCTAATCATCACACCTTGATAAGCAATGGTGTGACGACACCTAAGCATCAACCACTAACGCTGGAAGGTTTACCATTGATCAGAAATTTAATTGTACCAGCTATATACTTGTAAATTCTATGGCTTTTATTAAAATCATTCATGGGCTGTGGGTGTCATTGGCTGGAAAGTTCTCTATGGCAATTAAGGATTGGCAATAAATGTTGACTTTGTCTGTGAAGTCCACCATGAATTAATAATGAAAACTAAAATCTGACCAACAAGTTATATTGTTATAAATTATAAGTACATAGTGAAAATTATAAATATAACATACTATAAATTACAAATAGTAATTATAAATATTATTTTATAAGTCTGTGTCTTATAAAAAGGAGTATAGATTTATAGATGAAATACTTAGTTATAAGACCATTAGTCATATGTGGTAATTAAGCATCCAGATTGTGCTTTTTAAATTAGCAAATAAAAAGTATAATTTACACTGTTAATGGGCCCGTGATCTAAACATGCAAATTCATATGACCTAGGTTTTTGTTGATTTGTTGGTCAAATAGTATATCCAAAAGCAGATTTTGAAAGTGATTTTGAATTCCTGTACAAGCTTTATTTCCTTGGTTGCTATTGAATATCTATTAATATGGTGCTCAGCTGGGTAAAATCTTCAGCAGTTTGGAAATCCCATGAAGACTGGGAGCTGCCATCATGATTAACACAATCTATTGGTTAACTGCTGCAGAACTGCTCAAGACAGCAAGGCTAACCAATAATGAGTACAGTAACTTCAACATGCACATCTTGGCAACACGCCAGTAACATCAACCACATTCTCAATGGAGAGTAGGGACATATCCACTGCAACCATGTGAGTCAATGTTCTCAGAGCTCACTGGTACTGCTCACTACTGCTGGGCGGACATCTAGGTTAAAATGTGCTGTGCCCAATAGATTTATGACAGAATTCTGAACTTAAGTGAGCAAAGAAGGCTGCAAAGTTTCACACTGAATACTGATAGGAATTTGCCATGTACATATGCACAAAGACTATTTATGCTTGCATTCAATATTTATTTTCTACTAAAATTAATACATATGTGTATTATAGTGTTGTGATTTTATTGGACAACATTATCCTGTTGGAACCTCTCTGAATGTCTTTTCTAATGCCCAAAATAAGAAACTCTTTGAGTTCTGATGTAATTGTGGTAAATATAATACAGTAACATTAAATACAAATCAAATGTAAAAATGAAGGAATATTAGGAAATACTTCTAGAATGCCAGCCAGCTCATGCAGAACTCAGAACCAGAAGCTGTCTGGCAGGGAGGAGAAAAGGCCAGCAGTTCTTTTGCAGCCAAGCTGGAAGAGTCTAACTCAGCAGCTGGTGGGGGTGCAGTGTGGAGTTAAACAGGACAGTAAGATAGGTCACCAGCAGTTAAGATTATGGGACTACATGGAGGATTGAAAATTGTAACTCAAAGAATTGTTGGTTAGATCAATCATGTACAGTATCAGGAGCAGGAAAGTGTGTGGTTGGTTTGCTGGTCATTAGCACACAAAAATATTGTCAAGTTCTTTCAATTAAAACAGGACTGGGTTAAGGGTAAAAAGTGTGGCCTCTGCCTATTAGGGGTGAGGTCTGCCACTATCAGGCCTGCTCAGAAACTGATTAGTGTGATCATTGGTGGCAAATGGGCAGGGGAATTTTTTTCTTTTAATTTTCTGCTTACTTTTTCTTGCCCAAAAATAGACTTTATTTATATTATTTGTACAAGTACATCATATAATAATTTAAATGTGACAGAATTAAATAGAGTTCAATATCGATCAATTTCTTGCTGTTACAGGTTATATTTACAATATGCTTTTACATTTCATGTCAAACATACACTGGTGCATATGATCCAATTCTTAGTATGGATGGTGGAGTAGGCATATGATGAATCAAACCCATTCAGTCTGAGACAGTCACAGCTAGTGTATCATTTCAAATTTGATGATATTGCAATGCTATATTTGCTTATTATCTTTCTCCTCTTAAAGTCACAGAGGATATTCTACATTAGAGATGTTATATAAATGCAAATTGTTATTCTTGAAATTGCTATGGTACAGAAATTACTTCCTCAATCATGACTGTGTTGTATGCTGTGCTAATATGGGTTTGGCCATCTCCAAGATAACCTCCACAATTAAATATATTCTCTTGCAACATTCTGTTTCATATTTCACATGTATGGCAGAAATACATTAACATTTATAATAATAGTTGTGAAATGTTTTTAAAATGAAATGTTTAAACATTTAAATATGACATAAATATAAGTATTAGACATAATGTTATAAATTTACAGGGTTTATAGATAAACAAGCTCAGATTTCAAGTGATAAATATCTTAATGAATTTATTTAACTTTAACTCCAATTTGCAAAAACAAAACAGCAAAATCTAAGAATTTTCAACTGTACAAGCACAAGTTATACATTCAGCAACAGATGAAACATATGTTTTTAAAAGTTCATTTGCTTATTGGAATTAAGTGGTACTGCAGAATGATGTACTAAATTATTTTGGAATCGTTAAGATGTAAGTCTAATATCTCTTTGTTTTTCAAGAAAAATGTGCTGATCAAAGTAAATGAATTAGTTCTGGCAAAGACTATCATTTCCTTTAGGTTCCTGGTGTCAGACTCATGGACCTCTAGGGCAGATGTAGGTAGGTAGAAAAATGCTCCCTCTACTTAGCCTCAGCAATTTGCCTAAACCAGAGAATAACAATAATTGATCAGGATATTATTACTTATTTTTCAGAATAATTATTCTGTGAATGTTTTGAATGTGATTGTAATTTTGAGTGAATAAAGCTATTTGAAATTTTATGATGTAGCCAATGCCCAGATAATCTACACTAGATTTCAGCAGTGAAAAGCCATTGCTCACACACTATTCCCACTCTGCCTACCCATAGTCAGTTCCAAATCTTAACCTGGCCATCTGCTAAACATCCTACAAAATGCTTCACCAAGAAGGAAATATTCAGACAAAGTGAACCCACAAAGCAGTTGAAAGAAGTGGTAATCTGATTGAGGAAGATCCACTTACCTTCTTTCTCATATAATTGATGAAACCCCTGGAATAAGTAGAAACATATTCATAGACGATTTATATAAGCTTTAGACATTTAACTCAGGTTAAATTTTACATTTATACTAACATATTTTGCATTAGTCCTTAAAAATGAACACTGTAATTGATGACAATGTGAAGATTACACAGGGTTCAGAGATCACTGAATTATAAAACTTACTTTGCTGCTTCTGCTGAAGCAAGCTACTTCTTAAAATTACAAATCATAGTTAAGAGAATGCTAAAAAGCCCCACAATGGTTTAATGCTTTTTCAATCTGATAAATGTAATCTTGGAAATCATGAGTACCTGGAATGAGTACCTTGAATAAGGCTCCAAACCAGGACCACAGCCTCACAAACCCCACCGTAATTGGAAGAAAATGTCAGACAATTAGATGACTTTCAGATGAAACATTAAACCAAGACAAATCTTCCTTCTCAACTAGATATGAAAGATTCCAGACCACTGTTTCAGGAAGAGCAAAAATACCCTTTAAGTGCCTGGTCAATATTTATCTTTCAATAAATATCTTCAAAAACAAATTGTCAGGTAAAATATCTGATTGCTGTATGTGTCACCTTGGTCCATATAAATTGACTGTCATGTTTCCATATATTGCAACAGTGGCAACAATTTTCAACATTTTATGGAGCAACTTGGAATGTCTTGATATTATAAAACTTGCTGTATGAATACAATTTTAATACCAATTGAGTAAATGACAACATGATGCCTCAGTACACCAGAAACATCACTATACTTTGATTCAAGGACTTAAATTGCTCCTTGTGTCAATAACTGCTCATTGAAGTTATTTGTTGTATTGGTTGCAACAATTGATAATATTTTCAATATTATTTCATGGAAATGATTTCTTTCTTGTAAAGATCCAGTGTAAATAGAAAGCTAGTATATAGCGCACACATTACAAGGTTATAAAGAGGTCAGATTATCATGTAAGTATGATGTTGAATCCTAAGAAATTTGTAAGCATGATTTTGGCCTAAGATGAAATTGATATATATTTTCAAAGTTCTACATAACAAATTTGTTCTGTTTCACCACTATTTTTGCTGCAAGTGATTTCACGGTTGTTGATAACCAGGAATCCTGTAGGAAGTTGATACATGATAACATCAACCCTGAAGCATTATAAAATTGTCAAGGTAAACATATTGATTGATAATCCTTGGTTAATTCCTTTCCCAGTACTTCTACAATTACATTTCTTTTTAAAAAGGAAAGGATATTAACAGTGTTAAAGTGCCTCAGAGCAATGTTTAAACAGAGGTTTGTGTTTCATTTGTTAACACAATAAATTGAAATGCATCTTTGCGGATATTTACACAATTTGAAGAGAAATGCTTCAACCTTACTAAGAATGTCTCTGTGATATACAAGGAAGCAGCTGTGATCACAGCAAAAGAACATTGCTATGTAGTGCTGTGTGCCACATACTAATTCAAAACATAATTCTAACTTTATGACCACAGCAATGCAATATAAGCTTTATAGGGATTCTTGTTTTGTGGTATTGTCATTCCACTAGTTTGCGCCATACTAAGTAGGAGAAATCAAAATATATTGGCCAAACTTGATACCTGACACATTTTGTATCTTAATCGCAGTCCAAACTTGACAAGAAAAATATCAGTAAAAACGTACAAATGTTCACAGTTCTGTTCTTGAAATAATCCATTTCTGCAATTTTAATAATGTAATTTTTAATCTCAATTTGGTTCAATGTTAAAAAAAATGTTTTCATTAACACCAAGCACTTATATTTTATTTCATTTTCAAATATAAGGACTGAAGGAGTCGAAAACCCTGATCAGGAAGAAACAATTTCTCCTAATCCAGAAAACACTAGTTGGACTCATGAGATACTGTCATATTTATTGTACAATAACTTACTTAATGTATCAACAGAGGGATCATCCTATCTGCAGCTGTTCAGACTATCTCTCTCCATGGTAAATGCAGAGTAATTCTGAACAGATACCAACCAACCGTTAAAATGCCAATTCTTGCTTTTTTGCATGTTAATTTACTGCTAATGGTAATGAAAGCCATCCACTGGAACATTAAGCAACTCAATAATGCAGAAATGACCTACTTGACCTTTCCTAAAATGTGTCTTATTTTGAGCTGCATTCAATAGTAACTAAACCTGTGCCATCTGCAATCTTAATTTAAACATGAACCATCAGTTTGAGTGATGGAAGTCATCCCAATTAAAATGTTTGTATAAATTTATATAAAATCAATTTTGTCACAGAAGATAAATGTAAAATTGCAAAAAAAAATTCAAACAAATATCATCCCAAATATGTAAGATTTCACAAGTAAAATGGGACAGATTGGGACGCTGGAATGAGCAGGCACAACACCAGGAAACCCAACAAAAAAAAATGGATGAAGCATTTACCACATCATAAATATTGAGCGCAGCCGCATGTCCCTTCTGACTTAAGTTAAATAAAGATCTGCAGATGCTGGAAATCTGAAAAAAAAATCAAAGTGCTGGAGAAACTCAGCAGGTCTGGCAGCATCTGTAGAGCGAAAAACAGAGTTAACATTTCGAGTCCGTGGTGATCCTTTGTCAGGACATTCTGATTCCATCCTTTATCTCTACATGTTGGCGACAGCTTGAATATTCAGATCCCCTCCCTGGCAGCTCCTTAACTGAATCCCAAAGGCATCTCAGCTCACGAGGACCCACCCAACCCATCCAACATGAGCCTGCACGCCTTTCGCCACTCAGTCCCTGGCATAAGAGATCACCATGCCAGGCATGGCCTTACACTGTCCTACTTTTGAAGCCCAGGTACTCCTGACTGTGGATGAATCCATGGTGCATCGGTGTGTACATGAGGTTAGGTATCATGCTGGCACAGTTTCATTTGGAGTTTCAGAAGATTCAACACACAAATGTTGAGACAAAGCAGTGATCACATACACATGTAAAACTTCATGTACAGTGGGTGGTAACTGGGCCACCATAGTGCCATCCTGCATTACTCCCTTCCCGTACATGCTTTCGGGATCCTGTTACCCCCTACTTTCAGAATTGTTATCCCCCCAATCTTGCAGAATAGGTTCCTGAGTCTCCTTCATGCAGTAGCAGCCCTTTTGCCAACCACCCTTGCCAAACCTCTGTTTCTGTGTACAGGACTGACAAACTCAGTCAGCCAACTTGGCCCACCCCCTTAAGCAACCAATTTGATGAGCCCTAAACAAGAAGTGTGCAGACCTCCATCTGGGTCCATGCATCTCCCTGAATACATTGGCTCTTCTCCCCTGGACTGGCTGCTTTGGAGATATGATACCAATCATAACCTATCCCAGACTGCAGAGGCATGGACCCCCTGACCAAAAACACTCAACTGAACTCTTGACTGTGAACTGGCACAGGAGGGTGCTCTTAATGTAAGGCTGAAACATGGCAGCTTGCTTGCTGCACATGCAATGAATTTGTCATGTGAGTCTGGTGCATGGTGAACAACACTGCAAGTTGGGTACCCCCTTGACTGAGGACTGCTGCCCAGTAATCCAAGCTGCCCAGTAGTGTGACTGTGCTAATTGGCAAGGCATGGATGCTGAAGTAAGTGTTCAGTGAGCAAGCACTAAGAGAGTAAGTGAGCAGCTCAGTGATGTAAGCCAATCCACACCGTGAGCTAGTAGGAACTGCAGAGGGTCTAGGCCAGAAACGTCAGCCTTCCTGCTCCTATGATGCTGCTTGGCCTGCTGTGTTCATCCAGCTCTACACCTTGTTATCCCACACCGTGAGCTAGTGGGTTTTGGGAGCGCAAAATGTCCTTGAAGCAGCCTTTCAATGCTAGTTGCTGGTGGGCTCTGCAATGCAAACCTATTCTTCCAGAAAATCCTGCAACTTGAACATGGAGGTGCCATCATAGTCTTCAGGAGTTGTCAAATGTTAGGTGCCAATGTCTGTGGTCAAAGGATGCATGCAGCTGGTGCCTGAGGAACATGGCCACTGTTCACAGCCCATGGTGAGCTGAAGTCGCCAGGTACCCACTGACTTCCGTGTTGACCTTATTCCATGTTGAATATATTTAACACTGAATTGGATAAATGGTTGGTCCCAGTGAATCAAGAGATATGGAGAGAGGGTATGAAGGTGGATTTAAGGCCCAAGATCATCATGATCTTCTTGAATGGTAAAGCAGGCTCATTGGCTGATATGGTCTCCTCTTGCTCCAATTCTTTTTATGTTCTTGTATTTAAAACTAATGATAGAAGAAAGTCAAGATTAATCCTGGATGTGGATGAGAAATTGGATGAACAAAGAATCAGGGCAACTTGCTCAGACTGTGTCAGGATGGGACATTTACTGTTGAAACTCCTGCTGTTCCAAATGCAGTTTGATTCAATTCAATCAGTGCACATTGGTCCCATTTACAGTATACTTAGTTGAGAAGGATGAAGAACTTAAAACAGAGTAAACGATCAAAGACCTAAAAAAGTGAAAGCTAAAGCGTTTAAATCTGGGCAGAGCAACAGCAGATGAAGTTAAAAATGGACAAACACTAGAAATGATAAGGTCATAACAGCACTAAGTTTGGTGTTGAAATAGGTCAAACTGAAGCAGAAAGGGATATGGGGACAACAGTAGATTTGGCGCTTAACATGTCAAATTACTGTGAAGCAGCAATAAACAGCATTGAATTATATGGCTGGGTCAACAGTGTCTAAGTCACGAAATACAATATTAAAACCATATAGTTGAAAGAAAACAGCTTAGGGAAGAACTCAAAATATGAAGATATTAAATAGAATAGATAACAGAAACACATTACTGTACAATAGACCAAGGCAGCAAAACAAAAATAAAATCAATGAGAGAACAATTTACATTAGTTGACAGGAAAATTCTCTTTATGCAAAGAATAATTAAAACTTTCTTCCAGTCAAACCAGTGGTGATAGTTTCATTCAAAATGCAGTTGGGTCATGCATTGAGGGACCTATAATGTTCTCATTTTTGATGTATGAGCTAAAACAAGCTGACTAGCTTCCCATATTTACATTTAACATGTGAGATAAAAGTCAGTTCTGCACACCCCAAAAGGGAGTGCTGATTGTAGGAACAACATCATTGGAAAACATGGGCACAGCCTGTGAAGGTTCACCCATTAAAATAAAATGGAAGAACACAAGCTACGGTGTACAGTTTCCTGTAATGTGCTCCACACCGAGGAAAGTGGACATGTGAAGTTAACTATATGTTTTAGGCTCAGTTTTATATGCATGCCAATAGTAATTACACAGTGCTTAACTATAACTCAGGTCTTGCTGCAGTAACAATGGCAAGGCTATCGATCACAGTTGCTGGATAACATGCGGTTAATTTTGGTTGTAACTGAAAGCAACGTCTGGTGTCCACACATGCACTGTTAAATGTGGAAATCTGGAAGTACCTGTTATTGGTACCTTGCTCCTCCACAGGCTGTGTTGTTGCAATCTACACTAATGGATTCAACATAGAAATCATTGCAAACACATACTGGCTGATTATCCATCTTCATTGCAGAAAAGACTGACAAAAAGTGTCAACCTGGTTCAATCAGGAGTAATTGAACTTTGTAATGACAATAATAAGTTACTACACGATAAAATCCCTGATCGTCAGTACGTGATTTTAGATGTTTGAAGTCTCAGAAAGAAATAATCATTGCAGATTCCAAAAAGAAATGTTTTTAATGACTGTTTTATTTTCATTCAGTTTTCTCCCTTAATCCCATGTGAATATACCAACCTCCATTTCATTTTCTGTGCAATTATTTAAATATAAATTTTATTCCCTCCTTTTTACTTACTGTGAAAGTACTTCAGTCTGATTAGTTGTTCAGTTTTCTTGCTGCTTCCCTGATCACTAGTCTGATTTGGAACAGAATCAGTATCAATTCACTGTCACTGAGTAAAAGCAGAACCCACGAAGACATAGGCAGATTTCTTGGTGGCGAACAACATGTTCTGTAACTCCACTGGTGGTTGCAAACCTGGACAAGTATATATTGGCCACTTTAACCAACATATTCTAACATTATCATTATTGAAGATCAGCCATGATTGTATTCAAGGGTGGAACAGGCTTGAGGGGTTGAATGGCCTACTTAAGTGCCTTGATTCTATGTTTTAAAAAATGTATTATTAGGCCTCTTCTTGTGTGAAATGGCACACACAGGGAGCGTTACTTGGTTTATCAAAGGTCTTTAGGCTGACTTTATGTTCATTTAAATTAGTTGGAAGCAATTTCTCAACGAACATTAACTGTAGTGTTGAAGCCTGGAGTATTAGATTGGGAGCAGCAGTTGTATAATCTATAATCAAAATAGTTCCTTTCTCAGAAAATATGTTCATAAATCCAAATTCTTCTGTCTGAGGTACATAGTTTCTCAATCATAATAACGAATTCTAAAGAAGAAACAAAGTTTTATGCGTGTAAGGGAATAAGGATTAATAACAGTGAGAAGGAGAGCACCAGCAATGATATAGAATGTCATCCAATATCTAAGGAGATATACTGCACTGAAGTAAAATGAGAAGACCTCACGAGTAACATTTTACTTGAAGGATATTTCATAGACCACAACAAAAGAGTTTTCCTTCATTAAACCTAGAATATATATAGGGAAATATCAGTCAGGTCAATTTCCCCTCATCCACACTTGACCTTGAGGCAGCACGAGAGAAGTGATCTTCCTGTATTCTGACTAAGTCATTTTTATTCAGCTTGGATCTGAAGTAGTTACAGCTCAATGTGGATGAGACCCTTGAGTGGTCATTAAGGACTGCTAAATTCTTCACTTGGTATCAAAGCAGGAAGGCGGAGCTAGGCCTGCCTAGGTTTGATGGAACTTCACTCAAGTTGTGAGTTGAAAATTAGACCCTGCAAATCTCAACCCTCACATCCCTTCCCAACTCTTTATCTCAACTCTTTATGAATTGGATATGAACATTACTGGCTGGGCCAGCACCTATTGCCTATTCCTTATTGCCGTTTTAACTGACTGACTTACTGGGGTCATTTTAGAGAGCAATTAAGAGTCGACCACATATTTGTGAGTCTGGAGTCATATGTAGGCCTGACCAGGTAAGGATGACAGATTTTCTTCCCAATGGATGATAGTGAACAAAATGGGTTTCCATGACAATTTCCCTCCATGTCAATTCATGCTCCTCTATATGCCCTAATGTCCCGTCATATCCTTCAGGCCAGTCCATGGACCTTTCCCTACCCCAGCTGTGGTGTTTCATTCCATTCATGCCAGAATATTCTCCTTTAGCCAAGATTAGTTATCCCTCATTCCCACAATGTCTGCCTATATTGTTGTACCTACACCCTTCGTCTTTACGTCCTCTATGCTAACTCACCCAGTATTTACTATGGGCATACCTCAGACCCCATGCTGAAATAACAAAAAAAAAGCTCATCGATAAGAAAACACGCTTTAAATCCCCTCCAGTATTTAATCCAAAAAAAAAACCATTGTGTTTAAAGTACCACATCAAAGATAGGCTAAACCCTTAATAACTTCCTGGAACTGTCAATCATGCTGTGAACCTACAGCCTCTCATTGTGATAATAATACAATCAGTTGTAATGTTATGACAAACCTCAGGTTAATGTCAATAAATACCTATTAAAATTGCAAATAGTGACTTTTTTTCAAAAGTATGTTTTTTTTCCTTCAGAATTTAAAAGGCAGGAGATTTTAATAATTTGACACTGATAGTTCCAGAGACCTTTGCTCCTTTAACAACCATTAATATGTACTCCTAAAACTTATAAGGAACTCACTGCAGAAAATTAACTTCAATCCAGCAAAAATGGGTCTGCTTGAACTCAGCACTAATTCAGATAACTCTACTTGGTTTGGGTTTTGCCTATGTGTGAAGCCTAACCTGTCCTCATTCCACTACTGTCATCTAGCACATCGCCTCATTGTCTGTTCCCATTGTGCAGAACTCAGTATGCTGGGATGATGTGGCACACTCTGTCTGGAATATATTGGAGGAACCTTCCCTTCAGTCCCAACTGGTCCAGCAGAGGAACTACATCTTCCCTATTGTCTGTTCCACCATGGTCCTAATCAGTGTGATCTTACATTGATGGCATCAGTCACTGTCCTGATGCAAGTGTAGGAGCACAGCCAAGAGATCCCACACAGGTCACCCCTTGCTCCCTGGAAGGAGCCACTCTCACAGAATTTTAATAGCAGCTGTCATCCTTAGTGGCACCAGGAGAAGATGTTCCCCACTCCTGCAGCCCTCAGGTACCACTCCAGCATCTGGCACAGTTCTATCACAGTGCCCTAGAATGTAAACAGCTTGCATTGACACTGCGCCTCGCTGTTCCCAAGAAAATAGATTCAGAGTTGAAAGATTCTCACAGGGATCTGGAGTTTCCAGTGATACTGTCAGCTGGGATCACACAATTTCCAGACATCTCATTGGTCATGGTCATCATATTATCAGTAATATTTTCTTGCCATGTGATTATGTGGCGCAGATACTTTAGCTTCTCTCCTCTGAGGTTAACCAAGCCTCTAGATATATGTAAAACTCTAACAATCTGTTGCTTCCCAGATTGATCCCCATGAGAGTCTCAATTCCAGGGGTGTTCAAGTTCCAATCACGTGCATAGTCTTTCTAGAAGCACCAAAGAACAGGCTGTCTCAGGAACCTTGACCAATTCGGGACAGTGGACAGGCTGCGCATTGAAGCTGAAGACAGCTGGCAAGCTCTGTAGGAGAGGTGGGTGCTGCCATGTAGCTGGGGACGTTAGGGCATTGCATGATCGAGGAACATCCTGAAAACCTCCACATTTCTTAAAAGGGATTGTGGCTACAACTGCCAGGCTGTCAGTTGGAAGCAGGTTCACTAATGTCCTTCAGGGATGGAAATCTGTTGTCCTTATCTGATCTGGCCTACATGTGACTCCATACTCCACAGTATGGTCTACAGCCAAGGCTGCAGTATTCAACTGAAAGGAGAACTCACAGCATATCTGTCACTGGGAAAATTCCAGTGGCATAACTAATTTGCCCCAATGGGCCCTTATTTGACCTTAATAAGCCCCATGCCGCCAGGACTCCATCTGAGGCAAGATTAGGTCAGTGGCTGAAACATACTGGGAAATTGCCCAAAGGACAGATATCTCACAGGACTAGGACAATTTAGTTAACAGATTTCAGAAAGAAGGATGATATAGTTTAGACTTCTAACTGTGAGGAATACAATAAGAAATCAATATAATTGTTATTAAGCATTGTATTATTAGATGACTGATAATTAGTCAAGCTGACTGATTAAAACAAAACTAACATTCCTGCATAACTGCGTCAAGGTTAGTGATAACAAGGCCCAAAGATTCCTTTATGCCACATCCATTTCAAAGATGTATGTAGCCTGTGGCTATCATATTTGTAAAGGTTCTCCTGTCAGAAACAGGCGTTAACCTCTTTGTATATCATAATTGGGCACCCACTGTTTGACATCTGTTTCCAAGCTGGCACAGACCTGAACACAACTGGTATCAGCCCTAGTACATTCAGGGTAACTATGTCAGTGTGTGGCCTAACCAGCTCACCATCAAGGGATTGCTAGAGGCAGCCATCAAGATTTTGTTTTCAGAAAAGAACTTGAGTGTGAAGTGGATGGACTAAATTTTCCTTCTGACATCACAGGGACACAAAGATGATTGTCAGCCTGCACTCAGCACTGTCCAGATTGTCTACCCCTCTGATTACTCTGAATTTGCTCATTAATTGGACAATGCAATAGTTTCCCTCACACTTATAATTGAAATGGAACCTAATTGAGTTGGAAATGCATTGCACCATAATAACCAGATTTGTGTTCGACTTGTTCATGGAATATTACCTTTAATATTCTTATAGATCCTAATTAGATGAAGAGCAAAATAGTGCAGATGCTGGAAATCCGAAATAAAGACAGAAAATGCTGGAAGTGCTCAGCATAGAGTCATACAGCACCGAAACAGACCCTTCAGTCCAACTCATCCATGCTGATCTGATTAGACTGGAGATTGCTTTCTTGAATTCTTTACAAGAAAGCTTAACAAGATCATGCAACAATTAAATGTGAAAACTGGCAGTGAAAGCATATCTCTTCCTTTCACACCACTCAACTGAACTAAACAACTAATTTGTTGGCTGTTAACTGCTGGAATGCTATCTTCAAACTCATATCACTGTTAAATGTTGCACAAGTGTGCCATTATAAATGAAACTTGGGAGCAGTAGTTCACAATAACATCATAATTATAGAGAAGTACATCACCCATTCTTCCCCAGCTGCTGCCCTCCAGATTAATATAACTGGCATGGACTGAAATACATGTACAGATGTCAGACTTTTTTTTAATGTACCCAAATGACTAATAAAAATAGCACGGAGTTACATTTTTATGATCTATAATACCTTTATTGTTCAGCACTAGCCTTACTTGGCTGCATTAGATTGTTTGGGATTCAGTTGGAATTTAGTTTCTGAAGCTTTTCCATTGTCCAAAGTAAAATGTATTTAATTTTTTTTCAAGTTGTGAGAAGGTTGGCCAAGTTGAAGTAAACATTTTTAGATAAAATCTTCAGGAAATCTGTAGCATTTGAAAACATAAAAGCATAATGCAGCCCACATTATCCATCAGACCATATCTGGCTGTAGACTCAATTCTAACTACAATACTAAAATGACTGGCTGTCTAGTTATTCATTTATAGTTAAAAAGTACAGCCCATTGCTTATGTTGTTCCATTGACAACATATTACAATATCCTACAAATCGTTATAATTCTAAATAGGCTCAAGATATGCAAAATTCTAAAATGAGCCATTATTGAAGAATACCATGTATATGTTAAATAAAGAATTGTGATTTGCAATTAATTTCAACACTTTTATTAACAAACATAATGTCACATAAAATGGTACAGAAATATATATCAAACCAAAACCTGGCTTTGTCTGTGCAGCTATGTTTATCACTTATTGTGTTCACCAATTAAGCCTGATTTGAAATCAATCAGCAAAATGAGAATTCTGTGTCGGCAGGAAATTTTTGGATTTCAAAATGTTGCAGCATTCACTTATATATTAAATTCTACTTTACTATCAATATTCCTCATTATTTAAGGAAAATGTTAGCCTCACAGAACTCTATGAAGGTAATGACACACAAATTCAAAGGAGGTCTAATTATCAAAGGGTTAGCTGTTAAGTGAGCTGTATGCTGAATAGAAATGTGCTCCAGTTTTGTTTATATAATTTGACACAAAATAGAGCATGGTTAAATTCAAATACTGTACATCCAGGTGATAAATCTCTTATTGTGAATCTCCAATTGCCAATTTTCTTGCCCACAAGGAAAATTGTAATTAAATAAAGAAACTTACAGTCAGACCTTGTTTATTTAATTACCACAAGACATTATTAGATTGATGGAAACTGCTTATGACTTGATATATATAATTTTGAAGAAACACATTGTACCATCTTACAGGCAGATAGAGTTGCAGCTCCCAGATGTGTAGATTTTTCTTTCACAACTGATCATCTCTGAATTTCTTGTGGGTAATAAAATCATGAGCACATTTCAGTAAGGCCCCATGAAACAGTATTGAATACAGAAATTTGATTGCACTGCTCCTGTTTAAATCATGTAAATAGGATGCCAAATGGGCCAACAGCAGATGGTGTACGTGTGCCTGTTTTTCACCAGATGTGTGCCACTTGACATTCAGGACCAGGCTCCTTTATAAGCATTCAGGGTGATGCCAGGGAGAATTAAAAACATAGATGATGTTTATTTAAGAGCCCAGTACTCATTGTTTGTCTATTTTGTGATGTTAATCGGATCTAATGCCTGAATTGAGGACATCATAGTGCAAATAAATAGTAAGGAATCCCAGAAATATTATATGCAGTACTTTTCTCCTACGTGTATGTTAATTGTTGTTTTGTTCTTTAGGCTGCTGGTAAACTTCAGTGTCTTTTTTCTCTCCCCATTTTCTGATCTTACAGCTGCATTGTGTTATTAGCTGAAACGTTTTGCTTGTGCCAGATGTTGCCGGAGAAAATTAAAGTAATAGCTAACATTGTGAGATGAGCTCTGCGCATCAGGATATAAAGAACTGTTTCCGGGAGGAGCTAACCGGCGTGTTCAGTGGCTGTTGTTCTAGTGCCAAGTCAGTGCAGTTAAGAATGATGTGCTCTTACTCTTAAGTTGAGCCTGATGTCTCACTACAGATAATCATGTATCTCAGATGTAATGTATCTAGACATTTAGTAACATATAATAAATCAAAAACAAGCACAGAAAATGCTGGAGCAATTTGGCAGGTCTGGCATCATTTTTGGAGCGAGAAACAGAGTTAATATTTTGAGTCCGATGTGACTCTCTTGAAATGTCAACCATTTCTCTATCCACAGATGCTGCCTTTCCTGCTAGGTTTCTTTAGCATTTTCTATGTTTATTTCAGGTTTCCAGCATCTGCAGTATTTTGTTTTTATATAACAAACCTATGTATTGTTCATTAACATTCTATATAGTTCAGAGACTTGGACAACTGCAACAGACACCTCAAAGCACTGGAGAAATACTACTACTGGTGTTTTCACAATATGTCTCCAAAGCTGGTAGCTGGAAAGGCAGTCTTACACCTGCATTCTCTCACAAGCCAACTTGCCCAGTATCATAGCGCAAATCACTCCAAACCAGCTCTGCTGGGTGGGACATGTTGCTCATAGGCCTAACACTGGATTCTCAAAGGAACTGCTCTACATGGAACTTGGTCATGGCAAGAGACTTCCAGGAAGACAAAGGAAATGCTTAAATGTTCATGGAGATACCTAATATCCCCACAATCCATGGTTGTCCCTGGCTTTGACTTACCAAAATAGAGAAGTTGCATTTGGAAGGGACCAAAATAAATGGAGAGAATCTGTTGGAAACTGGAGATGAAGTTGAGTTTTCGAAGGAAGCTCATAAATATCCCAACAATTCATCTAGCCAGCCTTCAAGCTCCATCTCTGCTCCGTATTTGGCAGAGTCTGCAAATCATATATTCAAATTATCAACTAATTGAGCTACAAGGAAAGCAACTCATCCTCAATCCAGTGGGGCTGCCAAAGAACAAGAAGAAGAAGCCAAAGCAGAAGAAGATGCAGAAACAGTGGACATGCCTTTAGAGATGGTGAGATGGCTGAAAAGTGCAAAGGAAGACAGGAGAAAGCAGGAGAAGTAGGAAGCAGAGAGAGAAAGGAGGAAAATGTTACACAGAAGACCGCTCCAACAACAAGTCTTCAGGGGCCACATTTCCTGCTGAAGGCACAACTACCAATAATGGAGTAACTACAGTCAGGATGGCCAGGTATTCAGATTTAGAACGGTGCAGGTGGTTGTGGAGTTGAGGAAATGAAGGAGAGAGGAAGCCACAGATGAATTATAGAGCAAGGCTGAGAATCTTAAAAGTGAGACATAATTTAACCAGGAGCTAATGTGGTCACAGGGAGATTGGAAAATGGGAACTGGCACAAGTAAGAATGATATTTTGTAGTGCACTAAGCCTAACACAGGCTTCACTGCAGGCAGCCATTTTTGAATAACTTTATTTACTCATTCCCCACAGAAAGGAGGCAGGCATAGCAATATATCATGGAATCCGTACAGTGTGGAAACAGGCCAGTCGGCCCAACAGGTCTACACTGCCCCTCTGAAGAGCATCTCATCCAGACCCATTCCCCTACTCTTTCCCTGTAACCCTGCATTTCCCATGTCTAATCCACCTAACTTGCACACCACTGAACACTACTGGTAATTCAGCATGGCCAGTCCACCTAACCGGCACATCTTTGGACTGTGGGAGGAAACTGGAGCACCCGGAGGAAATGCATGCAGACACGGGGAGAACGTGCAAGCTCCACACAGACTGTCGCCCGAGGGTGGAATCAAACCCGGGTCCGTGGTGCTGTGAGGCAGCAGTGCTAACCACTGAGCTGCCCCACAACAAAATGTCCTACCACTATGATGTACAACAGATGCAGGGAGAAGAATTTTGGATAATCCTAAATTTATAGGGCTATTTACAGGGCAGCATTTAACATCTCTCCCATAATGTGAATTTCAGAACTGCATACAATACCACATCCGTGGTCTAACCAACTGTGGCATAAGCTTTCTGTTCATAAACTCTATGCCTTAGCTTATAAAGGCAAGTATCCCAAATGCCTTCTTCATCACTTTATCCACCTGTTCCTCAATCTTCAGGGACTGGTGGATATGCACAGCAATATCCCTCTAATTTTACTAGAGTTCCTTGAAGCCATCAATGTTTCAAATATGGCCTTGATATCAAGTGCAGTTGCTTTCACCTCACCTCTGGAATTCAGCTCCATTGTCCATGTTTGAACCAAGGCTGTAATGAGGTCAGGAGCTGAGTGGCCCTGGCGGAACCCAAACTGCGTGTCACTGAGCAGGTGCTGCTTGATAGTACTGTTGCTGACATCTTCCATCACTGCTAATCAAAAGTAGCGTGATGGATTGGATTAGTCCTGCTTTTTGTATACAGGACATACCTGGGCAATTTTCCACATTGTCAGGCAGGCGCCAGTGTTGTAATTGTACTGGACCAGCTTGGCTAGGGGTGTGGCAAGTTCTGGAGCATACATCTTCAGTCCTGTTTGTGGAATATTGTCAAAACCCATAGCCTTTGTAGTATCCAGTGCTTTCAGATAATTCTTGATATCACATTGTGACTCTGTGGAGCTCTGCAAGCTGGATCATCATTATCACTCAGCACTTCCGGCTGAAGATTGTTGTAGATGCCTCAACCTTACCTTTTACATTGTTTGTGGGGCTCCCCCATAATTGAGAATGGGAATATTTGTGGATCTTCCTCCTCCAGTGAGTTGTTTAATTGTCCACTACCAATTCATGACTGGAAATGGCTGGACTGCAGAGCTTAAATCTGATCCAGTAGTTGTGGAATTGCTTAGTTATGTTTATCACTTGCTGCTTATGCTGTTTGGCATACAAGTAATCCTATTTTATAGCTTCACCAGGTTGGCACCTCACTTTTAGTATGCCTAGTTCTGCTGCTGGCATGTCTTCCTGCACTCCTCATTGAACCAAGATAGATCCCTGGCTTGATGGTAGAGTTGGGGGATATGCCAGGCCATGAGGTTTGAGATTGTGTTGGAGTATGATCTTGCTGCTGCTAATTAATAGCCCACAGCACCTTATGAATGCCCAATCTTGAATTGCAAGATCTGTTCAAAAATCACAACAAAACATCCTCAATGTGAAGACATGACTTTGTCTCCATTGTCTCCACAAGGACTATGTGGTGGTCACTGTAACTGATACTGTCATGGACAGCTGTATCTGTGGCAGGCAGATTAGTGAGAATGAAGTCGAGTATGTTTTTACCTGCCACAGACTAAATCTAGCAGTTATGTCCTTTAGGCCATGTGTGACCAGTATGGTCAGTATTGGTGCTGCTGAGGCACTGTTTGTGATGGCCATTGATAGCCCCCCGGCAGAGTACATTCTGCACCATTGGCAGCACCAGTGCTTCCTCCAAGTTGTGTTCTATAAAGAGTACTGATCCTGAGTACTGTGACGGGATGGTATGTGGTAATCAGCAGGAGTTTTCCTTACCCATATTTAACCTGACACCATAGAGACTTTCTGTTCTGGAATCAATGATGAAGAATCCAGGAGGAATTCCATCCAACTGTATACCACTTTGCCACAACCTGTGGTGGGACAGGGCATATGCAGGGTTTATCATGGCAGTGTGCGGGCCATGGTCTGTAAGGTATGATTCCATGAATATGACTATGTCAGGCTGTTACTTAAATAGTCTATGTGACGGTTCTTCCAATTTCTGTCTTAATCATTCAGGGGATGTGGCCTTTGCTGTCTTGACCCAAGAGTATTACCAGTGTGTCTGGATTACTGACCCAGCGATGCTACCACTACGCTACCACCTCGCCAATACTGTATCACAGTCAATCCAAATATGTTGTTTTGTAAAAGAATGCTTTGCTGATCCCTTATATATCAGACAGTAAGGAGCTCCTACAAATAGACTCTTTGTCCTTGGTTCCAATCCATTGTAAGGACAGGTTGGAATTCCTGAACAAGGGCGGGACCTGTGTGCTCAAGACCAGGTACTAGTTGAGCCATTTTGCTGGATTACTCTTCATGTTATTACTGGAGTTCAGCAAAATGACAAACAGAGTGTTATCTCGAGAATTTGCGGCTGAGTATATAATGTAAGTGTTTTTTCAGCCCGCTGTGAATGCCTGTTCATTCCAAGAGAACAAATTACACAGCAGTGGGGCATATACTTTGAAACGTTCCAGGGAAAACTTCTGAAAAATGCAGTTTCTATTCCAAATTAGTCCCACCTTGGTTCCAGCATTGTAGATGCAAAGGCACGTTTGACTAATGTTAATGCTGAATGCTCCAGCATATAATAAATCTTTTATACTGACCGTCAGAAAATACTTCGGCTGATTTGAATTGTCATCCTATCTCTGGAGTTGGCAGTCGGTCAGGAGGGAGATAGGGAGATAAGGTCATCACAAGGTTATGTGATTCAATGGTAATAGTGATCTGCAATTTGATTTTTGACTTTGGCTGTTTCTGCCATTATCAATGAGGCTGAAACTAGTCACATGCTGTGCTTTGTCCCTCACAAACCACTGTATTCTAACTGGCCTGAATATTGACTTATATATTGCAGGAGTCATGCTATTAGTAGCACAGCACTCCAGACATTTGTTGCTGCATATTCTTTTAAAAAAAAATGACTACCTATCACTTTAACAGCCAACAAGTATAGTTGCCACAATGCATCAAATCCACTGGGTATTTCTTTTTACCACATGAAGGGAAACTCATTAAATCATATCGTATTGAGTTTCCCACTAGTGTCCCTTCCAGTAAACCCCTTCCTGCCAATCACTGCGGTAATCTAACATATTTTTTGAAGCTAACATTTCGTCTGCCTTCTGCATATTAGAAGATCACACCCTACATTTTGCGTTACTGTAATAGATTTGGTTTAAGTGATCTATCTGTGACTAGAAAGTGACACAGAAAAGTTTTGCTGTGTTACTTAAATTTCAGATATATGGATACATGTTAAACTGAAGATGTCAGAAAGTTGAAATAATCGTTCACTTAATGTTTAGGATTTAAGTAGGTTTAAAAATTCAGGACAAAAATGTATCTGTTGTCATTTTTTTTCTACTGGACTTTTAAAGCAAAATCTATCTAGTTACCATTAAATAATGACAAGAGATGATCAATTTGAGACCTCATATTAATAAGTTACATAAAGGTTCATTTAATTTGGACAACTGAGAGTTGTGATTAAGAAGTATGATATAGTTTGTCAACATTTTACAACTGAAGGACCTATTAAATATAATTGGCATCTAGTCAATAGAGTATCTGTAGCATTTAAACCATTGCTGAATCAAAGTGGGAAAGAAGGTGATGAATAATAAAACAATATTATAGGACAAAATGATGAATGATTGGACATGATGAGTTCATGTTTTTATTTGTTTGAGACATCATTAAGTTACTTACAAAAAACATGAAGTAACACTTTGAATGTCTCCAAGGATCTGGAAGATGAAGTAATTTTTAGTCAGCTTACAATGCTGGAGACACGTAAGTTAACAAAACCCATGGGAACGTGTTTGACAAAGTGTGAAGAAAACAGTTATTTCTTTGCAAATGCAGCCAAATGTCACAAAAAATGAGGAGTAGGCTGAATTCTATCCACCGATGTGACAGCTGGATCTCTAAGATACCAAAAAGCTTCCTCTAGTGCAATCAAATATGCCCTTCTGAAAACAAGGAGAAAGAGAGTAACATTTGTAGAAGGCCAACAGAGAAGAACTAACGTGAAATGTCATTTCACAGGATTGTTCAGAGTGTCTGATTACACAGCCAGTGCACCAAGCTTCTTGCCATGCTCCAGATAAATCAAGATGTTGCCATAGGAATCGGGTAATGTGATGTTTGTTTATGAGGAACGAAGAAATGACAGTGTCAGTGAATGACATTTCTATTCTGAGTGAAGATTTGTTCCTGTAAATGAATCTGGCAGCATCATCTGTTTCCCCTCAAACATGGTGCCTCAGTGAGAAACACACTGCCAGGTACTTGACACATTGAGTGTTTTTTACGCATAAAATGTCATAAAACTGCTGTGGAAAATGAAAAAGGTACACATTAAATAGAGAGTATATTGGGATGCAGACAATATAGAAGTTCTTTATACTGAAATCTTGTTTGACGAGACAAAGGTGTCATTACATCTGGATTTCTCTATATTAGAAGAAGTTTGATTGAAATCTGCTTAAACAGTTAATTCTCACTCTACTCTGTGTCTATAAGTTTCAAAGACATAACTAATTCTTCCTCAGAATTTTTTGGAAAACATTTAAGGCTGTTTTGCCTGTGTGCTTTGTTCCATTTTGGAATATAGTATTTCCAGTTTTGCTTCGTAATTGCTTTCTCTTTAATATAAATCTGTGTGCTTTTATTACAATGCCACTTCAATTTTGGAATCATACAGAAATCTTTCTGTGTAAAGGGACTGATAACTTTCATTTATAATTGCACTCAATCAATATTTGATCTCATGATCTGTATGGCCATGTCTGTTTGTCTGTCTAGATGCCTCCCTGTCAATTTTTATTCCCATGGAGATAGGAAGAAGTACTCATTGTCAATTCATACTGAAGTCTGATGGTAAAATAGGAAACCAGATGCTAATCCTTTATTTGTTATTAAATTAAATTGCCCTGGTGTGTCCTTTGCACAAAAAGCTGGACGTATCCAATCTGACAAATTATTGCTCCTTCATTTTATTTTTGATCATTAGCAAAGTGATGGAAGAGGTTAAAAACCATACTAAATAATGGCTCTTGCTCCACAATAACCCGCTGATTAAACCTGACCTTGGGTTCCGCCAGTGCCACTCAACTCCTGAAGTCAGAACCTTGGACTAAACCTGGACAAAAGAGCTGAACTCCAGTGGTGAGGTGAAAGTGACTGCTCTTGACAAAAGGGCAATATTTGGTTAATTTTGGCATTAAACAGCAAAACTAGAGTTAGTGGGAAACATCTCTGCTGGTTGGAGACATACCTCGCAGAGGTAATTATTGTTGCTGGACATCAATCATCTCAGCCTCAGGAGATCACTGGGTTTCTCAGGATAATGTCCTAGGTCCAGTCATCTGAGTTTCTTCATCAACAGCCTAACTTGTAACATATGGTCAGAAGTGGGTGGCATGGTGGCTCAGTGGTTAGCACAGCTGCCTCACAGCACCAGGGACCTGGGTCAATTCCACCCTCAAGCAACTGTCTGTGTGGAGTTTGCACATTCTCCCTGTGTCTGCGTGGGTTTCTTCCGGGTACTCCAGTTTTCTCCCACAGTCCAAAGATGTGCAGGCTAGGTAGATTGGCCATGCTAAATTGTCCCATAGTGTCCAGGGATGTGTAGGTTAGGTGGGTCATAGGGGATGGGTCTGGGTGGGTGCTCTGAGAGTCAGTGTGGACTTTATGGGCCGAAGGGCCTGTTTCCACACTGTAAGGACTCTATGGACAGTAGGTCATTGCAAACTAATAATCATAATGGTGGCATTTTCTAGTCTAATAGAAGAAGACATAGAATAAATGCATTTTATTAAATGAGAATAATTTTAAATCCTCTGTCTATACTAATAGTTTGTCATGACGCTACAGTGTTATGTTTGAGACCTGCTGATTAGAAACATCATGGGAATAGCTTTGTTATTTGGAGCTCTGCTCAGAATCCTCTGTCACAGTAAGGTTCAAAAGGCATATAGTGAGGTTGCAGGTGGAATAAAATTACAGGATCAATTCACCAGGTCAAATTTATGAACCCTTATTGAGAAGCTAATTAATTTTCTGGTTCATTGTGTAACCTAAGGGCACAATGCATAAAACATTTGATAATTTTTAGCCACAATTAGTAAGAGCAAAGCTGTTACAAATCCCTGCAGTAAACCTGCTTGTCGAATAAAATCATATAATGAAAAGGGAAAGTAGGAACTGCAGAAGCTGGAGAATCTGAGATAACAAAGTGTAGAGCTGGATGAACACAGCAGGCCAAGCAGCATCAGAGGAGCAGGAAGGCTGACGTTTCGAGC
>NC_063333.1:98969114-99011623 GCF_021869965.1 Rhincodon typus | reverse complement strand
TCTTCAGAAAATTTTTCTGAAGAAGGGTCTAGGCCCGAAACGTCAGCCTTCCTGCTCCTCTGATGCTGCTTGGCCTGCTGTGTTCATCCAGCTCTACGCCTTGTTATCTCTAATGAAAAGAGAATGTAGTTCTGTAATTGGCAGTTGTGAATGGTTTTGATGATAAGTGGAAGAATTTTTAATTTAGAGGCAATGAGGGTTTATTTTTAATCAAAGACCATAAAAAGCTGAAAAATTGATTTGAACAACATTGTGTTCGTGGAGCGACCAATGAATTATAAGGCAAAGCAATGTAACCGGCTTGGAAGAAAATAATGCAATTTCATTGTCAAGACCATTCTAGTTGTGTCCTCAGTGAGCCGTGAACCATGATTTTTTTTTCCAGTAGCTTGTTTGTAGCTCCCTTTTAGTTTTAGAGTGTTTCAGCTTAAGTAAATAACCAGCTGCAAAGTTTTATGTTTTAAATAGGATGAAAGGTTTGTTCATTGATATGATAGGACACCTTGACGTGAAGTGGTGACATGTATTGATGATCTGCTATTATCAGGCTGCGATATTTTTGTTAGCTCCCATAACATAAAGAGGAGACATAGGTCACAGCATTGAAGAATTCAATGAACTTTTATCACAGCACCTGGTATCTACATGTGTACGCAACAGTCACTGGCATTTACATGTCTGGGCTCGAATTAAGCAAATCAGATGTACTGCAGCACACATCCTTCAGTTCTTAAAGAGAACAGAGCTCAGTAAGTCAAAGATTGCGAGCTTTATGCTATTAGGCCACATACCATGGTAAGGTGATGTTATCATGAGCATGTCCCTTTAAAGCACATCAAATATCTGAGCCACAGCACAACATCATTGCTAAATTACTATTTTAATTATATAAGTAATAATGTTCATAGGTAATAAAAATACGGTGATTAAAAGCAGGTAAAGATTAAAGATACTTGTAAATGTGAAAGTAAATTCTAAGATTGTTGCAGAGATGTTACTTGCTTGGAGATCCTGTTTCTAATGTGAAAGCTTCAAGTCTGAATTCAGCAGCTACAATAGATTCTAAAGGGTTTGTCTGTATAGCCGGCTGCAACAATTCTGCAGGATTAGGGGGAAGAGGCAAGAGAGAGAGTCATCACATGAATCTATCTGATGTCATTACCAAGTATGAAATATGCATAGACAGAATCAGTATAACAATTAGCTGTGTTAAAGCTTCTTCTATACATCTGACTGAATTTTAGAATGATATCAACCTGCCAGCCTGGCCTGAGGTTGCCACCCAGGGTAGAGCAGTCTCTGCTATCTCGAAGAATGAACAGTAAAATTGGAAGAAGGTCAATGACAACTCATGTTCTACCACTGTCACTATTGCCTGCAACAACTTTCCCTCTTGTCTTCTCTAATCCGTGACACCACTAACCCTGCACGCCCTCTGTGCTGCCTACTGACCTACTGACTCTGCGACAGCTCCTCACTGGCATCAAAGTGCTGCTTGGCTCTCATTCCAGGAGTTAAACAGCCCCCAATAGGGCAGAAAGAGGCAAGGTAGGTGGTGGTCTGCCTGACATTCGGCTCCTTACCCTCCCTTTGTGGAGTGCATCCTAACTCAGACAGTACTGAGTGGTTGACTGATTATGTCCAAGCCCCTGGACTGATATTGGAGGCTGCCCTTGACTAGTTAAGCCAGATCCCCTGACCAAAGGCTTGACTTGACTAAGGTCTGTTGATACCCATGACAAGCTTCCTGGCTTTGTGTCTGCATTAAACAGCAAGGTAAGAAAGAAGTAATATGAGCCTGGTGCCTCTGGCAGCGGGGGCAAAATGAAAAGCAAAATCAATGCAAAACAATCCAAGGCAGGGATGCTGTGAGCATCCATGTTGGCTCAGAGTGAGTGAGTACTTTTACAGTGAGTGGAGTGCCCTGTGATGCAGCCAGGTCTCGTCCGTGAGCTGGGCCTGTGTCCCTGAGGGTACTGTGGCCGTGCTGCAGTGCTACAATGAAAGTTGCTGGTACAGCCCAAGGTGCAACAATGAAGTGCAAAGATGTCCTTTACATAGATCAGGGACATGTCATGATGGTACTTAGAGGCTGGCACATGAGAGATGCTAGTGTCCATGGATGTGGGGTGCATATGTCCAGTGCCCATGACATATGTCCTGATATATTGGATAGAAAGCATTGGCACTTTGGAACAAGCAATGAGCTGAATCTGCCTGGTACCCATTCTGGCTTCCATGTCACATTTTCTTGATGCCTAGCTTGTTTGGCTAATTTAGGAATCTAGGAAGTTGAATGGCCATGAGGTGAGGTTGTGCCTCTATATTCTGCTGTATATGTGTACACAGCTGCTTTAGCCATGGTTGCTCAGCAACAATGGCATGAGTGTTGCAAAGATGTATAGAGTAATTGTGAATTAGAAGGCAGGAACTTAGAATTTGTTTGTAAAAATGATAAGGGTAAAGAGTGCATAGTCCCTTTAAGAGGTGATGTGCCTTTCTAAGCTTGGAGATTTCAATGAAAATGTGTTTTTAAGCAGCTGAATAGGTTTAGACAGTTCTGAAATTGAAACATTTATCAGTTGGCTATGTGATTGGAAACCTTAGGTTTGTTTTGATGTTTTGGTAACTAGCTTGAAGATCAGCAAATTAATTTAAACCACGCACTTAGAGATGAAAACCAATTGAATTTAAATCTGATGGTCTTGACAAGCTCAGACAAATCCTATTGTAAGAAAATTGACAGGTCATCGGGGTATATAAAAAGAGGGTTTTTGAAAATTGGTGTGAGAGCAAACAGCCATCTGAAGAGTAAATATCTGGCTCTCACAGGAATCCGTAAGCTCTCTGAGAAAGCACCATCTATTCATAAAAGTACCATGGCACTTCTACCTAAAAGTCCTCACAGAATAATTCACAGAGAAAACATCCCTGACAGAAGGATCAGTGGAAGAAAGACGTTTATGACTGGAGAGACAGTGGAGAAGGCAGAACATTCCAGAAGGCACACTCTGTATGGACTTTGAGAGTCTAAGTTTTAATTTAGTTTTCTTATTACTTGGGTTTATATAAGTGTGACTTGTGTTTATTGGAACAGCATACCAGTAGATTTTTGTTCAGTTAGCGAATAGTTAGTAGTTATGGGGGAATTGTTCAATTTGTTAGTACTTCTGTTAATTTGTTCACTGTTAGGGTTAAATAAATAAATTGTTTCTTTTTGCTTATAAAGCGAATATCATGGATTTTCTTTCATTTAATCATTCCTTTTTAACAGTTTAGGCAAGGTGAGGCAAGCTTCTCTGTGCATTTCGGGTTTAGTTATTAGAAGAGGACCTCTACTCTGGTCAGAACAGATTGGGGGCTTGTATTTCCATTTTAATTATCAGAGGGGTTCGACCTCCCCTTAACAATGGTGACAGGAGGACGAAGGACCTCAAGCTCACTTCCAGTGCCTCTTGTTCTAAGGGAGATAGTGCTGCCAATAGATACTGCTAAAGTAGAGACGCCACATACAAGATCCCTCGAAGTTTCCTCTCTGGCAGTCCACAGGTGCCTGGCTGCTTCGTCTCTCCCTGCCTGTGATTCCCAACTGCTGCAACAGTACACGCTGACAGAAATGAGTCTGGATCTGGGCAGACACTTCCAGAAGGCATGTGCCCTCTAGTTCCAAAGGCACCGAGGAAGCTACCCAAGGCTTACATGTCAACAAAGCCAAGCACAACACAGGATCCCATCACACCAGTTGTGGAAATCGAGTCTGCATTTGGATATAATGGGAGGCAGAGGATGAAGAAAAGTTATTGAGGACACAAAGGTGGGATGGGTGACACATAATTGTAGATATCCTATCAACTTTGTTCATAACTTGTCACTTGAATTGTTAAAATATCTGCTAATTTTCACTTTCAAATTAAATCATACTGACGTGAGAGAGGAGAAGTGTCTTCAGATATCCGAACGATGAAGGAAGTTTTAATGTCCAAGTAGAGTGAGGCAGTGGCTCAGTGGTTAGCACTGCTACCTCACAGCACCAGGGACGCAGGTTTGATTCCAGGCTTGGGGGACTGTCTGTGTGGAGTTTGCACATTCACCGCGTGTCGGCGTAGGTTACCTCCAGGTGCTCTGGGTTTCCTCCCACTGTCCAAAGATGCGTAGGTTAGATGGATTGGCCATGCTAACTTACACCATAGTGTCTGGGAATGTGCAGGCTAAGTGCATTAGCCATGGGGAAAATGTGGGGTTACAGGGATAGCGGGGATGCTCTTCAGAGAATTGATGGGCCGAATAGCCTGCTTCCGCACTGTAGAGAATCTAGAATATTGGTCATCCCTCTCAACAGCAGACTCCTTGACTAGAATCAGACATTGGGGATCCTGTGCAATGATATTCAGGACTACAGCCAAGGTATTGCACTTTAACCTGTACAATCCAGAGGCTAAATGTACTAGGGCCTGGCCTGCACACAGCATTCCACACAAACACCCACCATTTGAGTGAGAGAACAGAATAATTAATGTTCCACACGTCTCTACAGTGAAAGGTTCATTCTATGTATCAGTTTTTCAACGGATTGCTATTTAAGGCTGAGAGAGGTACAATGGGTAGTTTGTGTGTCCTGTCTCCCTCATAGTGTCATGGTCTTCCTAGAAAAGGTGCACAAAATGCTGCTTCTTGCAAACTGAACAAAGTCCTGCAGGATGTTCAATCATTCAGAGCAACCTAACAGTCAATACGCACAATGAATCATTGAAGGGTTACAATGATGGAAGGGTCAAAAGGAGATTCCTCAGGATTTCTCTCAACCTGCTGGCTATCAGGAGGCAACACTGAGATATTACATCCTATTGCTACCTATCCTCAGCACCATGTAATGTAATGTTACCTATCCTCAGCACCATGATCACTACATTTTCCCTAATAGTAATGCAGGGCAATTTATGTTTGATTATTTGATGTGGGATCACTAATGATAACATGTACACAATCACTCATAATAATATTCAGCAACACAAAAAGGATTGCAGAAATAACAAAGTCCACAAAAATAACACGATCCACAAGTCCCTTGCACTAAGCATGGATTACTTACTAGACCAGCAACACAACCACAAACAATTAACCAAAGGTCAAACCCACCTCATTCATCTTGGAACCAGATTGCAATAAGATTCTTTCTGGTCCCTCTAATGCATTGCTGTCATATTGTTTTGGATGGTCTTCCTTTTGAATGGTCCACAATCTCATCTCCATTTTCAGAAGATTGCTGTCAATCCCCCATTTTATCCATATCCAGGACATCCCTCTTTTTCAGTCAGTTGTGAATGGCACAGTGTGACAAATAGTGTGAGACACCATTTCTGGGCTAGAATTCAAGACCCTGCCAGAGCAGTCAAAACATTAAAACCTCATCCGCAGGCCCATAATGTGCTCCACAATGGCTCTTGCTGAAGCATGGATGCTGTGGTATTTCATTATGCTTCGATCTGAAGGTTTCGTAAATATGCTGTGAGCCATGTTTGTTTGGGGATACCATTTGTCTTCCAGCAGCCACTGCTGTCTGGGCAAAGCAATTCGGAAGGATGCAGGAGCCTAGGAGTTCTCTAGTACATAAGAGCCATGGCAGCTCCACAGTATCTGGTGCAGATCTCTCAAATCTGGCATCATTGGTCACAGATAACTTGAACATCTATGGAGGGGAAACCTCATCTATTGACAAACTCTGCAGCTTGGTGGTAGGGTGCTCTCAAAGTAATGTGAGTGCAGTTGATTATACTTGGGTGGGTGGGGGGGGGGGGGGGGGTTGTGGGGTGGGGCGGGGTGGGGGGGGGGGTGGTTGCGCACTGATGGTAGAGAACACCAGTGCCGAAGCTGCTTGTCTCTCTTCATCACAGGGGAAAGATGCTGTGGAGAAAATAGCAATAGTAATATTGTGTTATCTCTGACTCCAGCATCTGCAGTTCTGACTATCCCAAGAGTAATATTCTGGATATATTTATGCACCAACAATTGAAAGATGCCCAGGAATTACCATTTGCTCCCTGAAACAAGCCACTGGTATAAAACTTCTGTGAAGCTGTGACTGATTGTGACTGAGATGAGATTACTGTTCAGCCCTTCCTCCAGCAGATGGCACAATTCAGGGAGGATAGAGCAGGACATCAGAGCCTGCATTGTCTTTCAAACAACTGAAGAAATTGGCCTCTCCTTCCGAAGGGTGTATGGCAGTGGATGGAGGTTGCAGTTCTTGCTGACGATATTCTAATCTCTGTCTCCTTCTGTGCTGTCTTCGACTTGCACCAAGGCCATAATCTCTCCAGCTGCTACAATCTCCATGTGAGCAGATAGTGTGTGGGCCAGATACAAAGTTTTATTGAAACAGCTCCTGAGCTTCACATCCATAAACATGAAGCCTAATATTATTGCCCGCGTACAGTGTGACGTGGGGACTACCTAAAGAGGTAAGAGCCATTAAAATAAAACAAAAAATTGCAGATTCTGGATATTTGAAATAAAAGAAAAAAATTGCTGGAGAAGTTCAGCATGTCTGGCAGCATCTGTGGAGAGAAATGGAGTTAACATTTCAAATCCAGTGACCTTTTCTGCTGAGTTTTTGCAGCAATCCCTGTTGTTGAGTTGGTGGCCAGGTTGGTTGGATAAAGAGTTCTGAGGTATGAGCACTTATTCTACTGTATGTTTCAAAATTTGCAGAGTTACATTAGGTCTAGAATTCTGCCAGCAGGTCACCAGGAAAGCCCCCAACTTCCCCCCCACTTCCAAAACAAAAGGGTACCTCCATCTCCAGGATCATGTGCTTGCACACATACAGTTCAATGCAAGAAACTGGGAGCTGTGAAGTACTATCTTCTAGAACTTGCAATGGAAGGTGGTTGGCAGATGAGAACTTGACTTTTAAGCTTTTGTTCTCAAGAAACTTGTTCAGCTGTCATGACAAGGAAGCAATTAATGCACATAATGTAATACTTGCTTGAGGAAATAACTTTTATTCTGTATTCTAGGAAAATGAGTGACTCACTAATGGTTTGAAAATTCAAGTCAGATAGATGGCATTATATAACCAGTGAAAACATGAATACTCAGTTACCCTTTTGAGGGCCTCAAATCAAAGATTTTACTGTGCCCTCCAACGACAAAAACAGCAACTTACTTTCCCACTTTGCATGCTGTCAAGGCCATGTTGTGTAGCTATTGCACAGTAGACTATTAATCCAACATGGGAAGGTTCCATCATCGTTTTGGGTTGAGTGACTTGCAGGATCTATCTGTGAACTACTAATTTAGCAAGAGTGAGGCACCACTGAGGTGTGGTACATCTAAAAAAGGTGAGCTGTAGAGAACAGCATGACAGAACCTCGCCAGAGATTACTAAGAGAAATCCTCGATGAAAGTCTCTGAAATTGATAACAGTCTGTCTAATATCTTGAGTTACTTTGGGAGTCTCTTTACTTCACAGAATTGATACTGGTATCTATGTGATGCACTTTATTTCTCTTTCAATATCGTAGTAAGTTTTTTCCAGATTTTGTCCACTACTTTCCTTCTCTCCAGAATGGTGCTGACTGTTAATGAGAATGGTTTCGTAGAAATGTGCTTATCTTATATAAGTACTAGTTCCTTGTGTTTGAGTCTAAATCTTCCACCATGGAGGGAGGGCATTGCAATCAACTGTAATCTGTACTGTCCCTCCAATGCTCAGAATGTACAAGACAGCTGGGTCAGAGTCAGCATTGAAGCTGGCTGGGACTTTTGAGACTCTGACTAACAACTACATAGTAATGTCTATTTGGTGTAGAACACTACTTTCATACAAAATGTGACCTTGTTGGGTTCATGTTGAACTTCTAACCCATACTAACTGAAAGGTGAAACATGTTAGCGATATGGACTGTGTGATCTGTTGAAATTTTGTTTCTTCTAGTCACTGAGGTTATTTGTAGTTCCTTCTGGCTGGGATGACCTGTTCCACTATGACATTGGATCCAGCTAAAAGCATTGATTCACTTTTGCCCAGGGCAACTTTGAATATCAGAGAAGGGAACAAATAGAAAGGATAGTCAAGGTGTGACCCAATATAAGTTGATTAAGACACTGGACAGAATGTCATAGCTGAAAAGCCAAATCCATTAATTCTGTGTAGCTGTGAAAAATGTCTAGTTACTCTTGAAACATGTAGCAATGCCCAAACAATGGTCCAGCAGAGAAACATCTCAAAACTCTGCAAAACTATCACCCTTTTACTTTGTATACAATATTGTGTGGACATCAATACTAGAAACAGACTGGCTAATTGCGAATAAATGGGCTAATAAGCTTTAACAGAAGTGTAAAACTCAAATAAAGTTTTATTATTGCTTAAAGTTGTGCTGATCTGGAAAACTGAATGAAATTCTGCTCACCTAACCACAGGCAAAGTATTACTGCTTTTGGCAGAACACAGAGGAAAACAGCAAAGATGATTCTGGACATGAAGAATTTGAAGTATGAGAAATATTCAAAAAAATTGAAATTTCTTTGGAAAAGTAGAGACGTCACGATGATTGAATCGATATTTTAAACATAATTCACTAAATTGATGCAGCATAATTATCCGTTGTGGTGGTGTAGTTGAAGTAAACTACAAGGATTACAAATAAGAACAAATTAGTAAGTTAGAAAAAAGAGAGAAATCTGGCAGAAATGTTTTCATTTGAAGGAAAAAGGTAAGTTCCCAAACAATACAGTTGGGGTGGATAGTATAAATGTATCAAAACAAACAGGAATTACATTTCTGGAAATTAAAGAAATATGTGTTGGCCAAAGACATTGAGGTATCAATCTTCTCTTGATAGTTGAAAGGTCAAAGCTGTTGTTCTGCTTCGCTGTGAGAAAGGTGTAATATCATATGTAACACATTTAAAATAAATAAGGCAATTATGATGAAGTTACAGTGTAAAGAAATGCTGAAAAGATGAGTAGGATCTTCCGAAAATGGAATTGGCTTGTTGTAATTAAAATGAAAATCTTATGTTTTTGGACCTGCCTCATTTTTGATTTTAAAAGTAGAAGCAAACAGAAGGAGCATATTTCCTCTGTGTCCCCTGCCTGGCGAAATAATGGATGTTCAAATTTACTTCTTCACTCTATCATCAAGGGACATCTTCTTCGGAGACAGCAGAAAACAGAAATCAGCCAGAAACTGTTATGAAGAGAGATAGGGAGGCATCCAAAAGTGCACAGTTTTAGTTGCACAGCTCAGTTTCCCTTTTTGTCTCTTATGTGGATTGCTGGCATGTAATGTTTAAAACAGAAATATTTCAAAAAGTAGTGACCACTAATTTAAATTAAGTTCAAAACTGTTTTCTTTAAAGCAAAAGGAGTCCGTATATCACAGATACTTATATACTAGATTCTATAGACAGTTAGCAGTAGTTTAGAATGATTTTCCATAGGGAGTGGTTGAGACAGAGACCATTCACCTTTAAAGGGAAATTGGCTAAGTTCATGAAGCAGAAGAAGATACTCAGCAATTGGGTAGATTTAGTTGTCAAATTCTGTAGGGAAGAGTAGGTATAGAGAGGATGAGCTGAAATATGTATTTTTATACTGAAAATTTCTATGGTTCTATGGTTGTACTCAGTATTTTAAATACCTATCATGAAGGGTATTTTTCTGGTTAAGCTTAATGTATTCATAAGTATTAACTGTAATACAAAAAACTATTAAAAGGTCATTTAACAAAATCAAAGTACATTTAAACCTACTGAAGAAAAAAATGTCACTGACATATTTTAGTAACTTCAAGACCTCTTAGCTTTATGTGAAAATAATTTGCTTCAATGATGCTCATGTTTCAAATGAATGTGTGTTCATTTTTTGGGCTTAAATAGGAATAATAGAACATTCAGTGCACAATTTGCACAAGCACTGAGCCCAGAGTTAAATTAGTCAGGATAGGGAAAGGGCTGGATTTTTAAGTATGTGGAACCGTCTAGATGAGGCACTTTAATAGACTTAACATTTACAATAGCTATCCAAAAAGCTTACTTTCTTTTAATTCCAAGTAAGCGACCATTCTCAGAACCCTGTTGTGATTAATGATTTATAAACCTCTCAAATGCAGATATTACATTCTCAGTAGGTTAAACTATAACTTCCATAACCTTAATTTATTAAATCAAATATCATCAGTTGGGAAATTTGCATCTCCTAAAATATAGGTATATTAAATCTTTATTAGACCACTCTTTATTTATTATACAATGTTATGAAGGTTTTATTTAATTGTGGACATCCTTACAACATGACAGCAATGAAGAATTTAAGACAGTCCATTTAGGGCAGTAGTGCAAATCGAAGCGAATCTTACAACATGTCATTAACTATTTGCATCAGTCTTTGTACTATTCATAGTTACCTTTCTGAGCTGTGGAAAAAGATAGTAAATTCATCAGAAGAAGATGTTGGTGAGTCGTGTATGAATATTATAAACAATTTTAATCCATTACTGGACAATAATATTTAAATTAACATTTATCAAAGGGTCCAAAGGGGATATACCAAAGAATCTGAGACTAAGTAAGGATTTAATTAATCAAATGTTATTATTTAATCCTTCATTGCTGTCTTTTTATGAATATAGTTTTATTCTCATAACAAATTAAATTCTTATTTGCTCTTAATTGCTTTATGGTGCTGTATTTATCGTATGAAACTGAGAAATACAATCACAATGAAATATAACCTTTGCTGAATGCTAGATCATAATCACAGTGATAACTTTAGGATCAAATCACAATCCATGCAGCTATAGAGTTTGCAAGTTAACTTATTTCAATCAAAGCAGCATTTTCAATGAAACATTATAACCATTTTTTAAAATATGTGATACAAACAGAATGGATGAGGAAGCACTGTGGATGGGTTAGATATGCCACTCCTGGACAACCTATAATTCATCTGTGACTTGGCTCCTTTGCGAGAAATAAATCCTGTCCAACTGTGATATATAAATTACAAGGTTCTAAATCCACTGCTCCCCTTCCAGATCTGGCATACGTCTGCCAGAAGTGCAACCCGGATCCTGGAAATAGGCCTATCTCGATAGGCCAGGAGCGAGTCTATGGCTGGCTGCTTGGTGCCACAGTACTCACTCAACTATCCTGGCTGTTGTCCTTAGTGATGTGGGTACTCGTGCCCAAAATCCAAATGAGGCTACCTTCTTCTGATCTCAGATACTTCAACAGATCAGGACTGAGTGACTGGAATGAGCACTCGCTATACATATGGTTCTACATATTTCCGAGGTCTGTGTCCTTCTACTTCTGTTATATATTCAGCAGTTACATGATTAAAGCCCAATTCTGGCTGGAAAATTGCATATAAATGATGCCCCCTTCCAGAGAAATTTGTCTCTTTCTTCTATGGCACTAATGTTGATGTTATTCTCTTTTCAGTCTGGTACTGAAGTTCAGTGTCTCACATACATCGTTATATCATAGAAGATATCGTTTTGTGCTTCATTCACATTCAAAATAGCGTATTAGGTAGCATTCTGATCAACATCATAAAAGAATTAAAACAAAAATGATTTTGTTGAAATGACAGAAAATACATTTTTCATCAGTTTTGGCTCTACTAATTAAAGTTTACCAATATGAAGTATGCTATAGGTCTTTTTAGCAAAGAGTAATGAGACCTTGGGGGAGAAAAGGGTGTTCATGTGCATTGATCTTTGAAGGTCGTGGGACACATTGGAAGAGGGGTTAGCAAAACATGTGGCATTTTGGGCCTCTTAAATAAAAGATTTGAGTTCAAGAGCAATGTAGTAATATTAAACATTTTATACAGCTTTGGTTCGGACACAGAAGTACTGTCCAGTTCTGGTTGCCATGTTTTTGAACAGATGTTAAGGTCTTTGTGAGAAAGCAGAGGAAATTTACTCGAATAGTTCTAGGCGTGAGCAAATACCAAGTTAAGTTGAAGACAGTTGGTTGTTTTCTTTGACACAAATAAAGTAGAGATGCAATTTGATAGAACAGTGTGAGATTTTGGCAGCTATATATGAGGTAGACAAAGAAAAGTTGATTCCGTTAACTGATGAACAAGGAAATACATATTTATGGTATTGGGAAAAAGGTGCAGGGTTAGAATAAGCTTTTTACACAGTGAGCAGAATGACGTAGAACTCCTTGCCTATGTGGATGATAGAAGTAAAGATAATCAATAATTTTAATAGAAAATTGGATGAAAGTCTTCTTTAGAAGGGCTATTTTCATTCTGCCCCTACTCCCACAACTATTGCTGTCAGGTTTTGCAATTCAGCTAAATGAAGACTGAAAGAACAGCGGATGCTGTAAATCAGAAACAAAAACAGAAGTTGTTGGAAAAGCTCAGCAGGTCTGGCAGCATCTGTGAAGAGAAATCAGAGTTAACGTTTTGTGATCTGAGGAAACGCCATCGAACCTGAAACGTTATCTCTGATTTCTCTTTGAAATTTCTGTTTTTGTTTGCAATTCAGCTGCTACCTATTTGTGTCTTTTTAAAGCGGTCATTTTCATTGCTGTTCATCGTGTTGTATCTTTTAGTTACTGACTATTGACCTCTTGTAGTTGGGATGGTTCACTGCCAACAATCTTCTAAAGGCCAGCCTTAGCACTAGCAGAGTATAGGCCATTATAGAGTTTTAACAAGGAGAGGCACTTGTTTGGCCTAACAAGTGGGAGTTTATTGTACAATAGCAATGGGTACAATTAGCAAGAACAACCTATGCATAATTACAACTATCAGGAGCCAGGTAAGTCACATCTGTATTCTGCAGGACCACACACAAGATTGTTCGATTCTCCACTCAAAGACGGTGTGACTTCAAAAGATTGGGTGGAGCTTAATGCTACATCAGCATTAATTCTTTCAGCATCATTACCGTTTACAACAAACATTTCAGCCAACAAGAATGTGTATTTGGATATCTAATAGAAGTCACTGGCAGATAAAGAGTGTTTTGTCATGGGAACCAAGCCAGGTGACCAGCTGCTTGTTCTGCACGAGGAACGGGAGGAGGCAATGATGTCAGTCAGAGCACTACCACCAACTTGTGGCGGAGAAGAGGGTGAGGAGGGAGAGAAGACTCTCAGGAAGAGGCTGTATCTATGTAGGGTCTTCAGCGAACACTGTTTTATACTCACACAATCCAGGACATTTGTTTGTGCTCAACCAAAGAATTTGTCATAGAAAGGTCTGACCTTACGGAACAAATTAAGGCTAAATGTTGCAGTACACCCTGGATTACATGGCTTGTGGTGGTCAAAGCCTTCCAGGTTACAATCCTTTGAGCATTCTGCATGGGGGAGCTCACTGAGGTTCAAGATGCTTTGAGGAATGCCGATGTATAATTCTTCAAGGTAGAAACCTGTAGGATTCGACAGCAATGCACGATTCCCAGTTGTCCAGGGACCAGCTTGGCATTTTGCCACAGGTGGCCTCCTAATTGGTTCCTTGTCGGCCAGTCATCCAAACGCTGCTGCCCCAAGTCTGAAACCTCAGTAGTCCCACCAGGAGAGGTGGGTGCTGCTCATGCATTGTGGCATCTGTGGATCAATCATTTTAAAATAAAAGATTCCAGGATTGGACATCATTGGGGCCACAGGTGCTGTCTTACCTGCTCAGGGCCCTCTCTTGGAGTTATGAAGCCTGGGCCCGTTAACCCTTCAGGCTACCATGTGACAGCCATTTCTGTTAAACTATCCACTTCCCCATGCCTTGGGGACACCTGCCATTCCACCGGCAAAATGCCAGTGGCTCCCCAAAGTGGGCATTAATGGAGCCTTTGAATAGGAGAAACTGTTACATGTTTTATTGGAAAGTCCTCTTGCCTGCCTAGCAGCCCATTGTTGGGAAACCTAGTGACAGGATAGTTTTAGAGAGCCATCTCAATCTGTCTGTCCACTATGTTACTGCCCCTGCCACTCCTGTTACTGCCCTCCAATCCTCCATCCATCCATCCCCCCCAAGGGAACGAATGAAACTTTGCTGTTAAAGAGTAATTATTTGTCTTTTAATGCCTCACGCACTCTTGTTATTGAGAAACCCTCCAAATGTCAATTTACCATATGTTTCCTTCTTTTCAGAGAAGCTGGGACCACATTTCCAGCAACTCTATGTCCAAGCCTTTATGGACAGCTGAGTTACAGAAATTGTAACAAGAATGGAATTCATGGTCAGGAACACATTGAAGAATGTAAATAAAATGATGTAGAGGTGCCAGTGTTGGACTGGGGTGGATAAAGTCAGAAGTCACTTCACCTGACGAAGGAGCAAGTCTCCGAAAGCTTGTGATTTCAAATAAACCTGTTGGACTATAACTTGGTGTTGTGTGACTTCTGAAAATGTAAATATATTCAGATAGTGAAATTTTCTCTGTAGACTTCTTTAAAGCTTTCCCAATTCAAGCATATAGAAGTAATTGCTTTGTTACAGCATTCTCGGCTGCTGTTATTATGGCTCACAGAGGGATAATGATCCAGGCGGTACACTTTGTCCCCACCAAGGCAGCTCATTACCTTCAAATCCTCCTTAAGAGGTCAGGGAGAATTGAATCCAACAACATGATGGAGGTAAATGACTGTATCACACAGATGCCAGGCTCTCCTGCCAAACTGAATGAGCTCCTCATTCTCCTAAGAATGGTATTATTGGTCTGACAGATGTGGATGCCTAGGTGACACCTGGGTGATATCACACAGAGCCCCTGTAGCTAGCTGTTTGAAATGATTCTGTGTTATAAAAGTTGAGTGCCAGGATAACTTTTACTGCCACAGTCACAGATGTCGGAACAGATGAACTTGGCTGTAGGTTTTCTATTACCTCTTTGGTTATCTGCATTCTTCTTACATGGAGTTCCACATTAAAATCTTCATAAGATTTATGTGGCTTATATATTCTTTGAGGGAAGGCTTATACCTTGTAGGGTACATCTGCCTCAAAAGCTGCTCACTTTCTTGCCTACATTAGAGATGCTGCTAGTCTTCTTAAAATACACTAAGCACCGAAATACACATTGGGAACCCCATAAATGTAACTCCAGTTGCTTCGCAGGCTCTCATGCTGCCAGAAGCAAAGTCAGTTCTGCAAAATACTCTGTTCCAAAACTCACAAGGCAGGCAGTCACTGTCAAAAACTTCTTGGGCTCCAGATTCCAAAGTAAAACACCTCTGTTAAGTAAAGTCAGCATAGCTCTACTCCCTCATTAGAGAGAAATGGCTGGTAGTGGTGATTTAACCTGAGGGTCAACCCACCTCAGGTGAAGGTTGGGGGGGGGAGGTGCAAGATGGAGAAGGAGCACCCTCCATTGTAAACTCAGCCTGTGCAGCCATGCTGTTGACAACATTCTATGTTGAAGACCAGCCACCTAAATATCTGAGCCCCATTGCTTTGAGTACCAGCTCATGCAAAACTTTTTGATCTCATTTTGAATTTCCCTTGGCTCAGCGGAGAATACATTTGGGCAGTTTTACACAGCAGTTCATCTATACACATGGATGAAACTTCCAGAAACGTTGGTGTATCCACTGTCAAAACTTTAGGTATAACCTGTAAAAGTAGCACAATCATTTTGGGCAAGGGACTCAGCAGAAATGTAAAACAGTGAGTGTTTGACTGAGAGGTAAACTTAGAAGTGATAGTTTTTATGCAATATTGCTTCTCCTTTGTTTCTAGTTAGTAGAAATCACAGGGTTAGAAGATGCGGGAAAAGTAATTTTACTTGTTGATGGGATGTGGGCGTTGCTGGCTTAGTCAGCATTTATTGCCCATTTCTAATTGCCCAGAGGATATTCATGAGACAGTCACATTGTTTTGTGGTCTGGAGTCACATGTAGGCCAGACCAGATAAGGATGGCAGATTTCCTTCCCTAAAGAAAATTAGCAAACCAGATAGGTTTTTACAACAATGCTTACATGGTCACCATTGGGC
The DNA here is from genome assembly GCF_021869965.1 of Rhincodon typus. NCBI lineage: Eukaryota > Metazoa > Chordata > Chondrichthyes > Orectolobiformes > Rhincodontidae > Rhincodon > Rhincodon typus. Next base: position 98,995,656 of record NC_063333.1, on the reverse strand, counting down.
TACCATTTTAATTCAAATTTTTGCAGAATTCAAATTTCACCATCTGTCATGGGGGATTTGAACACATGTATCCAGAGCATTAGCCTGCGTTCTGAATTACTAGACTAATGGCTGTCTGCACTGCACCCTGTGGGTAGTGTGTACTGCAACCACAGTGTGTCTGTGGTGGAGAGTTGGCTATTGACTCCAGTGACTGGAACAAACTACTGTGACATGGATAGTGATTGGCTTTATGAATTATATTGTAGTTTCACTCAACAGAGCAAATTTATTGTGGAGAGGCATTGAAGGGTGAGAAATTAAACTACTCATTACAAAGTACCTGGTCCTGACCTGCTTCCTGAAATGATTGTATTATGTCTGTGTTGACCTGAGAGGAATGACCCACTGATTAACAGAAGATGTTGTTATGGTGCAGAAGCAGATTTGTCCTCAGGAAGACTGTGGATAGATCTGTCAATGTATGTAATGCCTGTGACAAGTATGCTGGGAGGACTAAGTGATTGCTTCCTTGTATTGGTTTCCTTTTCATCTGGTACTGGCCCAGACTGACTGACTATGTATCTTTGGATTCCACCAGAATCGTCAGTGATGGTACTATGGTGTAACTCTTCATAGTGGATCGTGGAATCCCCTAATCCAGCACACTCACTGCTTTTGCCTCTGCCAACCCTTCATCCAGTGATAGACTGGAACTTAATAATTGAATCATGATTTTGTTGGGATGATTTATAAAGGCTGTAGCCAGTGAAATTTATTTAAAAATCTGTGTAGAAGCAAGTGCTTGGTGTTTTAAAGCATTCAGGCAGGAAATTATGCCTGACTCCCACCACCAAAGAATTCCTTAAACGCCCATGCTCAAGGCCTCCTGGGGTCATGGCCCAGATTTTCACCATGACTGAGAGCATCAACATTGCAGCCACAAAGCTGGACGAAGTTAGGAATCCCAATTCCCAATCCAAACCCAGCATTTTCTGTGTCTATGAGGATAGGTTTGGAGGCGATCCTTGGTTTTACAGCATGCAATTCCCAGAGGTAGATGTCCCAAAGGATAAGCTGAGGTAAAGCACCCTTTGAGATTGCGAGAAGTAGGCATACCTGTTTGTAAATACATTTGATCACAGTTGTGGATATTGCGGGCTAGGCCAGTGTTTAGTACCTATCATTAATTGTCTTAGAGAGGGTGATGGTGAAATAGCTTATTGAATTGCTGCAGTCCTTTGGGTGTAGGTACTCCCACAGAGCTGTTAGGTACAGAGAAAGGATTTTCGGATCAGTGACGGTGAAGGAATGCTGATATATTCTCAAATCAAGATGGTTTATGGTTTGTAGAGGAACTTGCAGTTGGAGGTTGTATTCCCGTGCATCTCTTGTCCTCGTCCTTCAACGTAGTTGAGGTCGGAGGTTTGGAAGATGCTGTTATAGGGACCTGTACATTGGTGTTAAAGGAAGTGAATGCTGAAGGTAGGGCATGTGATTTCAATCAAGCTGGCTGCTTGTGTTAAACTGCTTGAGTGTTGTTGGAGCTGCACCCGTCCAAGCAAGTGGGGAGTACTCCATCACACTCCTACTTGAGACTTGACAGTGGTGGTCAGGCATTTAGGAGACAGGAGGTGAGTTAGTCCCCACATGATTCCTAGCTTCTGACCTGTTCATATGGCCCAGCCCCTTCCGCCCATCTCTGTTCTTTCAATAGGATGTGTATCCTTTGAAATTTAGTTTCCTGTTCTGATCTTCCTGCAGCCACGTCTCCATGATACACACAACATCGTACCTGCTGATTTCAAACTGTGCTTCAAGCTCAATTACAGAAAACATTTTATTATCTGGCACCTATGGGACCAGGAGTGTACTGTTGATCAAATATTCTTGTTGATCGAGCAGTCCACGTAATTAATGTAAAAACACACACCAAGTCATCGAAACGTAATGCTGGGGTTATATGCATCACTGTTATACTTCATTTTAGTATAAATCACTTAAATAACAATGCAACTTTGCCAGCAGAAAGTCTTCTCACTTGTCTCAACTGGAGATTGTGATGATACAGTAAACTTCCTGTATTTCAGGTGTATAATTTTTGTCGGTTTAATGAGAATTCTGGTTTATAAGGTGCCGGTTAAAACAAAGTTTGCTAATCTTGTACATGCATTGACTGTTCCCTTCCTCTTAGTCATCCCCTTACCTGCTGTGCCTGAAGTTAAATTCCTAACCTTTTCTACACTGTCTGTCCTATTACTTATTGTGGAAACTTTAATAACCTCTGCTGAGCCCTCTTCCACTTTAAATTTTTCCATAATTTTCCATGCAACTGATCCCACCCCCTACTATTTAGTTTACAGTCCTATCCACTGCACTAGTTATGCAATTTGCCAGAACTCTGGTCCCAGAATGATTCAGGTGGAGCCCATACCATTGGAACAGTTCCCTCCCTCCCTAGTCCTGGTGCCAATGTCCCATGAATTCGAACCCATTTCTCCCACACCAATCTTTCAGCCATATGTTTACCTTTTTAATCTTGTTGACCCTGTACCAATTTGTTCATGGATCAGGTAGTAATCCAGAGATTATTACCTTTTTGGTTCTGCTTTTTAATTTAGCTCCGAGCTGCTCATATTCCCACAAAAAACCTCTTTCCTCTTTCTGCCTATATCTTTGCTACCAATGGGGACCATAAGAACTTGATCTTTCCCCTCCCAATCCAAGTTCCTCTGCAGCGCAGATGAGATATCCTGAACCCATGCACCAAGCAGGCAACACAGCCTTCAGGACTCCCAATCCTGGACACTGTAGAACAGTGTCTATTCCCCTGATTGTACTATCACTGATTATGACTACATTTCTCTTTTCTCTCTCCTCTTGGTCAGTTTGCTCATCCTCCCTACAGCCCCACTCTCATCCATACAGGGAATAAGAATCTCGAACCTGGTAGACTAGCTGAAGGGCTGACCCTATAATGGAGGGAAGGTCATTGAAAAAGCAATTGAAGATTGTTGGGCCTTGGATACTGCCCTCAAACTCCTGATTGATATCTATAGACTGAGATAATTGACATCCAACAATCACAACCACCTTCTTTTGTGCAAATACGGACAAAGGATGTTTCATGATGGTAACAGAGCTGGTGTGTTACAGAGTTGTGATTTAAATATGTTTAAATCATACAATTATTTTTGGAAAAAAGAAACGAAACCTAGTCTATTGAATTTAAAAATGCGTTTGTGTCAATATGCAATAGTTTTCTTTCTGGCTTCGCATTCCTGAAGACAGAGTGTGATCCATACTCAGATAAAGGACAGCAAGATCTGGGCACATTGACAGCTACCTGTGGCTACAGAATGAACTGATTTTAGGTCAGACAGCATCGACAACGTTCCAGGAAGAAATATGCATTTGATCCAAAATCACTCAAACTCAGGCACTGAGCTCAGAGGTGGTCTAGGCTATGCAGTCACAGCACATAAATATCTGGGACTCACAACAAGTCAGGAAAATAGTTTAAGGCAAGGGGGAATTTAAAATGAAAGTAGATGTGGAATGAAGTATGATTACTGGAGTGCTAATCCATCCCAGACCACAGTGGCTTAAAAAGTATATGTTAGAATTTCAAGGAAAAATAGCAAAATGTGCTCTTTCTGCAGTAGTCTTAATGCAAATAAATTCCAAAACAATTTTTCAAGTAGTTATGGGAACATAAGCATAGTTGTCTGTCATCAGACCCTGCACTACTAACTATCACTTCATCCCTTATGTGGACATTATGCTGAAAGCTAGCTGCAATTCTGAACCGTTTTACTCTACATCTTTCTACACTCATGGTTACCTTGCTCCAGTTCTTAGCTCATGTAAAACCAAAGGAGCAACATTTGTCTAAAAATGCAAACAGGCAAATAATTGAGTCTCCATGGACATTTAGTGATGAAAGACTTCTTCAAGTGTCAGAGTTATCGCTCTAAGCCTACAACCAAGATTTGAATCATTCTGCAGGGCCGGGAGACTTCAATTGCTGGAATTCAGACTTCAGACCCAGTGATAGGACAATTCCCTAAGCCTGGTGGAGTGGTGATTTTTAATAATCTAGTAAACCTATTGCCTGTCCGTTTGTGAAACATATTTTTCAACAAAACATTGCAAACACTATGTACCAGTTTTGCCACCAGTTAAGGAGACAGGCAAATTAAATGCAAATAATCCATCTGTGCTCGGCAAAGTGGCATTGCCAGTGGGCATAATGATGTCATCACTGAGCTGCAATATCACTGTGATAATGTTCATGCATGCCCCGAGCATATTTATCAGCTAGTAAACTATTATTTCAAAGTTGTAACTAAGAAATACAGCACTGGATATTAAGGGTGATCTTGGTATTATGCACATGCATAAAGTGTCTTGTTGTCTAAGTGAGACCTGAAAATCTTTCTGATAGGATGGAAGCCATTTGTTCCAATCCTCTGCCTTTAAACCATGCGGCGTCAAGTTTACTTGTGGATTTTGGATCTTTCCATGATCGCCCTGTGGAGTCCAAACTAGTCTCACTAATATTTTTGGGAATTGGGAGCAAATTGCTCTGCATCCCTGAGTTTCATTCTTTCACACTGAAAGAAAGCAAGACATGCATTTCTGTATTGTCTTCCTTAATCACTGAGTGTATCATGACAAATTTCAGCCAGTGAAGTATATTTTGAATTCTGGTCACTGTTGTGATGTAGTAAACATAGTAATCATTGTATAGCAAGCCTGCACATAACAGCAATCCAGTCCAGAGTTTGGAGAGTTTTCGTACTGATTTTTAAAACTGCAATACTGTTTTCACCACGCATTCTTTGTCATTATGAATACACTTGTACTTTGTTTTATTTACCTACCGGGTCATACCTCCAACAGACTTCCAAAACCCTTTATTTACACTGACAGCTTTTCAGGGCAGGCATGACATACATACCTTGTGGACACACCCTTGCATACCACGATCATGCAGAAAGAGGAGCAACACAAGATGGAGCAAGGAAATGTTATGCAGCATTTAATGAGAAAGCAACCTTCTATGTATTATTCTCTTCTCTTTTGGTTAGGGAAGCGGCACAGTTTACATGAAAACCTTATTGAGAAACTGTGCACAATGGATTTGCTGGCTTTCCTGGGGTTCAGACCACAACTAATGACATCCATTTTGTTTTGTGGGCTCCCACACACAACTCCTCAATTACTTCAACACAAAAGACTTTCCTTCCCTCAATGTGTGACAACATGGAGAGCTTCTCCAATATCAAATCCAAATGCTGGAAATTGTCACAACACCTTCATCTCCTGAGACTTGGTAATCCCTGATCACTGTACTGAAGAAAATCATATCTACGAATGTCCTCTGAGGACAAAGCTACCCTTTGCACCTAATTATAAGTGAGCCTCATTATAAGTAGCCTGATCGCCAGCAATAGAGGACTACAACAATTGGGCACTTGCCTTTTCTAGATTGGCCGTTGAGAAGACCATCAGGATCTTAGAGGACCATCATGACTGTTTAATAGGTCAGGATGGGTTTTGAAGAATATTTCATATTGTCTTATATAACCTGCTTATATAGCAGTAGGTCTGTTGTGACCTTGACAATTCTGCTTCATTTTAAAAAAAAAGGACTGGTATTTGACATTGCTGGCAAGGAGGCCTTGGCATTCATTGCAGTTAGAATGCCAGTGTGGGGATCTCCACAAGTAACTCTCTGTCAGAGGACTCCATTGATTGTTGCGTGGGGAATCAGAGTTCATCTTACCACTGAAGTCTTCTTGTGTGTGTTACATAGTCTACCTTTGAGACCACCACGTATCTTCTTCTTTCCAACATCCCCAGCTCAGTACTCAATTCACTACATATCTTGTAGAATAAGTACGTCAGCCTTTTTTGTTGTGTCAGTAATCATCTGAATGAATGTTTGAGCACCAAAAATGTAGTTCCTTTCCTGGATGACTGTAACCTCAATAAATAATATAGTGCAGTGTCAATGCACATTCTAATTCAATACAGTACAGCCCCAAAGTATACTATCTCAGAGATAGTAAGAGCTGCCGATGCTGGAGTGAAGGATCCTGATCCAAAACGTCAACTTTCCTGCTCCTCTGATGTCGTCTGGCCTGCTGTGTTCCTCCAGCTCCACACTGTGTTTTCTCTGACTCTTTACTATCACTGTGATTCCAAGTTCCCCTGGTGCTTAGATGTGGCTAATTTTTATCACTTGTGGGTCTAATACAGGTAGAGTCAGGAGAATTTATAATGGGGAATAGATAAATGCCAGAGAAGCTAAATGATTACTTTGTGCCTGTTTTCACTGAGGACAATACAAAAAATCTCTTAGAATTAGAGATCCAAGTGGCTAGGGAGAATGGGGAGTAAGAAAATTAGTATTAGTAAGAAGATTGTAATCGAAAGATTAATGGGGTTGAAAGTTGGTAAGTCCTTGGGATCTGATATTCTACATCCCAGACTGTTGAAGGAAATGACTATGGAGATAGTCAATGCTTTGGTGATCACCTTCCAAAATTCAATTGATTCTGGAAGGATTATTGCAGATTGGAAGCTAGGAAATGTCACACCACTACTTAAGCAGTAAGGAAGAAAGAAAATAGGGAACTAGTGATCTATAAGCCTTACATCAGCAGTAAGGAAAATATTAGACCCCATTACAATGGATGTGATAAATGGACACTTGGATAATAATGATCTGTTTGGACATAGTCAGCATGGATTTTTGAATTACAAGTCATGTTTGACAAGTTGTTGGAGTCTTTTTTAAGGATGTTACTACAAAATTGACAAAGTGGAGTTGATGGGTATAGTACACTTGGATTTTCAGAAAGCTTTTAATAAGCTCCCCTACATGAGGCTGGTTAACCATATTAAAGCACATGGATGAAAGATTGACTAACAGGCAAAAAACAGAGATAGGAATAAACCCGTCATTCTCACTTTGGCAGATTGTGGCGAGTGGGATATCACAAGGATCAGTACTTGGACTCCAGTTGTTCACAGTCTTTTTAATGATTTGGATTTGGGGACCAAATGTACCCCACTTTGGCAAGAGGAAAAGATGTGCAGAATATACCGTTAATTTTTAAGATGCTGGAAAGTGTAAATGTAGAAAGGGACCTAGGTCTCCTTGTCAATAAGTCATTGTAAAGAGGTGATCCCATTCAAACATACAGGATTCTTAAAGAGCTTGACAGGGTAATTGCTATGAGGATGTTTCGCTCATGGGAGAGTCCAGGACCAGAGGACATAGTCTCAGAATAAAGGGCCACCAATTTAAGACTGAGATAAGCGGTATTTCTTCTCTGAGTGTTGTGAGCCTTTGGAACTCCTTGCCACAGAGAGCTGTGGGGCAGAGTCCTTAAAAATATGTAAATCTGAGATAGATAGATTCTTGATCAGTAGGGGAATCACTAATCCTATTGAATAGTGGAACGGTATGAGGGGATAAATGGTCTATTCCTATTTCTTATGGTCTTAAATATACTCACATGCAGGTTCAGAAAGCTACTAAGAAGGCTATGGAATTTTAGCCTTTATCACAAGAGGATTTAAGTACAAGAATAGCAAGGTCTTGCTTCAATTGTCTAGAAGCTTAATCAGACCACACCTGGAATAGTGTGCAGTTTGGTCTCCTTGTCTCATGAAAGATATTATCATACAGAGAGCACAATAAATGTTCACCAGATTTTTTTCCGGATGGCAAGACTGCCTTGCGAAGAGAGATTGGGAAAAATGGGCCTGTATTTCCTAGAGTTTCAAAAAATAACGGATGATCTCATTGAAACTTACAAAATACTTAAAGGGATAGACAGGATCAATGCAGTTAAGATTTTCCCTTGGATGGTGAGTCTAGAACCTGGGGGCACAATTTAAAAATAAGGGAGATGCCATTTAGGACTGTGATGAGGAGAATGTTTTTTACTCAGAGGGTTGTGAATCTCTGGAATTGTCTACCCCATTTGGCTGTGGAAGCTCAGCCTTTGAGTATGTTGAAATGAAAGATTGATAATTTTCTGATTACCAATGGAGTAAATGTTATGGACACGGCGTGGGTAAAATGTATTGAAATATTGAATAAGCGATGATGGTATTAAATTGTAGAGCAAGATCTATGGGCTTACTGGCCCTATATCCTATATATCTATGCCCTTTGTTCCTATTCCAGTGCTACTCTTGACACAGACTAAATCGAGTATGAACCTGGCAGTTGCTTGTCTGTGTTCCATGAAAGGGTAACAAGTTTGAGGTGTCTTGCCTCTCGTAGCATCTGGTTTTGTCTAAAACAACTTTTGAAAGTCCGTATACCAGTAAATCCCAGCAGAATCATACATGATCTTTGCCAATCACAATTCCAATAGATGTGCAAATGAACTGACCCATTAAAGCATTTAGCAAATTCTTCTCCTGATCACTGACAGTGCAGTTATATTTTCAAGGATGTCATGGTTCTAGTTCCAATCCCTGGAGGATCTTAATGGCAAATTAGCTTCTTTGGTTCAACTACAGCTTTATAACTGTCATCCATGATTCTACAGGAATTTTCCCAATCTTTTGCTGTACTTTAAGAAGGAAATTTGATTCACTCCGCGGTGATATCAAGAAACTGCTGAAGGCACTGAATACTGCAAAGGCTGTGAGCCCTGACAATGTTCTTGGAGCAAGACCGAATACTTGTGTTCCAGACTTGTTACACCCACTGATCAAGGTGTTCCTGTTAAACTGTTAGAATGGCATCTACCCAGCAATGTGGAAAATTGCACAGGAATGTCCTCTACAGAAAAAAAGAGGACAAATCCAATCTAGCCATTTACTGCCCCATCAGTCTCCTCTCAATCATCAGTAAAGTCATGGAAGGTGTCATCAATAGTGCTATCAAGCAGCTCCTGCTCAGCAATAACCTGCTCAGTGATGCACAGTTTGGGTTCTGCCAGGGCCACTCAGCTCCTGATGTCATTACAGCCTTGGTCTAAATATGGACAAAAAGCCAATTTCCAAGAGGAGATGAGAGTGACTGGTCTTGACATCAAGGCCACATTTACCTGAATGTGGCATCAAGAAACTCCAGCAAAACCAGAGCCAATGAAAATCAAGGGTGAAACTCTCCACTGGTTGATGTCATACCTGCTACAAAGGAAGATTGTTTTGGAGGTTGGAAGTCAGCCATCTTAGTTACGGAACTTCTCTATAAGAGTCGAAGGCCAACCATCTTCAGACACTTCATCAATTACCTTCCCTCGATTATACATTGAGAAATGGACTGATGACTGCACAAGTTGTACTGTCTAAAGCAAGACTTGGACATTATCCAAAATTTGGGCTAAAAGTGGCAAGTAACAATCACACCAAACAAGAGCCAGGAAATGACCATCCTCTTCCAACAAGAGATAACTTAACCATCAAACTTGGACATTCAATTGAATTATCATCACCGAAGCCCTCATTATCAACCTCTTGGGGGTTACAATTGACCAGGAACAGAACTGGACAATCATATGCATACTGTGGCTACAAGAGCAGGTCAGAGACTTGGAGTCCTGCAGCGAATAAATAACCTCCTGACTCCCCAAAGACTGTCCACCATCCAGAAGGCATAAATCAAGAGTAGGATGGAATACTCCACATTTGCCTGGATGACTGCAGTTTCACCAACATAAAAGATGCTCAACAGCATCTAAGACAAAGCTACCCAATTGATTGGCATTAGATCCCGAAACATCTACTTCCTTTACCACCAATGCTCAGTAGCAGCATTGTGTAACATCTGAAAGATGCACTGAAGATATTTACCATGACTCCTGAGATAGCACTTTCCAACCCACAATCATTTCCATCTATAAAGACAAGTGAAGCAGATACATGTGATATTACCACTTGCAAGTTCTCTACAAGATGCCTCACAACACTGACTTGGAGCTAAAACATTCAATGAAAATTCTAGGAACTCCTTATCTAATGGCTTTCTAACTTACACCAATTGGACTGCAGCAGTTGAAGAAGCCTGCTCACCATCACCTTCTCAAGGGCCAGTGAAACCTGCACCCCTGAATGAATAACAAAATCCCTGCAGAGATGGTGAAAATGGCTTTCTTTATTCAGATTTCCAGATAGGAAAGCGATTAAAATAGGACCGGGTGGGGTTGACTGGCTCCCCTCTGTTTTATCCCCACTTTTTTTTTATTCATTCATGGGATGTGAACGTCACCTGGCTGGCCGATATTTCTTGCCCATCCCTAGTTGCCCTTGAGAAGGTGGTGGTGTTGAGCTGCTTCCTTGAACCACTGCAGACCACCAGCTGTAGGTTGACCCACAATGCCATTAGGGCAGGAATTCCAGGATTTTGACCCAGAGACAGTGAAAGAACGGTGATATATTTCCAAGTCAGGTTGGTGAGTGGCTTGAATGGGAACTTGGAGGTGTTGGTGTTCCCATGTACTTGTTGCCCTTGTCCTTCTAGATGGAAGTGGTCATGGGTTTGGAACGTGCTGTCTGAGGTGAATTTCTGCAGTGCATTTTGTAGATAGTGCATACTGCTGCTACTGAGTCAGTGGTGGAGGGACTGGGTGCTTGTAGATGTGGTGCCAATCATGCAGACTGCTTTATTCTGGATGATGTCAAGCTTCTTGAGTGCTGCTGGGGCTGCACCCATCCAGGCAAGTGGGGAACATTCCAGCACACTCCCAACTTGTGCCTTGTAGATTGTGCAACAGGCTTTGGGGAGTCAGGAGGTGAGTTATTTGTTGAAGTATTCATAGCCTCTGACCTGATCTTGTAGCCATTGTGTTTATGTGGTGTGACCAGCTGAGTTTTTGGTCAATGGCAACCCCTTGGATATTGATAGTGGGGGATTCAGTAATGGTAACACCATTAAATGTCGAGGGACAGTGGTTACATTCTTTCTTTTTGGTGATGGTCATAACCAGGCATTTGTGTGAGTAGATTGGGATTATATTCATTGGAATTCAGAAGATTGAGGGGGGATCTTATAGAAACATATAAAATTATGAAGGGAATAGGTAAGATAGAAGTAGAGAGGATGTTTCCACTAGCAGGTGAAGCTAGGACAAGACGGCATAGCCTCAAGATTAGAGGGAGCAGATTTAGGACTGAACTGAGAAGGAATTTCTTCACCCAGAGGGTTGTTAATCTATGGAATTCCTTGCCCAGTGAAGTAGTTGACGCTACTTCAGTAAACGTTTTTAAAAAAAGGTAGATTTTTTTTGAACAATAAAGGAATTACGGGATATGGTGAGAACGCGGGTAAGTGGATCTGAGTCCACGAAAGGATCAGCCATGATCTTATTGAATGGCGGAGCAGGCTCGAAGGGCCAGACGGCCTACTCCTGCTCCTAGTTTTTGTGTTCTTGTGTGAATATTATTTGCCACTTGTCAGCCCAAGCCTGGATATTGTCCAAATCTTGTTGCACTTGGTCAACTGCAATAAATATTTGTGTTTCTTATTTAGCGCACAGCTATCACACGTCAATTATCATACAGAAGGAGCCACATTGCAAGGTTTCCTTGAGTGAAATAAAAAGGATATTGAGACCTACTTGCTCCACCCTACACAAAATAAAAACACGACATCAAATACACCCACAAACACAGACAATAAATTTAAAAAGGAGAAATTGTCTGTCTCTTTTGAGTTTTTGAGATTTCAAACTTTAAAGCTGCATGGGTTGTTTAATTTGATCTTACTGACTTATGCAGCAGGTTCAAGGGGATCGGAGCTTACTCCTGCTCCTAACTTATGTGCTTGTATGTTCAAACTTCCATAATTACTTTCACTGGCTTCTCCAGAACTGACAAAATTTGTAGACCTTGAGTTTTCAGTGAAAGTTTATTGTCCCAAGATGAACTGCCATCAGACACTGACTTTAAGGTTGAGAGAGAAAGGAAGAGAAGAACCTCTCTGCTTTTCTGCTAAAATAGCTGTTCACATAGGTCTGTTTGTATTCCTGAATCTGCTCCTCTGTCCTTTCAAACTAAATACTCTGCAAGTAACACTTCACCTCCCTATATCATGCAAGTATGAATTAAGCAAGTACAAATTTCTTGACATTGACTTAGTTGTCCAGTTTCATTGTCTTTGGACAAAATGCTAACTTCAGTGCTGGCGGTTTAGTATACTCCATATGGATTTCCTGGACTTGCCTCAATCTGTGGTCAGGCCATCACAGCAGTCATTTTTAATCAATAATTGTCCTTCTTAAAAAAAATAACTTCAGTCCATGAATGTCTTAGGTATCAAAAATCAGATGATAGATGTTGTCGTCCATTTTTACTCTCATCATTATACAGTAAAAACTGGAATATCTGTCTCTTCTGCAGGAAATGGACAAAACAGAGGAAACAGTAAAGATCTCTTTTAAATGACTATTTTCTAAATACATTTTCACAAAGGATTAGGTAGGCTTTGGCAGAACCCAGTGAAAGTAATTATGGAAGTTTGAACATACAAGCACATAAGTTAGGAGCAGGAGTAAGAGTAAGCTACGATCCCCTTGAACCTGCTCATAAGTCAGTAAGATCATATTTGACCTGATCTCTTTGTATTCCTGCCTACCCCCACTCCCTACCTCTTTATTTATCAGGAATCTATCTACTTCTGCCTTAAAAACATTTAAAGGCTGTGCATTCTCAGCATTTTGTGGAAGAGATTTCTAAATGACCTTCAGTGAGAAGAAAAATCTTGTTTCTGTCTTAAATTGGTGACTCTTTATTTTTAAGCATTCACCCCAGCTATAAATTCTTGCACAAGAAGACAAATCTTTTCCACATCCACCTTGTCAAAGCTCTTCAGGATATTGTATGTTTCAATCAAGTTTCACTTTACTCTTCTAAATTCTAGTGGATACAAGCTTAGCCTGTCTAATTATTCCCAACACAACAACCAACCCATTCCAGATATTATTTAATAAACTTTCTCTGAAATGCTTCTGATGCATTCACATTCTTCAATAAATAAAAAGATCAGTACTTTACACAATACTCCAGATATGGTCTCAACCATGCCTGATAAAACTGGAGCAAAGCCTCTCTACTTTTGTATTCAATTCCTTTTGTAATAAATGATAACATTCTATAACTTTCCTAACTACATGCTGTACCTAAATTCTAACCATTTTGCAATCCATACTCTGGGACGCCCAGATCCTTCTGCATCTGGGCTCTGCAATCTCTCTATTAGATAATAGTTTTTTTTATTATCTCCCTACAACAATGCATTATTTCTCATTTTCCACACCTTAGTTTCTACTTACCAGATCACTGCCCATTTCTTACCTTATCTATGTCCTTTTGTAACCTCCGTATGTCCTCTTCACAACTTAATTTCCTACCTATCTTTGCGTCATCAGAAAATTTGGTGACCATAGAGACCATGGTCTCTTTATTCGAGTCATTTATAAAAATTGTTAGAAGTCAATGCACTAGCACAGATCCCTGTGGTACACCAGTCAATTTATCTTGCCAACCGGAAAGTAACCCGTTTATACTGACTTACTCTCACTTTCTTGTTATCTCGTCAATCTTCTATGCATGCCAATATGTTCCCATTCCATCATGGCATCTTATTTTGCATAATAACCTTGATGTGGCACTATATCATATGCCTTCTTTAAACCCAGGTATAGTACAACTACCAGTGCTCCTTTATCCACAGCACACATTGATGGTTCAAAATCCAAAAACTTTATTAAATATGATTTCCCTTTCACAAAGTTCTGTTGCCTGATTACCTTTATTATTTTTGTAATGTGCTACATAGCTTCTTTAATAATAACCTCTACCATTTTCCCTATTATGTTTGTTAAACTCCTACTTTCTGTCTCCCTCCTTTTTGAATGAATTTCCTCTGATTATTGGAAGGTGTTGATTTCCTCAACTCCTTGGTCAGAAAAAGAGACAATAGTGACTAACTAGCTTTCTTTCTCTGTTAATAGAACTATTATTTTTTGAAGAGTGAAGAACGCCTATTTGCTGTTCCTAAAATGTAACATTTGGAGTAGGCAAATTGTTACAGTTAGATATTTTCTAAAAATGCTTTATGTAACATGAAACTGCAAGGGCATGTGATTCCACAAGAGAAAGTTTATGAATTGCTTTGGCTTTCCTGTGGATTTAAAATGGACAAAAGGAAATACCCATTTTTCATTAATGAGATTAATCAATGTGGAAGGACATAGAAAGGCTAGCATTAGATTTCAATTAAAAATCAAATTGTGTATTTATTTTAAAATCAAGTGGAGTAGGATTGCCTTTTTTGGTTTCTATTTGATACTTTATAGAAGCTAACAATGCAACATGTTTCCCTTTACTGTTAATGGTAAAGCAAGGAGAGGTATTCTACCCCTATCTCTTAGCTCAAGTCTGCCTTATCAAAAATAAAAAAAATCCAATTGTTTACATAAATAACAAAACAACCCTGCATTTCTATAACTTTTTATCACATTGTCAAAATGTCTCCAGGCATTTTGCTAAATTAGTCACTGACTTTTGTTATGTAGCAGATGTCACAGCCACTCTGTACTGGCAAGGTACCATAAACAGCAATGAGATGAATGACTGGGCAGCTTGTTTTTGCTGGCTGTTTTTGGAGGGGACAATGTTTGCCAGGGCTATGGAAGAACCATCTGCTCTTTTTTCGAGCAGTGCCTTGGGATAATTACTGTTCTCCTGAACAAGCAGATGGAACCTGGTTTCATGTCCCTTCAGAAGGAGGGATTTTACGATTTCAGAAAGTTAAACAGCAGCTTACGTCAGTTGAGTTAAGTACGACTGTAGAGCAAACAATGTCATATGCATTTCTTGCTTCGGTGAAATTTGATGCACAGGCTCATGGTGTGTAGTGCACATAGATTTAAGCTGGTATTAGGAAACCATGCTGTTAGTTCATGAAACATTAAAATGAAAACTTTAGTACCATGTGGATTGAGTCAATGCTTTGATCCTGCCTTATTCTTTTCACCAGCATTTAAGAATTCTGGTAGGGGAACTGACACCTTACCCCAATCTCTACATTCCAGTTCTATGCAGAACTCCTACATTGTGTACGCACCCCATTAGCTACCTTGGTTTGTTCTTTCATCTGAGATTCGCTGTGTGATTAACTTGCGCCTACTTGCCTTGTGTCTATTTTTGTTTTTTTTTCTCACCCGACTTGTAGGTATCATCTAGGAAATCAGTTGGTAAGAAGCTCTTCATCAGTCCTTGTCTGTATCATGGGAACTGAGTGCAGGAATCCTCAGATCATTATCAGTGTCTATTTTTCTGAGCTCAGAATAGTGCAGGTATGCTGATGGTTCACAAAAAGCAGCCGATCAGTTCATTTGATTTGTTGACTATATATTTCAATGGTCACTAATCATTTCTAAGAATCAAAGAGGCATCAGTGCCATTGGCCAGATGGTTGTTGGAACAGATCAGACTTAAGTTTTGCCTTAGGACCATGTGAAAACTTTGATGCCACTGACTCTGTGGGAATCGGTTGGACCATGTAATTTTCAAATGGATTATTTCCTTGTGTCTGGAATTCTATGAAAGAATCCATTAAAGTCAGGGAACATTACAGGGACTTGAACCACAGGGGCTATGGGGAGAGATCTGATGGAATTGCTCAAGATATCCAGTGAGGTCTTTTTTGATGTAGGCACCAATCCATTGCATTTTGTAACTAGGTTCTGGAACTGGAGATGAGGTTTGCACTAGGCAGTGGTAGGTTGCCTAATAATGGGATTGTTGGTTATTAATCAGCTTATTAACTGCACAACTCACCTCATTTCTATTCAGCTTTTTATCCTACCATTCACCACAAACCAAGTAAACGCAGAGAATTCTGAACATGGAAGTCAGGGACGGTGCCTGGCAACTCCAGCTTGATGCTTGTTCAAAGGACCTCCACGTTGGACACCAGGTGCCAATATATTAGGGGACACTCCATGGGCATCAGTCACATGCCCCATATCCACAGATGTTGGCACCCAATATGTGCCAGCCTCTAAGCACCTTTATGGCACACCTCCAAGTCACTTACAGTTTGTTTCTGTACTTCAGTGCTCCACCTCACTGGCAATTATCATTGCAATGGTGCTGCAAGGACACTTTGTATTCAAGGATATGATCTAGCTCATGAACTGGACTGGAATGCACCTCTGGGCTGATCCCAAATACTCTTACTTGTCACTCACTTTAAGCTTATCTGATGTTCACAGCATCCCCACCTTATCTTGCCATATCTTGACAGGACCAGTCTGATGAACCTCTGCTACCCTCACTCTGTGGAAAGTATCTCGTTCCTAAGACAAGGGAACCAAAAGTACACACAGTACTCCAGGTGTGGTCTCATCATTGTTCCAAACAAATGAAGCAAGCAATTTTACTCCTGGATTCAAATCCTCTTGCAATAAAGGCCAACATATAATTTGCCTTTTTTGTTAATTTGCTTGTTGCCTATTAGCCTTCAGTGACTTATGACTAAGGACACTCTTTGGACATCAACATTTCCTAATCACTCACCATTTAAGAAATAGTTTGTGCCTCCTTTCCACTCACCAAAGTGAATAACCTCACACTTTTTCCACAATCTGTTGCATCTGCCATGTTCTTTTCCATTCAGTCAGCCTGTTCAAAACCCCCTGAATTATCTTTGTGTTATCCTCACAACACATATATTCCCACCAAATTTTGTGTCGCGCATAAACTTGGAAATGTTACAATTAGCCCCCACATCCAAATCATTGATTTAGATTAGGATTGCTGTTACCCAAACATTGATCGACAAGCCATAGCTGTGATCCTGAGAATGACCTATTTATCCCTTATCTTTGCTTTCTTTCTGTTAACCAATCCTCAAACCAAGCAATTAAAACAATCTGTTACACTAATTTTGTTTACTAACATCTTGTGTAGCACTTTATCAAAAGTTATCAGGAAACACAAGTACATCACACTCGGTGGTTTGTCTATATCTACTCTGTTAGTAGCATCGTTAAAAACCCCAACGTTTGTCATACATGTTTCTATTTTCATAAATCCATTTTGACTCTGCCCAATCAGATCATTGTTTTCCAAATCAAAAACAAAGTTGCTGGAAAAGCTCAACAGGTCTGGCAGCACCGGTGAAGGAAAAAAAGAGTTAATGTTTCGGGTCTGGTGACCCTTCCTCAGAACCTTCTGAGGAAGGGTCACCTGACCCAAAACGTTAACTCTGTTTTTTCCTTCACCGATACTGCAAGACCTGCTGAGCTTTTCCAGCAACTTTGTTTTTGATCCTGATTTACAGCATCTGCAGTTCTTTCGGTTTTTACTATTGTTTTCCAAATGCTCAGTTATCACACCCTTTATCATATTCCAGTATTTCTTCTGCTACTGATATCAGGCTAACAGGTCTGTAGTTCCCCATTACACCCCTCTTAAATGGTGCGGGAAAGGGTTACATTTGCAACTTTCCACTCCACAGGTACCATTTCAGAATCTATAGAATTTTGAAAAATAATCACCAATTTATCCATTTTCCCTCTAGCCATCTCTTCCAATATTCTAGGATGTAGCTCACCAGGTCATTAATTTCACTAATTTCTCCATATACTGTATTTTTTATAAATACTAATTTCTTTCAGTTCCTCAATCTCATTACACCCTTGGAACTCTACCATTTTGGTAAGATTTCTTTCATTTTCTCTTTTTGAAAACAGTCAAAAATTATTTTCCTTCTTTGCCGTTTCCCTTTTATATATTCTCCTATCTTCCTAAAATAGATTCATTTGTCTTTGTTACTCTTTTCCGTTTGACATATCTGTAGAAGCTCTCACTGTTCATTTTAATGCTTCTTCATAGTTTATATTCATATTCTATAATCCCTTTCTTTCTCAGTTTCTAGGGATCCTGTGCTGAATTCTAAAATACTCTGAATCTTTGGGCTTACTACATTTTAGCCAACTTTATAAGCCTCATTTTATTATTTAATAAAAGTCTTTTTTATGAGCCCAGCTGATGGTAATATTGGACAAGTCATGTCTCAGAGTGAATCCTGACTTGATAAACCATACTTTTCATTTTCTTTTTATTTACTGCTGAAGTTAGTCACTGAACAATATTCACAAGAGGCTGCCAGCCTCCTTTTGTCAAAAGAACATAAAGTTTTATTAAACAAAAAGAAAACAGGAACAGCATTGCAATATACAGGAACCAATTAAACGATCTCATTACAAATGACCAAATAACAACAAGACTGATTCAAACCTCTTAACCCAACAGCAACCTTATCTTTCTCTCTCTCTCTCTCTGTCTTCTTTCCCTGGTTGTAAAACTAAAGTTAGCAACCACTCTGAAAATTAACTCCCCAGGTAGCTTGTTTGTCTTTTAATTGAAATTACATCACTTCTTATAAATATTCTTTGAAGTCAGTGTTCAAAGTGGCTTTCTGAGATTTTTCCAGAACTGTAAAACTGAAATCTGTTCTTCTTACACTTTAGAATTCAAAGACTCAAATAATAAACAATTATGAACTTTTGTAACAATACACCATAAAATAATTTTTAAGAATGGAGAAGCATCCCTAGTTTCTTGGCTGATATATATCCCTCAGTCAACACCACAAAATTGATTTGTGAGCTTGTTCTATTGCTGAGTTCGCTACATTACAACAGTGAATACACTACAAATTTACTTCATTGATTGTAAAGAACTTTAGGACATTTGACAGCCATGAAAGGTGTGATATAGATGTAAATCTTTATTTTATTCTTATAGATGTTTACAGCACAGAACACAGCCTTGGATCACTTTCTTGACCAGTCTGCCATGAGGGATCTTATCAATAACATCCTCACCACAGAGGTTAGATTGACTGGCCTTTAATTTCCAGATCAATTCTTTCCTCCCTGTTTTTTTAATAATGGGACAACATATCTGGCCTTCCGACCTCTGGCACCTCACCTGTGGCCAGAGAAGATTTAGAAATTACTGTCAGGACCATGATGTCTCCTCCATTTCTCACACATCAGCCTAAGACACATCTTATCTGTGATTTGGATTTATCCACTTTTAAGGCTGCTAAATCTGCTAGTTCCTCCTCTTTCTCTATGTTCATTTCTTCTAATATTTCATAGTTGTCCACCCTGATGTCTGTACCTGTGAGTGATCATGTTTTCTGATTCATTAGACGCAAGTAGGATACAGCAAGGCCAGGATAGTGCAGGTACCAGTATCCAAAAGATAATGTCCGATACAAATTCTGCGGTAGAGAACTCAGATTAGGACTTTGATGAGGTGGTGTGCAGCAGAAGGCTGATCAGTAGCACGCCGAAACACCTGGTTATTAAAGATCTGCCCTAATGCTGCATATCACCATGAAGGGGTAATGAAGGTGTCTGGATTGGCTTTGCATGAAGTGTGTAGCTCATCCTTTTTAACACGAAATTTAGTTAACTCCCTGAGACCAGAATTCCAGCATCCACAGTATTTCGCTTTTATACGATACTGTGATAGCCAGTCAGAGAGGGACATTAAATTGTGTGACTATTGCACAAAATGGCTCTGGGGTTGTATTGAAAAGAGCCAGAAAGAAGTGCTCATATTGTTCATGTCTGAACAACAGATGTGCTACTTTACTCCGTCCTTACTCCCCTTCCCCTACACCTCATCCTCCTGGCCTCAGGTAATCTCCGAATCCTTGGCGATGGACAGCTATTTCCCCTTATTGATGCATGATTGTGGAGGATGCACCACAAATTGGGCACTCACTGAAGGGCTCTTTCAGAGTGGTTGGAACACTGAAATCACTACTTTGGCACCTCAGTCATATTCCCAATCATGTTTCATTTGGCAGTCTGGCTCTCATTATACCTGTAGTTCGGTTCCAAAGGGAAGGCATCAGCTGGGTGTTGCCCAGCAACCACCCTCCACTTTGAAATTGTGGCTGAAAGATTGAGGGAACCACACAGAATTAGTACTTTATGACCTTTCCTGCCTGTACACTATTTTTCTATCATTTTGCAGGGCTATTGAGTGTTCATCAGCTTTGTCAGCTGAATGTGGCAGCACACTAACTACATGCTGAGTGACTGGTAAACTTTGTGTTTGCAGCACACATTAGAATGGAGATGCAGTCCCCACAAAGCCACATGTGGATAGTTGATGGCATCCAACATCACGGAGGAACCGACTATCCTGGCACGGCATGCTCTGTCTGCTTCCCGCTAATCATAGAGAAGACAAGTAACTCTCCTCTTTGGACATAAAGAACCTTTGCCAATTCCCAGCAATGGATGGCAAACAGGGAGAGGAGACTGCATGTTTTTGCCTGTGTCAGATTGGACCAGAACATTCAGGGCCATGGTCATGTTCACAGCCTCGTACAAGAAGGCATTGACTTCCTGGCATGTTTATGAGGCTCAGGTCTGTTTGGAAGAGATGGAAACGTTGAATGAGAGCCTGCTTTGTCAGTGGTGGATGTGCCACACACAGCTCCTGACTTATGAAAATGTTGACACTGCTGCTGGAGGATTCTAGACAGAAAAACGTCACTGCTGAGACCCTTTGTCTCCACCTCCTTCCTCTGCAAGTTTCCGTTTCCTGCCTGTACACCGTTTTTCTCATGTTGCAGCCCAGGGAATTGAGAACATGTTATCCAGGACTCAGAGTAATTGATGCGCCCAGAGCTCCAGACAGTTACAGCAAATATTGTCTCCTGCTGCAGAACTCTGTGTCTGCACGAGTATCCTCTCCAAAATGGTGTCCATTACTGGCTGTGCCAGAAGTGATGAATGCTGTTGTGTAAGACAGTTAGTGCCTGACATCAAGAGATAAGCTTCATCCATCAGGACATAAAGGACCATTCCTGGAAGGAGGTAACCAGTTCTGTGTTTATAATCAATTCTTTGTGAGAATGTTTTCATATCAGCAAGTGAATGTACTCTTAAGTTGAGCCACATATCTCATAAGAGACCATTATGTATCTCAAAAGTAATGTAACTAGTTATTAAGTAATATCTAATGTTGGAATTTCTTTATTGTTCACCAAAATTGAGCTTATGTTCTGCATGAGAATTAAAGTGGGCATCCTTTACATACACATGATATCAATAGCTTAGGCCTAAAGCAACAAGAAAGATTGATGATAGCTAAGCTAACCAAAGCTGCTTCTTATGAAAACGAATATGTGGTGGATGACTGAAGAATTAATTTTGCTGCCCATCATAATATAGTAGGGGCTTGTGTGTATAAGCTAGAGAAGCCTTCAGTTCTACAAAGACCACAGACATCAGAGGATGAGGAGGAAGAAGAAAACAAATCCATTTATAAATCTGAGTGTATTTTTGAATATTTAGTAGCTTAAAAGCACACAGAAAAAGTCAGCTTCTGTAAATGCAGCAGCCAGTAATTAAAAGAGTAGTAGCACTGATGACAGTACTAAACTTGCCTGTAAAATTTAAAAGCAACTAAAAATAATGAAAAGTAGTAGGAAGACTAAAAAAGACCATGGTGAATGTTACCAGAGATATAATTGAAAATAAATTCTGAATCATAAACCTGAGATGGAGCAGTTAAACTTGATGTGAAGAGTCTGAGAAGCTAAAGGAGGGCTCAATTTGCAATATGAAGCAAACTGCCATTCGTATAATTGTTTGAACTTATTTGGAAAGCTGAGAGAATTTTTTTGGTAAATGGGACATTCTTGAAGAAATTTGGCAAAACATCTGTATTAATAAGTGTGGAAAAATTGTAGGCAGAAGAGAGTTTTCTAAAAACAGTGTTTTGAAGGAAAAACATACTTACTTTATTCATCTGAAAATATTTATTTTAAAAATCATTATCAGCATGATGCCATTCTTTCCAATGTAAAACAGCAGAAAAAGCTCAGAGAAGATACCAAAAGGACACATATTGTCCATAGTCTTTAAAAGGGAGTGAAAATCATGAGGAAGAATGAGAAAATGAGAAAATAAAGGTCTTTCATCCAACTTGGGAAAAAAAAACATAATATTACTTAATTTTAAAGCATTTCTCTGATATTCAAATGCGTAAAAACTATGTGTATAGCAAAAATGGAAATATAATTCTGAAATATTTAGAAGTTTTTCAATTTTATTTATCAGAAATTAAGAAAAATTTCTGTAAAGGAAAACAAGAAGACAGAAGTTAAAAAAATCTTCATAAAACAACAAAGTTCTTGGGCATAAAGCTTTATTAGGTATTCATCCTCATTATCCTGTAATTAAAGAAAATTATTACAGTCTTTGGAAAATGTGCTGAAGGAATTTAGCATTTAATACAATTGAAGTGATTACACAATTTAAAACTATAAAATCATATACAGAAAAATGAAAAATTCTGCAATAGCTTCGAGCCAATCAATTAAAAGAAGCAACACTTAATTATAATACAAATAGAAAAAGAAATTATACCTCACAGCAGATTTAAAATCACAAACTATTCAGCCAGTGTATTGTATTGGATTGTGTGGAAGAGACTATTCATGCAATATAAAATTACTTCAGGATTACTGAAGATACCCAGAGAATGAGAGCTGCATTCATTTCTTTACTCTGTTTCTCTGCTTGTGCGATCATGTTTTAAAATGCATTTGCAAGTAAAGAGGCAAATGCCTTTGAAAATAATGTAAGATCATTTGGCAATTGCTTTACGTCAAGTACCAATTATAAAATAGAAAAAACATGATTTAACAGAAGATTCCAGCTTCTAGGTGAACCTGTTGATAATTTTATTAATAATCTTTACATGCTGTCAGAATTTTGTCGTTATGGTGATTTACAATCAGAACTAATTTGAGGTATAATTATTGTCAGAATTTCTGATATATCTCTTTCAGATCAGTGTGGACTCGAACACTCAGCCTCATTGTGGATTCGACTCCCAGCCTTGAGATGCAGCCCGGCATGGTCTGGGATGGAAGGACTGTTATTCTGAATTCTTATTTCTCTACTTTTCTAATTTACAGCTGGACTTCTTGTTTCTTTATTTTTCTTCTTTTTTCCCTAAGAATTTGTACTTAAGAATCTGTACCTTGGTATCTTGGAACCTAAGATGGCACCATAAGTGGCGACTTGTAAACTTTTCAAAGTACTCATGTGAGTACATGTGACTATAAAACTAATTCGAATATATTGCAATCACAAGAGGATCTCACATTGGAAAGAGCTATCCAGATTGTGACAGAAGTTGAAATCTAAAACAGCATAAGAGAATGATGGTAACGTAACTCTAACTGAATTCAAGAATCTCGTCAGATTTTGTCAACATCTAAGTTACAAAATCAGCAAAGCACCACATAATAGGCCCACACAAAATATCTTTAAATCTTTTGATGCCAGAACTTACTGTTACAAATGTCAAGTTTAAAAACACAGAAATAGGAACAGTGTCCCAGTTTTCATGCCAATGAAACTTTTATAAGAAAGTGGGTCATTTTTAGAGAATATGCAGGGGTCAAAAATAGCCATTCAATTACAGAACTAGTGATACTTATGTGCAGAAATAGGTCAACACTTTAGAGCAGGTGTCTTTGGAAGAAAACCCAATATACCAAGACGTGCATTCATTTAGATATTATATTATGATATGCCACCATTGGAAGATGTTAATTACTTTTTTCTTCAATGTAATAAGTGATTTATCTGAATGAGATATGATACAGATCTTACAGATTAATACTTGTTCAACTAATTGCAAACTTGACACTGGGTATTTGTTCCAGTATTTGGTGAAAAAACATATTGAAGAGAATGAAGCAGCAACCGAGAGAGAACTGCAGGGAGCTGGCCGAGGACCAGTCAAAATCAAAGGACTGTTCAGAATACTCTTACAACATAGGGTCCAACACTGTGTCGTACATGGGTAAAGTCACCATAGTCTCACTTTCTCAATACAGCAAAAGAAAACTGGTGGTTTAACCTGCAGATCACCATGCCTTAGGTGAGGGGAGAGGCAGAGAAGGAGTATTGCCCATGGTGACCTCAGCTGGTGTGGGAATTGAACCCCTGCTGTTGATGTTACTCCACATTACAGACTAACAACTGAGCTAACCAGCCTCTAGTACAGGAGAACCTCATCAGAAACCAACACTTCTCACTTTTGAGTAGAAATTCATGGTTTACTTTTAAAATTCTACCTCAGAGACTAAATACCAGCGATCAATGAAACTTTACGCAACAAGTGGTTGACTTCATTAGTCTCATTAGAATGTTTGCTGAACCTAAGTGAAAAAAAACACTGCTTGAGATAATTTATGTTGCACTGACAACTCTTCATGACTGCGTGATCATTAGCCACTACAGGTTTTGCTAGTGTCTAAGAATTATTTAATTGTCTTCCAACTGTAAATAAATCTTCAAAATCTGATCCTCAATAGATTTTCAACCCATTCAGGTTGTCAGTCTCTTATATAATCATTGACTTGGTAGTGGGGGGCGCGGTGGTTCACTTGGTGAGGTGATGTTGTGGCAAACTTAATTTACTTGTTTGAAACAATTGTATAAAGAGTTTAATACAGGTATTTCTCCTGTAACGCAATAGTTGCATTCTTGTGTGACCTCGCACTACAGAAAGTCGTGTTATAGAAAATCGCCATAGAAAATTGCATTATAGGAAATCGCCATAGAAAATTGCTATACTGTACAGTAGAAAGTTTGCATTATCCAAACAGCGTCCACTATTCATCAATCATGTTACAGCCAATTTGTGTTAATGAAACATGCGTTATAGCAGAAATACCTGTAGCTAGAGAAAACGTATAGAGGGAGATGATGATTAAGACAGTACCTGAAAGAGTTAACTGATATAACAAGATAAGGCCCATCCAACAGCATATAGAGGACTGTCCCTGGGAGGAGCTAACCAGTTTGCTGTTTGATACAGTTGCAGTGTGAGAATGTTTCAGTCACAGTAATGTTCACTTATTCTTATGTTGAACCTGCTGTCCCAAAAGAGACCATCATGTATTGTGACGATGCTGTAACTTTAAGAGGCCATTTTCTCCTGGTTTCTTCTAAGAGGGAGATTGAATGTGATGTACCAAGCTGGCTACTGAAGATCACTAGAGTAAACAGCTTGGGAGGCCTTGGGCTTTTTTTAGTCTAGCCTCAATGGGTATGGCCAGCTCTCACAGATCAGGATTTCTGGGTCGTTTCAGAAGCTATTGGGGTCTGAACAGAGGCACGAGCTTCAGTGAACGTCTTCGGGTTGCTGCTGTCTCTGAATTTTCTCTTGATGTTATTTTCCCTCCTGAATTGGAGAACCGGATGTGAGAATCTGAAATTTCTTTTCTTGTCAAGGGGTGTGTTTATGGGATGTTACTACATCGGAACAGTTAATTAGTAATAGTAACTGTGTCTGTTATTCTGTTAAGTTTTACAATAGAGTTAAGTTATTCTAAATTCCTCTTACTTTGCTTGTATTTTAACTAGAGTATTTAAATAAATTGTGGTTTGCTTAACTTCAAGTAGTTTGACCAGTTGCATTGTGTCTGGAACAGACACTTTACATTTGTCTTTAAAATAAGGAAAAGTTAAGGTCGAGGCTACCTTCTTAAAATATTTTGAGGGGATCTGGTCTGGTCCATAACAGTACCTAGGTATAATCTAACTAGCTAATATTTAATATGCAATTAATGCCTGTACTGTTCCTCTAAAACCGAGCCTTTCTTCTTCAGAAGACTTTGTACAGCATGCTTCCCTGCATGGAATCAGTAGCTTAGGCTAATACCAGCAACACTGGTAGCATTGAAGCTATCTACAGCTTCTCAGCATCACCATTATAGTAGATGCCATTTTAGTATTTGGCACCCAGAACCTGAATGCATCAATTCTTCAGAAGGGAATTTTGTGACCAAACTGTTTAAAAATGCAATGCTTCAACTTTATTAAAAGTTTCAGAAAGTTTACATCATAATAAAGTTATAATTTTATATGTGTCCTCTGAATGAAGGCAGCTGCTTGGCTCATTGTCTGTTGATGCTTCAACTTGGTGCTCAGGGGACAGGCTGAGGAGGCAGGACTCAGCTGCAATAGGAATCAAACTGAAGCAACTGGCAGCATTAGCACACGCTAGCTATTTAGCTAACTGATCTAACCAGCCCCCAAAGTTGCAATCACATGGTAAGTCCTATCTTCACAGTTTTATGATTGTACAACAAGTAGAACACAAAACACGTCTTCCTTAAAGTCAGAAACATCTGTTTTTAAAGTTTAGAAATGAACCAGTTAGACGTTATATAACCAGCAGGATGCGCACATGTAGTAAACTGAAAATCTCCTGTGAGGATATGGAGACTCTGGCGCATAATGCTTATTTCAAGACTTATCTTGAACCTCTCAGCACTGTGTATGTCAGTAAAATGCTGGTATTAGTCCCCATTGTTTCATTGGCAGCTGCTTTGTTTCTTTATAACTTCACAAACACCTTTGTGTCAAGCTTAAGATAACAAGGTGCAGAGCTGGATGAACACAGCAGGCCAAGCAGCATCATAGGAGCAGGAAGGCTGATGTTTCGGGCCCAGACC
>NC_063333.1:98900149-98968714 GCF_021869965.1 Rhincodon typus | reverse complement strand
GGTCTGGGCCCGAAACATCAGCCTTCCTGCTCCTATGATGCTGCTTGGCCTGCTGTGTTCATCCAGCTCTGCACCTTGTTATCTCAGATTCTCCAGCATCGGCAGTTAGTACTATCTTTGTGTCAAGCTTTACTTTCTATCTGAAGAAAGATCAGCGAGGTTAAAAAAGCGTGGATATATCTAAACACAGCTCAGTAATACACATGTAAGATAACTGTAACCAGAACTTGAGTGATTGCTAATTTAATAGACCAATAAAACTCACATCCAGCTTGTTAACTCTGGTGTGTAACCCTGAATTGTGCTGCTGTTCTGATTCTTGGCAGCAGATAGGCAATGGCATGTTGTAAAATATGCCAGAGTCCTGCAGAGTTATGCATTAATTACAAGCTACTGTAAGAAACTTCCAGAAAATTGATTTCTCTGAGCTTCACTGGTATTTTGTCAGCCAGATATGACAAGGCTGCAATCTTTCATTGTCCAGTAAATATTTCAAACTGTTGACCTCACTTAACCTTATCTCCTTCAAACTGTTCTTCTACTTAAAGCTGACATGACTGATTATTTTTGCAAACTACAGGAAATGTGCGGACTGATGTACATGGTATCAAATATTTATTGATTGTAATTCAATATAAATAAATATGTTTCTTGAATTATTAGTATGTCTTTTCAGACCTTACAAATAAGCAAAATATCAAACTGAAATCTCAAAGTTTTACCGAATACTTTCCTGAGTGCATCAGATTTTCAGAGGGAAACCCTAATGATGAAGGAATTCTTTCACAGAGATAATAACACTAGCATCACCATTATTCCCTCACTATTGTCACAGAATGTGAAGCTCAAAAATCTTTTGGAACCAACCCCTGAAAATTTAAAACAAATTATTATCAATGCTATGCCCATCATTTACCATTTTTTTGTTAACAAAAATCCCAGTGATGAACAAAATTATGCTGACTTTGTGTGTTTTGTGAGCAAATTGGAACAAAAAATTTGCGAATATGTAAAATCATTGAAATTTCTCAGATGAACAGCAAATTTTAAAAGACCAGATTTTGCTAGAAGGTAGTTTCTCATACCTGGCCTTTTACATAATCTTTAATGGACACATTTCCAAAGCTTTATTCACAAAGTTCTTGGAGGTGGAAGTTAACATGACATGGCAAGGGGTAAAGCTCATCTGGGAACTTGGTGCATGATGAGGCAAAAAGTATAACTGCTTCACCAATGGGTTGGGATTTAAATCTCTGGAGAACAGAGGGGAAAATGTATTAGAGTGGGTGAATTCAACTTCACATCAAGTACAGAAAGGGAAATAAAGGATTGAGTTTTACCCCGGAGGCAGAGGCGAGAGTGCTAGCAATTTTGTGCAAGTGGATGACACACACATTGCCCAAACTTTGTGCAGTTTTACTGAAAACAGATATTTGAGGACGATGTTTCACCCACCAATAATGGTGGGCAGGAATGGTGTGTGGAGAGGAGATAGCCTAGTGCTATTATTGTTGTACTGTTTATCCAGGAAACTCAGGTAATGTTCTGGGGCTCCAGGTTCAAATCCTGCCACAGCAGATGGTGGAATTTGAATTTGATAAAAAATCTGGAAATAAGAATCTGATGATGACCATGAAAACCATTGCTGGGGAAAAACACATGTGGTTCACCACTGTCCTGTAGGGAAGGAAACTGCCATCCTTACTTGGCCTGGTCCATATGTGATCCCAGACCCACTGCCATGCAGTTGACTCTTAATGGAGATGGGCAGCATTGTCCTCATTCCATGAATGATTTTTTAAAAAATTAAAATGCTTGAAATGAGGCATTTTTACCACAGCTTTACAATTGTGTTAGGAAGGAGTACCACTGTATCAGCACCCCATTCCAGCATTTGATGTGGCCACGCAATGGGAAGCTATTGACTGAATCAGTAACCAGTCAATCTTCTTAATAAAAGCAGAATAAAGTGAAGAAGAGCCGTACATTGCCACTGACCTGCCATATAAGAATCAGAGTCCTTGGATGGTGAGTACTGGTAGTGAGGGAGAACTGGGGGAGAGGGGCATGTCATTTGAAAAGGGGTCAGTCTAAGCCACTGACAAATGACAAAGACAGTTTGCGTTTGAAATTATTGGTTCTGGAAATGAGGCTGCCCATGCCAAGCTCAGTTTTTGGATGTGTCTACAGTCTCCAATTGAACAGACATCATGGACCAATAGTGAGTCACTGCCCACAAAATGGTGAATGTCATGCCATAGCCTAAAGGAGAATCAGGACGTCAGGTTCCTGATGCTATTAGGAAAATTCAGCCCAAAGAGAGAGAGAGATATGAAAAAAATGTTGGAATTAGACAAAGAGAGAAAAAAGAAATAAAGGGAGAAAGAGAAAACAAGAGAGACAAATTGATGGATGAAATAGCTTCTCTTTCACAGAAACTTTCAAAGCTAAAAAAATCCTTGCAAACTGTCAGCTGAGACAAAATTGCATCGACAATTAATGAATGATGCTCATTAAAAGTAGATACTGTTGACAGAGTGATTAAAAAAATCTCTCTGGGAACTACTAAGGATGAAGATCACCTCCAGGAGGAGGATGATAATTTGAAAAAATAGCTTGAAAAGACATGAAGATGTTTCCCAACTGGCCATCTATCTTGCAGAGCACAGTGCAACACAGAAACTAATGTCGATTCTGATCCAGAAGATCTCATAAATAATGATGCACTTCTACCTCCTGACAGAGTTCCAGAAATGTTCTTGTCTACAAAGAAATGGCCTTCCAACTCTCCCAGACAATGACAAAAGATCGCATGCATCCTACATGTCCTTGCAGACAATGTTGTTATACTGTTGGAGATTAATGCCTACATTCAAAAAAGACAGACATGGTTTGGGAGTTCCAATGAAAAGTTACAGGTAAAAAGCTAAATGTTAAAGATAAAATGGGATGCAGTGATTGTAACAAGGTCAGCCAGGTGGACCTCATGGAATATGAGTTCCCTGATTGGGGCTGTTAATCTGGTCCAATCAGGGAGCCCTGGCTTACAGATATAAACAGGAGTGGCAGAGAGCTGGCTCTAAGGGAGCTGGATCAGTATCAAGGACTTCCCATGTGTAAACAACGGGTGACTTGGTGACGGGATACCGACCTCTGTGGAGTTATTTCAATGGCAATGAGAGAAAAGCACAGTCCTGAAGAAATTCATGCGTAACAGTTATCTTTGAGTGGGGGAAAGCATTTCTGGCATAATGCCATTATTTCAGAAGCTTGACTTATTCGATCCTGCCATCAAAGACTGGGCCCAGTATGTGGAAACAACGTGTTAAGTTTTCTGGGTAAATGACATTGGGGCAGATGAAAATCAATGAGTAATTATAACTGATAGTTTGTGGACTTGTTGCTCTTTTTGGTTATTAGGACTCCAACTTTCCCTGAGGCACCAGAGATTAAAACGTTTCAAGAGTTGATGGATTTAATTAAAGAATATTACAACCCCAAGCCGTCTCTAATTCTGAGACGCTATCCGTTTTACTCAGCAATTTGAGAACCATTCGGGAATTCATATCGGGATTTTTGATTAGGTTAAGATGACTGGCAGAGGTATGTGACTTTGGTTTAACCCTGCATAAGATGCTGAGAGACCATTTAGTATGTGGGATTAATGATGTAACCATGCAAAAGCACATTCTAGCTGAAGCCCAACTGGACTTCATACAGGAACTACAACTGGCTTTATCATTGGAAAGTGTGGCCAGTGGAACATATGAGTTGCAGGGTATTCCAATGGAAGTGGACACCCTCGCCAGTCTGACTGAGCTTGGGGAACACCACTTGAGTGAAGGCAATTGCATAGCCTCACTCAGGCCATATCTTGAACAGAGGGACTCTAGGTCAGCCCACAGCAAAACTTCAAAAAAACACCAAGCCTTGGCCAATTGGTTAACATTTTCTTCAGGATCCAGGCTGGCAAGTTATAGTAATTGCTGCTGGAATGTGGACTCAACAGCAAGAGTCCTACTGGACCTAAATTGAGTAAGAGACTCATAGGCTGGTATCCAGGAGAGTGCTCACCCTGGAAAGTCCACCTACATCTAGTTTGGAACAATTAAGTTGCTCAGCAACATCCAAATCAGAACCACTCAAAATGAATGTCTGGTTAAATGGTATGCTATTTCTAATAGAAGTCAATACCGCACGGCTGTTTCAGTGATCACAGAGCCAGTCTTTAGCAAAATTCGCTCTGAACTCCAACCCTTAAGTTTGCACAAGACCTGAGCTAGACTGAGAACCTATACCGGGGAACCTTTATGGATTAAGAGTACAACATTGGTTGCAGACTCTTATGAGAAGCAGTTAGTTCTCTTGCCACTGATTGTAGCAAAAATCTCAGGCTCAAACTAGATGGGGTGAAATTGGTTGAGAAATATTCACCTAGACTGGCTCAACAATTTTCGATTAGAAAGTGGCTGTCTGGGTGAACTCCTAATTAAATGACCAGAAGTTTTTCAGGAAGGTGAAGGGACTATCAAAGGGGCCAAGGCCAACTTGCATGTTGACAAGAAGCAATTCCACGACTCTGCAAGGCCCGTCCAGTGCCATTTGGTTTATGGGCAACAGTAGTGGCAGAAACCAGGAAGCTGGAAAGTGAAGGAATCATCAAACCAGTGCAGTTTGTAGAACGGGCAGCACAAGTCATACCGAATGTGAAATGCAACTGGTCAATTTGCCCTTGTGGGGATATTAAACAAACGGTAAACCACTTCTTGCAGCTGGATAAATACCCAATTCCTCGAGTAAAGGATTTATATGCAAATCTGGCAGCCGGTCTGACCTTCACAAAGCTGAACATGAGCCATGGGTACCTGCAATTGTTGTTAGATGAGGATTCCCAGAAGTATGCTGCAATTAATACTCATAAGGGTTAGTACCAATATACGAGACTTCCATCTGGGGTATTGTCAGCCTGTGCCACTTTTCAGCAGACAATGGAGAATATTTTACAATGTCTACCTCAGGTCACTACTTATCTAGATGATGTACTAATAACAGAGAGTACCAATATGAAGCAATTAGACATAGTCCTTGGATGGTTCTCCCAGGCGTGTGTGCACTTTAGAAGGGAACAATGTGTGTTCCAGTACCCCCAAGTGACAAACTTGTGCTACAAGATCGGGTTACATGCTTTGGAAGATAAAGTGAGGACAATCAAAGGTCACCCGGCTCCCAGGTTTGTATTGGAGCATAAATCTTTCATTGCGCTGGTAAATTATTACAGAAAGTTCATACATGGCCTGGCCTCCAGCCTGGCACCTCTTTAAAAAGGATCAGCCTTGGAAATAGTCTTGTAGCCAAGCCATAGCTTTCAGGCAAGTGAAGAAACAGCACAGTATGATCTCAAGTGAGACCTGGTATTGACATGCGATGCCTCCCCATAGGGCATCGGGCTAGTTTTAGCTCATAGGTAGCCGAATGGAGAGGAATGCCCAATAGCATATGCATCCAGGACCTTGGCTATTGCAGAGTGTAAATGCACCCAGATAGGGAAGGAAGATTTGGCTGTCACATTTGGAGTCAGGAAGTTCCACCAATACCTTTACAGATGTAAATTTGTAATAATAATGGACCACAAAACCATGCTAGATCCACTTAAAGAAGACAAGCCAGTGTCAAGCATAGCTTCAGGCCAAATTCAGCAGTGGGTTCTCATATTAAGTGCGTATAATTATAAATTGGAACACCATCCGGGAGGCCAGGTAGCAAATGTGGATACATTGAGCTGCCTCCCGCTGGCAGATACACCACTGATGGTACCACCACTGGATCATTCCGTAATGGTTTTAAATTTTCTGAACACAGTTCCAGTCACAGCTGACAAGACCAGACTTTGGACACAAAAAGATCCAGTCCTGACAAAACTGAAACAGCTGGTAGTGATGGGGGAAACCAAAGGGCCGCCACTATCAGAACTGAAATCTTTTTGGACCCGGAGAGACCAGATTACAGTAGAGGATGGCATATTATTATGGGGAGCAAGAGTGATTGTCCCGAGCAAAGGTCACCGCCAGATACTGGCTGCACTCCACCAGGTTGATCCAGGGCTTTCCAAAATGATGGTCTTGGTGAGAAGTTATGTTTGGATTTGTTGATGGGGCAGTGCCCAGTGTGCCAACAAGGACAAAAATTACCATAGGCAGCTCCCTATATTCATGGGAATGGCTGGGTAAATCCCGGACTCGGTTACATTTTGACTATGTTGGTCCTTTCACGGGTTCAATGCTCCTAATCATTGTGGATGGCTACTCAAAGTGGCTGGATATACATAGAGTTCATTTGTCAAAACATGGGAACGACTCTAGAAAATCTGTGTGCATCTTTTGCAGTACATGGACTCCCAGAAATGTTGATCATAGAGAATGGGCCATCATTTACCAGCAGGGAATTTGAGTATTTCCTAAAGTTGAATGGTATTCATTATGTAAAGACAGCTCCATACCAACCATTATCCAATAGCCTAGCAAAAAGAGCAGTCTAAATTTTGAAGGCAGCTTTAAAGAAATAGCCTACAGCTTTACTAGTTACCAAACTGTCTTCGTTCCTGTTTGATTATAGGACCACCCATCATGCAACTACAGGGACAGCTCCAGCAGAGTGGCTAATGGGGAGAAAACTCTGCACCAGGTTAAATGTGATCTTCCCAGACCGGGGGGGGCAGGGTGAAATGGCACCAGGAATGACATTGCCGGGCACGAGATTTTGCTAGGTGAGAGAGATAGTTTACTTCAGGGGATGAGGTTTTGTGTAGGAACTATAGGAATGGCCCTGCATGCATAAGAGGCACGAGGTTAGGTCCAGTGATGTATAAACTTGGGGTAGGTGTGATGGTCCTCAACAAGCACGTGGACCATATGAAAGGTGCAAAACTGCAATCATTGCAGAAGCAAAACATGCCCAGCTTCTCTACTGCCTTTCCGACTGTTACTGGACTCGTGGCTTCTCCCTCTCCATCAAGCATTGAAGATACCTCAGAATCTGAGATGGACACAGCAGACGCTGCTGCCTGAAGAGGAGAATCAATTTCTTCTGAGACATTCTGGGCTCCAGAGGCGAGCTACTGTGCGTTATACCCCTCCTGTTTCAGAGGCAGAGTTGGAAGAACCTGATCCAGTGCTGAAATGCCCCAGGAAGAGCTATAAGCCTATGTCCTCAGACTAAGAAGGGGACAGATGTAGTGACTGTAACAAGGTCATCCAGGTGGACCTCATAGAATATGAGTTCCCTGCTTGGGGCTGTTACTCTGGTCCAATCAGGGAGCCCTGGCTGACAGATATAAACAGGAGTGTCAGAGTTCTATTCACTCTGTCAGCTGGTTCTGAGGGAGCTGGATCAGTATCAAGGACTCTCTACGTGTAAATAAAGGGTGACTTGGTGATGGGATACTGGCCTCTGTGCAGTTATTTCAGTGGTGACGAGAGAAAACAGGACATGCCTGAAAACATTCGCTTGCTACAGCCATCTTGGAGTTGGAGTAAGCATCATATTTGGGAAGCATTGTTCATTTGATCCTGCTGTTGAAGACTTTGTCCAGTATGTGGAAAGAATGTGATATTTTTTCTGGGCAAATGTCATTGGGGCAGATGAAAAACAATGAGTAATCTTTCTGACTGATTGCAGACCCACAGCATTCTTGGTTATAAGGGGCTTAACTTTCCCAGAGACACCAGATACTAAAACCCTCCAAGAGTTGACGGAGTTGATTAAGGAATATTATGACCCCAAAACTCCTCTAATCTTGAGATGCTATCGGTTTTATTCGGCTGTTAGAGAACCAAGGGAATCCGTATTGTGATTTTTGACAAGTTGAGACGACTGGCAGAGGCATGTGATTTTGGGTTAACACTAAATGAGATGCTGAGGGACCGTTTGGTCTGTGGGATTAATGACATTACCATGCAGAAGTGCCTACAAGCTGAAGTCCAACTGGACTTCAAGCAGGCATTACAAGTGGCGTTGTAATTAGAAAATGCAGCAAGTGGAGCATGGAAGCTACAGGGCATCCCAATGGAAGTGGATTCCCTCATCTGTCCGACTGAGCTTGGGGAATGCCACTTGAGTGTAGGCAATCACAGAGCCACATGCAGGACACACCCTGATCAGAGGGACTCTAGCACAGACCACAGTAGAACGCCACAAAAAAGCCTAGCCTCGGCCAAGTGGCTGAAAAGTTCTTCAGGATCTGGGTCGACAAGCCATTGCAGTTGCTGCTGGTATGCAGACTCCAGGCAGTAAAGGAGTCCACCAAGACCGGACTTGAGTAAGAAAACTCATAGGCCGGTACCCATGAGAGTGCACACCCTGGAAAGTCCCCCTATATGTGGGTTCGAACAATTCAGCTGCTTAGTGACACCCAAATCAGAACTGGTTAAAATGAATGTTTGGTTAAATGATCACCCAGTTCCTATGGAGGTCGATACTGGCGCAGCTGTATCTGTGGTTGCAGAATCAGTCTTTAACAAGATTCGCTCAGGACTCCAATGATTAAGTTTGCACGAGACCTCAGCCAGACTGAGAGCATTCACTGGGGAACAGTTGCAGAGTAAGGTTATGACATCGATTCTGGTCTCTAATGAGAAGCAGTTGGTGCTGTTACAACTGATGGTAGTAAATGGCTTGGGCACAAGCTTATTGGGGTTGAATTGATTGAGAAAGATTCACTTGGATTGGCTTAGCATTTTGCAATTAGAAAATGGCTGCCTTAGTGAAGTCCTAGTGAAATAACCAGGAGTATTTCATGGAGGGCTTGTGACTATCAAAGGGGCCAAAGCCACTTTACATGTTGCAGCACCGGTTGTACTGATTGTGAAGCCTGACGGCTCAGTTTGCCTTTGTGGGGATTTTAAGCATTTGGTAAACTGCTTCTCACAACTGGATAAATTCACATAGAGGACTGTATGTGAATTTGGTGGGGTCCGTCATTTACGGAGCTGGACATGAGCCAAGCCTATCTGCAATTGCATCTAGATGAGGAGTCTTAGAAGTACACTACAGTTAATACCCATAAGGGTTTATATCAATATACAAGATTGCCATTTGGGGTATCATCATCCTGCGCCCTTTCCAGCGGACAATGGAGAACATTTTACAAGGGCTATCCCAGATTGCCATTTATCTGGATGACGCACTAATAACAGGGAAGACCAATAAAGAGGACTTGGAGAATTTGGCCATAGTGCTGAAATGTTTCTCCCAGCAGGATGTACACCTTAGAAGGGAAAAATGTGTGTTCCA
Source organism: Rhincodon typus (assembly GCF_021869965.1). Classification (NCBI taxonomy): domain Eukaryota; kingdom Metazoa; phylum Chordata; class Chondrichthyes; order Orectolobiformes; family Rhincodontidae; genus Rhincodon; species Rhincodon typus. Next base: position 98,959,426 of record NC_063333.1, on the reverse strand, counting down.
GGCATCCCAAGTGACCTAGTTGGGTTCCAGAGTCGACAAAACCGGGTTACACCAGTTGGAAGAGAAAGATAGTACCATCCAAGGAGCCCCGGCTTCCGCCTCTATACCGGAGCTTAGGTCTTTCCTTGGGTTAGAGAAGTATCACAGAAAAGTCATATGTAACATGGCCTCCATTTTGGTACACTTACAGCTGCTATTGAAAAAGGGTCAGCCTTGGAAATGGTCGTGTAGCCAAGAAGTATCACTTCGGGAAGTGAAAAAGCAGCTATCATCATCTAAGGTGTTGGCTCACTACGATCCAAAGCAAGGGTAGTGCTGACATGCAATGCCTCCCCATACAGTATCAGGGCAGTGTTGGCTCACTAGTGGCCCAATGGAGAGGAATGCCTGAAAGTGTATCCTTCCTGGACTTTGGCTGATGCCGATCGCAAAAATGCCCAGATGGAGAAGGAAGGTTTGGCAGTTATATTTGGTGTGAGGAAGTTCAATCAGTACTTTTGCAGATGGGAATTTGTCATAGTAACAGATCACGAATACCTGCTAGGGCTACAGAAGGAAGACAAGGCGGTGCCGCCTATAGCTCCTGGTTGAATTCAACGTTGGGTCCGTATTCTCAGTGCGTACAAGTACAAGTTAGAACACCATCTAGGTAGCCAAGTGGCTAATGTGGATGCCTTGAGCCACCTCCCCCTGGTAGATACTCCACCGGTGGTACCTCCCCTAAAAGAGTCCTATTTGGTTTTGAACTTCCTGGACATCCTTCCAGTCACTGCTGACAATTTCTGACTGTGGACACAAAAAGCTTCTGTCCTAGTGAAACTAAAACAGCTGGTGGTAATGAGGGAAACAGAAAGGCCATTGCAACCGGGACTGAAACCTTTCTGGGCCCAGCGAGACCAGATCACCGTACAGAATGGCAAATTACTGTGGGGTGCAAGTGTGATTGTCCCAAGTAAAAGTCGCCTCCAGATGCTAGCAGAACTCCAACAGGGTCATCCACGGGTTTCCAAGATGAAGATGGTAGCAGCAAGCTACGTCTAGTGGTTTGGGATGGATGCCAACATAGCTGTGTTGGTGGGGCAATGCCCAGAGTGCCAACAAGGACAAAAATTGCCACCAGCAGCGCCCCCACATTCGTGGAAATGGCCAGGTAAACCCTGGACTCAGTTGCATGTTGACTATGCCAGTCCTTTCATGGACTTAATGTAGTTGGATGTGCATAAAGCTCATTCAGCAAACTCAGGGATGATGATTAAGAAGCTGCGAGCATCATTCGTGATACAGGGACTCCTGGAAATATTGGTCACGGACAATAGGACTTCATTTACCAGCAGGGAATTTGAATATTTCCTAAAGTCAAATGGCATTTGGCACATACCATCCATCGTCCCATGGTCTAGCAGAAAGAGTGCTCCAAACATTGAAGGCAGGTTTAAAGAAACAGCCTGCAGCATCAATTGAAACCAAACTGTCCTGGTTCCTGTGTGATTATAGGATCATCCCACACACAACAACAGGGGTAGCTCTGGTAGAGTTGCTGACCACACCAAGTTAAACCTGATATTCCCAGACCTGGATGGGGGTGGGTGCGGTGAAACAGCAGCAGGAATGCCAATACTAGCCACATGCTGTCTCTAAGCGAGAGAGACAATTTAATTGAGGGGACAAAGTTTGGTGCCGGAACCATGGGAATAGCCCTGTATGGGTACCAGGCTAAATTGACGAGAGGTCAAGTCCCGTCACTTACAAAGTTCGGGTAGGTGATACAGTCCTGAACAAATGCGTGGATCACCTGAAAGCTGTTACCTCACAAACAGTGCAGGAGCAAAACATACCTGGCCCCTCAGGACAGCCAGAAGGTCTGTCACAAATCATAGGTTCTCTTCCTCTGTCTAGTGTCAAGCAAATCTCAGAGTCCAAGATGAACACAGCCTTGAGACCGTTACTGCCAGAAGAAAAGAAGGAAATTCTCCCAAGACACTCCAGACGCAAGAGGCGGGCTATAGTCTGGTATGCACTGCCTGTGTCAGAGTCTGAATCAGACGAACTGGACTTGGGGCAAAAATGTCACAGGAAATGCTACAAGCTAAAGACCAGGTTATGTCCCCGGACTTAGTGAAGGAGGGAATAATGATTGGACCCAGGTTGACCTTGTTGATTATGATGTCATTGATTGGGATCGTTAACCTGGACCAATCAGGAAATATAACCAGGAGAGAGAGAGAGATGAGAATCTCCTCAGTTCAGGCGACTGACTCCGAGCTGGCTGTCCACAGCCAGTGTACTGTGCACAAGGGTAACTTGGTGACGGGATACCAGCCTCTGTGCAGTTATTTCAGGAGAAGACGGAGTCAGTTGTTGAATTGTATCTTTATTTCAAGAATTACTGGTAGTGTGTGTAAAAGGGGCTAGCTCACAGTGACATCAGATCGCAAGAAAATGGAGCCTGTGCTGGTAAGGCTGTAGCAATTTGTAAATGTTGACATCAATAAAGCTTTCTGCACTGGTGAATGTCATGGGACAGATGCAGCAATTTTGTGAAACTCACTGGAAGGTTAAAGATAAAATGTCAACTTAGTATTGTTAATTGTGGAGTGGTGTTTATCATCCAGCTACTTATAACAGTTTGCAATTCACAGGGTATCTCTTTCATCCAATGTTGCTGGCCAATTTGCATATTAATAACAACAACCACTGTTCAGAAGTTGTTATGTCTGTAGTAAATCTATGCCTTTGATATATAGTTATAGAGGCAAATATGGCAGTCATTGGGTACCTGCACAATCAGAACCAAGGTAAATAATCAACGTATCTCTTTTAATTTAATGGCATTCGCTGGGGGAAGAATGTTGGTCAGAGTAACCAGAGATCTTCCAAGCTTCAAACAATGCTCTTGACTGAAGAAAATCAAAGTGAACCACAAGAAGAGCCTGTTCAGAATTTTGTTCACATCTCATCTGAAGACAACTCTTCTGATAACTAGGAATGTAGGAACAGGAGTCAGCCAGAAATCTCCCTGATAGTGCATTGCCAATGGCTGGTCTATCAGTGAACTCCGTGCTGTCTCAGTACTGCATTGCAGTGTCAGTCTTGAATAGAGGCTTAAACATTGCTAGGGGACTCAAACTCATGACCATCTGCTTCAGATACAAGGGAACTGCCAACTGAGCCAAGCTAACATAATTATTTTATAACATTGGTAAAACTCTGCAATGTTTTTTTCCAAATTGATAATACAATGAGATATGGTAATATTCTGGCTAGAATACTTTACGTTACATTGTGAATGATTAGTTGATGCAAACAATCCAGACAAACTCATCATCATATTGCAGTTGGGACAGTTGGGTAGTATCTGTAATTCTGTGTAAATATCAGAGTACAAAATGAAAAGTTTTAGAATTTAGCCTGAGGGTCCTGAAGCATTTGGTTGAAGGATAAGTAAAATGGAAGTTAAAGGCTGTCATCACCATTAAAGTGACCACCATAACATGAAACACTGCAGAACGGTACACTGCTTGGAAAAGATAAAGTACATAAGCCACGTGGCATTTTGTGCCATTTTTTTCCAGACAAATTATTTTCTAGTTTTATAAAGCTTTAATCGCTTTAATCATCACCTACTTTTAATAATTTGTCATCTCATCTCTGTATCTTGCATCATTATTGAAAGCTTCTGCTTGTGCTCTTTTGTATTTAAACTCTAAGAAAGCACGGAGATGTTATTTGACTGACTCATTCTGAATTTATCTCCATTGTTTCCTCACTGTGGAGAAATGGTTTCTACTTCACTCAACAGAGGTGATCTTCCTTCTTTGGGAGTTGCCTTACCAAGAGTGTATGGCGATAATTTGGGGATGAATTGGCACAGTGTTCTGAATGGGTTGCCCCACAATAGGCATTGTGTAAAAAAAAAAAAAAGAAGTGGTGGTGAGCATTCTCCTTGACTGAACCTGGGCTGCATCTAGTGTCAGAAACAGTCTGGTGCTGGGAACATTGCATAGAAGAGCTCAGTATAATATTACCCCAATATATTGAAATACCTGCAGAAAATGACTCTAGACCTGCTTTGTGCTTTCCAGCTGTGTAGCTAGCTGTGTTGTTTCCTAGCAATGGTTGGTGTCTGCATTCGCATGCTCCCATACATCTTTTCAAAGGTTAAACAATCAGCGAGAATGCGAATAGGTACAATAATAGCACAAGGAAATCAAAGTGAATGTGAACCTTTTCCAAATTATTAGAGAGAATTGTGGTAGGATTGGTGGGCGGCTTCATTCACTTTCTGTCAATGTCAGGGTCTCATCTGTGTGAAAAGTGAAATGCCATCCTATTACCAATCATTAGGAAGAGTGACAGCATCATTTGTCAGAAGCTAGACAACATTGCAGCTGCTGTGCTTTTCCCATTTTCTGAGAACAAAATTGGCTCATTATAGCCCCAGGCAGCAACAGTGCTCTTTCAAGCAAATCTGTCCCTGTGCAGAATGGCTATTATCTCTCTAGTTTTTTTTTGAAAAATAAAGGAGAAAAACCTTGCAAAAGTCAGCAACTCTTCAGCTGAATAAGTGATAGAAATGCACCAGAAAAGAGTAAGGGATTTCTAATAATAGGATTTGTTTTATAGGACACCAGATGTCACGAAAAGGCAGATAACACCAGATATCAGTTGACCCAAATGCTCATAGTTATGACCTGTGGCCTAGGTATAATTGCTGCAGATGCATTGCTTTTATTGTTCATATGTTCCTAGTGGCCCACTGTTCAGAAGAACAGATGGGTCATCAGTAACCATTCACTTTTCTCTCATTCTATGCTCCACAAAGCTCACTTTTGGCTAACTAATAGTTAAGATTTAACCAGCTAATCAGCTAATCAGCATTTTTTTTTTTACTTCATGTTGTAAGTAGATTTGATTTGGATGATGCATAGAAAATAAAATGTGCAAATTTCCCTGTATTTGGAGACAAGAGATTTGAAATGATTGAGCTGCTTAATTTTGATTGATTAAGTTCCACAAACTAAGCAGTAATCTTAATGCATTAAATTGTATTGTATTTTCAAATGTATTTCAATTATGATTTCAAATAACAAAATATTGATTACATTGCTATAATAGTTACTTAAACAATTCTCAGCATGAGGTAATGTACAAGCTGACAAAAGCTTGGTGCGAATGCGACAGATCAATCAATTGTGAGTTCACAGTGGCAAGGCTAGTTTTATGTCACACTATTTTTAATGGAGTTGTCACTATTATAATAGTGTGTGGTGAAGGTGCTTATTTTCTGGTATACTACGGAACAATTGCTTTACTGTAACCTATCCTTCTGGCTATCTGATAAACTCACTCCACGTTTCCTTGCAACTGTAGTCTTTCAAGCTTTCAATTCAGATTCAGCATCTTAACAACGCAGGGATGCAAACAAAAAAAGTGAACAATTACAGACTCTGCAGTCTACCTGATAGTTTAGTAAGTTTATGCAGTACACAGCTAAACCATACACACTGCTTTCAATTCTCAGCCTGTGCTAAATCAGCCAATGTCAGTGGGGGCTTGTAGCTAGGGAGCTTCCATTGGTTACTACATCCCGGAATAGGATACAAAAGGAAGATATTTTTACATCGCTTGTCCACATCACTTCAATGAAACAGGTCTTTTGTCTATTTCAATTGTCTTTGTGTCCTTGACTTGTGACACAGTTGGGCTAATTATTTTATTATATTGCTGTCACTATATCTGTGATGTGGAGGTGCCGGTGTTAGACTGGGATGGACAAAAGTCTGAAGTCACACAACACCAGGTTATAGTCTAGCAGATTTATTTGAAATCGTAAGCTTTCAGAGCATAGCTCCTTCATCAGGTAAAATAAGAGAGAGAGCACATAGACACAGAATTTATAGACAGAGAGATCAAGGCCCAAGAGGTCAAATAATCATACAAATGGTGCAAGTACAGTGTTGAATATTAAGTCTCTGCAGGTGATCAAAAGTGTCAGATGGTATGAGTAAAGTGTCAACAGCTGAATAACAAGTGAAGGGATAACCTATAAACCAATTAAATAAAGCAGAGAGATAATTGCAAAAAATTAAAAATAAGGTGGTGCTGGAGACAAACCAAATGATCGGAATAACGTCTTAGGTATCAGAGTCGCATGCTGAGTGTCTAACCAAAGTAATAAGTAATCCAAAACTGTACACTGCGCAACAATCACCAGACAGGACTGTACCCTCCCAGTCAGGGAATATTTCAGCGATCTTGGACATTCAGCCTCCAATCTTCAAGTAAGCATCCTCCAAGGCATACTTCAAGATACACAACAATGCCGAATTACCGAGCAGAAACTAATAGCCAAGTTTCATATCCATGAAGATGGCCACAACCGTGATCGTGGATTCATGTTGCATTACATGTGACCCCACATCACTGTTCTGTATCTGTAAAATCTTTCTTACTGTCCTGTTTTGATACCATCACCTGACTGACACTTTTGATCACCTGCAGAAACTTATTATTTGACACTCCACTCACAACATTTGTATAATCTTTTGATCTCTCTACCCTTGATCTCTCTGCCTATAAATTCTGTGTCTGTGTGCTCACTTCACCTGATGAAGGGGCTACGCTCTGAAAGCTTGTGATTTCAAATAACCATGCATGTGCAAAGAATTAAGCTGACAATTAATTTAGGGTTGTCATCAATTCTTACAATGAAAGTCAGAGCAGATATCTGGCAACTGCTGGACTATAACCTGGTGTCGTGTGACTTCTGACTTTATATTTTATCTGAACAGAGGAAAATCTATTCAACACCAAAAATCAATTTAATAAGTAAGATATTGGGCTAAATTTTACCAGAAATTGGCTGTGTCAATTTTGTTGGATTTTGTGAAGGGTTTCTTTCCATGAAGTGAGACTTCTAACACCATGTTCTGAAATTTACCTTATTACTCATGCACCATGCTCCTATTGAGCTTCACTTGTATATTTCCTCTTGCCACAAGGCGGAAGTGCTTGCCACTGCCTGGACCTTCTGGCAATCCCAGAACCAGTGCCATATCTAAACCACAGTAATGCACCGGGTCAGGTGCTGTCAGCCTAGAGCTGCTCTGCAAGGTTCCTGTGTGTGAAGAATTGCCCCATAGATGGCTGACAAAGGGAAGTTAGCTTGATGGGACTGCGCTGAATCAGTTGGTGCAGAGGAGGGCTGTCCTCTTTTCCTCAGGACTGCTAGAGGTGACCATGCCACCAGACCCTGGCAGCCTGGACTAAGGTTGCCAGCGTTCTAGAGAAATGCCAGTTACAGGCCTTCTACATTCCGGGAAGTACCACCATCTACTCTCTGCCACCTTGCCCTCACTATAACTTTGCCACTGCACCCAGCTCCCACCAAGGCTTATGTTACACCACTTTCACTGTTGAATACAACATTTTCCCCACTCGCTGCGGCATACCCTAACCCCTGCACCCGGCTGCCATACTCCAAGCCTCCAAATTGATAGGTTTATTTCATTTTATCTTCCTTTCTTGTGGTAATAAACTTTGCTTTATTGTTAAAGCAACATTGTGTGCTTATGTTTCAGAGAGAGGGATCACTTTGTACAAACCAAAACTAAACAAAATATGACCTATCAAAGCCAGGTTTCAGTTTAGGACATGATCAGAACACAAATGCAATTTTTTTGCCTGCGCTTGTTCTATGGGTGCCCCAAAGGGACTCAAATGAACCTCATATTACTGAGGACATTTCAGATGGTAATTTGCAAAACTGGTGTTAGAGTATTCTCAACCTCACATCACCTCAGTTGTAGACCAGCCCAGGTCTCCCTGGGAAGTGGCTGTGATGTGCTGCACAACATGGCACTGCAGCTAATCTTCACAGGGCTAAGGGTATTTTTGAACTATTCCAACTGAGGTGATCTGAGGTTGAGGACACTGTAACACCAGTTTTGCAGATTGGGGATAGTATAGACATTGCTGCCCGTTGAGTATACCCTGAAATTTTGGTGACTTCTGACTAATGGGTGGCCTGGTGGCTCAGTGGTTAGCACTGCTGCCTTACAGTGCCAGGGACTCGGGTTTGATTCCACTCTTGGGTAACTGTCTGTGTGGAGTTTGCACATTCTCCCCGTGTCTGCGTGGATTTCCTTCAGGTGCCCTGGCTTCTTCCCACAGTCCAAAGATGTGCAGGTAAGGTGGAATGGCCATGCTGAATTGCCCATAGTGTCTAGGGATGCGCAGGCTAGGTGGATTAGCCATGGGAAATGCAGGGTTACAGGGATAGGGTAAGGGGGTGGGTCTGGGTGGGACGCTCTTTGGAGGGTTCATGTGGACTTGATGGGCTGAATGGCCTGCTTCCACACTGTAAGGATTCTATGACTCTATGATAAGATGGAGGCCTGTAGGAGGAAGCAGTGAGCTGGGGTTGCCAGGTTTCTGCTCTGACTTTCATTCTAAGAATTGACGACAGCCCTAAATTGGTTGTCAGCTTAATGCTTTGCACATTCATGGTTATATAACAAATGTCCAATTGTAAAATTACATCTAATGTTGGACATTCTGAAGTATGTTTTGCAAATGTGGGCTAGCTGTTTCATGCTGCTACTAGACAGTAGCAACAGAACTGGTATTCACCACTAACACGATGCTGCTCTCAAGCCAAAAGTACATTCTGCCTTTCACACAAATGAGCAAATGGTATGTGCTGGTGTAATGCACATAGGCTATATACCCCAAAGACTGGCTGACAATATCAAACAACACATCCCTTCAGCAAACAATGTACTCAACAAACCCAACCAGCCCTCACTTGGAAAACTCACAATACACTGTCCAATATTAGAAGAAGTTTTGCAATTGGACAACTTTTGCTACATAATTCTGAATGTGCAAAGAATTATGCTGACAACCAAACTTGACTATCAGCTGAGCATAGGATACTGTCTGGTGGAGCTCCAGCAGCACTGGTGGGAGACTTAGATGATTGGTTTCCAGCAACCACAAGCACCACAATCATAGTAGAGAGATTTTCTATCGATTCCCATTATGCTAGGTCTCCTTGATGCTAAATTTGGTCTAAAGCTGCTCTGATGTCAAGGGCAGTCACTGTCACCTCACATCTTGAGTTCAGCTCTTGCATTCACGTTTGGAACTGAGAAACCCAGCAGAACCCAAGCTAAGGGCCCATGAATAAGTTACTGGTGAGTAAGTGCCACTTGGTAACTCTGCTGAGGGATCCTCCTTGACCTTGTTAATGATTGAGAGGAGGGGGCAGTAACTGGCTGGGTTGTATATGTCCTGCTTTTTATGAACAGGACATGCAAGGACAATTTTTCATGTTATTGGCTAAATGCGGGCGTTGTAGCTGTACTAGTACACCTTGGCTAGGGATGTGGCTAGTTCAGAAAAACAAATCTTTACCACTATTGCTGGAATATTGTCAGAGCCAATATCTGTGCAGCATCTGGTGTCTTCAGCCATTCAAGACCATACGACCACAAGATATTGGAGCAAAGATAGACCATTCAACCCATTGAGTCTGTTCCACTATTCGATGGAATCATGGCTGATCTGACAATCTTCTATTTCATTTTCCCGCCTTATCCCCATAAGCCTTGATTCTGTTACTGATAAAAATCTATATATCTCAGCTTTGAATATACTTAATGATCTAACATTCACAGTTCTCTGTGCTAAAGAATTCCACATATTGACTACCCTCTGAGAGAAAAGAAAAATTCCCGCTCATCTATCTTAAATCAGTGACATCTAACTGAGATGATGGCCTCTAGTCTTAGACTCTCCTTAGACGTCTCCTCATCTACCCTCTAAAGCCTCCTAAAAGCTTTACATACTTCAATGAGACCTCATCTCATTCTTTATATTCCAATGAGTACAAGCTCAACCTACTCAACCTCTTCATAAGATAATCCCTCAATACCTAGAATCAGTCTAATGAAATCTTTTCCAGATTGTCTCCAATGCTAGCGTACTTTCCTTTAGAGAAGGCAACCAAACTGTTCACAGTATTCCAGCTGTGGTCTGATTAGAGTCTTTTATAGTTTTATATTCCATTCCCTTTGACTAACATTCCATTTTTCTTCCCTATTATCCATTGAACTTGGATGCTGACTTCTTATGGTTCATTCACGAGGCCACCCAAATCCCATTCTGCTGCAGATATCTGAAGTCTTTTTGCATTTAAATAATAGTCAACTGTTCTATTCTTTCTGCTAAAGTGCACAACTTTACTATTTTCTACATTCTATTTCATAGTTCTAGTTCTTGTTCACTGACATAGCTTGTCTACATCCCTCTGTAGACTCAGGAACAGGAGTAGGTCATTCAAACCCTCAATTCTGTTCTGCCATTCAATGAGATATGGCTCATCTGTGGTCTAACTCCATATACCTACCTTTGGCCCATATCTCTTAATACATTTACTTAACAAAAATGTATCTGTCTCAGATTTAAAAGTAACAATTGATCTAGCATCAACTGCCATTTGTGGAAGAGACTTCCAAACATTTAACACCCTTTGTACGTAGAAGTAGTTCCTAACATTTCTCCTGAATGGTCTGGCCCTAATTTTTAAACAATGTCCCCTAGTTCTAGAATGCCAAACAAGTGGAGATAATTTATTTTTATCTACCATGTTAATATCTTGAAGACTTTGATCAAATCACTTCTTGTGTCATCCTCAATACTTACCAGTTATTTGTGTGTCACCGACAAATGTGGTAATTGTACATTCATAATATATGTTGTTTATTGTGAGGGTAATTAAATACAAAACTGGGGAGATTATGCATCAGGGCATCAGTGGGATAGTATCAGAAGTGCTGTGTAAATATGTTGGAAGCAGTTCATGGAAGTTTTGGTAAATTAATAGCTGGAAAGGGAAAATTTTCTTGATCGGCAAATTTTGGTCAGACTAGTCTTGTATCCACTGTAGTTTAGAAGAGCAAGAGACAACCTCTTTTAATCATATCAAATCCTGAGTGGACTTGGCAGTGTATGTGGAAAGAACATTTCCTCTGGTGGAAGAAGCCAGAACGAGGGATCACCACTCAAAAATAAGAAATCACCAATTTACAACAGAGATGATAAATGTTTTCCTCACAGAAGACAGCAAATCTCTTATACCACCATTCTCAATGATGGAAGAGCCCAGCACATCAATGCAAAAGGTAAGGCTGAAGCATTTGCAGCAATCTTCAGCCAGAAGTGCCAACTCAATGATCCAAGTCAACCTCCTCCAGTGGTCCCCAGCATTACAGATAGCAGTCTTCAGCCAATTCGATTCATTCCACGTGATATTGAGAAATAGTTGGGAGCACTGGATACTGCAAAGGCAAGGGCATAGACAACAATCTGGCAATAGTACTGAAGACATGTGCTCCCAAACTTGCTCAAAACTGGGCAAACTGTTCCAGTACAGACAATGTGCAAAATTGCCTAGGTATGTCCTGTGCAGGCCAATTCCAACCCAGCTAATTACCTCCCTATCAGTTCTCTCGATCATCAGTAAAGTGATGGCAGGTGTTATCAACAGTGCTATCAAGTAGCACCCGCTGAGAAATAACCTGCCCAGTGATGCCCAGTTTGGGTCCCTGACCTCATTACAGCCTTGGTTCAAACATGGACAAAAGAGCTGAATTCCAGAGGTGAGGTGAGAGTGACAGCCCTCGCTATCAAGGCTGCATTTGACTGCATCAAAGGGCCCTAGCAAAACTGGAATCAATAAGCATCAGTGAAAGCCCTCTGCTGGTTGGAGTGATACCTGGCACATGGGAAGATGGTTGTGTTGTTGGAAGTCAGTCATCTCAGATCCAGGATTCCTCTACAGGAGTTCCACAGCATAGTGTTACACAAATGACAAACAATGACCAGCTCCAATAAGAGACAATCTAACCACATCCCTTGACATTCAATGGCATCACCATCACTGAGTTTGCCACTATCGACATTCTGAAGGTTCCCATCACCCAGAAACTGAACTGGACTACCTGCAGCACATTGACAGCAGCTGTTCAAGAAATCCGCTCACCACCACCTTCTCAAGGGTAACTAAGGATGAGCAATAAATGCTGGCCAGACAGTGACACCCATATCCCATGTGTGAATAAAAAAAATGACATGGAAGGCGCAGAATCCTGCTTCGTCAGCCAATGACATCTTAGTGGGTTAAGATAAATTTGTGGTGACCTACCAAACAACTTGCAAAATTTACAACAAAACTGAATGGCAAAATTTACCACAAAACTGAATGACTAGATGAATTTCAGCAGATCTGTTGCAGTGCCAACGAAGCTGAAGATGTCTCAAGAAAAATACTGCTGCAATCTGTGGACAAGTCAATTGTGAAATGACCTATAGCAACATCTAAAGGCTGGGTTCCAAAGGTGGAAAACTTACTATTTGGACTCATCAAACAATAATCTGAATTACTCATCACAGAAAATCATATATTTTGGATAAAAGGTTCCCCTGTTTGCCAGGAATAATGACTGGATTACTTTTCTCAAAAAATGTAGCTTTCATCGGGAAAAGGTTTCTGCACTTTTTAAAAGATAGATTTTTGATGCAGTCATCCCTTTCATTAGTTATCTGATTGCCAATCACAATTCTTCATTGCACGTGCTACAGGCTATAGAGCATTACTTTGAGCCATTGATTGTGAGGCCAATTAGATCAATCTACAGTTGATGCTACTATTCCTAGCACCCTGTTGGTTCACAAGCTTGGTGCTTCATGCTAACCTTCCTTCCAACTGTTTGGAAAGACCCATCAGAGTAATTTATCAGGTTTATGTGGCCCGAAGAACCTTCAATGGTTATTCCAAACTGTATGAAACCAAAAGGAACTACATTTTAAAAAAATAACCAAGGAGTCCTCTGTTGACTTTTGTCCATTGTACAATCTTAACTGATGGGTTAGTGCTGCTCAATGTTGAAGACATTTGGAAGATACATTGGAGAAAGAAAGGACACTGATTGGGAGACTTCAGTGCCCAGTAGCAGGAGTGGCTCAGGGTAGTACCACCAGTAACTAAGCAGATTAAGTGCTGAAGCATAAATGTGCAGGTGGGACAAGTGCCAGCTGGTAAAAGAACTAATATGGAAGAAATCGAAAGGACTGTGGATGGTTACCTACCATCCCACCAGCATTCACATCCAGAAGATCATCAGATGCCATTTCCGCCACCTCCGGTAAGGTGCCACTACCAGACCCATATTCCTCTCCCCTCCCTTGTCCGCCTTCCGCGGGGACCTTTCCCTCTGGGACATCCTGGTCCACAGTTCTTCCACCCCAATAGCCCTACGGTACCTTCCCCTGTAACCGGCGAAGGTGCAACACCTGCCCGTTTACCTCCTCCTTCCCCAGTATCCAAGGGCCCAAACATAACCTCCAGGTGAAGCAACACTTCACCTCCACTTCCCAGAATCTAGTCTACTGCATTCGCTGCTCACAATGTGGTCTCCTCTACATTGGGGAAATGAAGCGTAGACTGGGTGACCGCTTTGCAGAACATCTACGTTCTGCTCGCAGAAAAGACCCGGAACTACCCGTTGCCTGCCACTTCAATGCACCACCCTGCTCCCTGGCCAACATCTCTGTCTCTGGCTTGCTGCAATGTTCCAGTGAAGCCCAGCACAAGCTGGAGGAACAACACCTCATTTTCCACTTGGGAACCCTGCAGCCCTCCAGACTCAATATCGAGTTCAATAAGTTTAGGGCCTAAACTCTCCCATATCCCAGTCCCCTACCCCAGACACCAGGCCTTGTTACCACATAGCCTGCCATTACACACCCCCTTTTGTTAGTCACTAATAGTCCCCATTAACAACTATTCACCCTCCCAGCCTGATTGTTATCAACTCCTTTATCTGTCCAACTGTCTTTGTTTCTCTTTGGCCTCTATCCTACGGTTTACTCCTTACCTCATCCACCTCCCTATTTTCTGCATATAAACTGACGTTTTCCCAGGCACCATCAGTTCAGCGGAAGGGTCACCGGACCCGAAATGTTAACTCTCTGTTTTTTCCTTCACAGATGCTGCCAGACCTGCTGAGCTTTTCCAGCAACTTTGCTTTTGTTCCTAATATGGAAGAAAGATTTCCTAATCATAGACACATCTGCTCCATCACTAGGAGTGACAGTGACTCATCTTTCCAATGACTGCATTCTCCAGTCTCCATTCCACCTCTATATTAAGGGAAGATCAAGAATAGTAGCAGAGCAACATTAGAAACCCATGTGCCACTGTGGACCATGAATGGCAGTACAACAGTCGTAAACCAACTAAGTTTGTACTCTCATGATTTGTCCTAATGATATAAATAAGTATTATTCACTTTTAAAATATCATTAACTGGCTTAAAAGCCACTGACCTTGGGGTTGAGAGAAAATTAGTTAAAATTAGCTGGAATCTTTAAAATGGCCATCAAAATCACCAGATCTGATATTAGTGAAACTCACCTGAATATGTAAATAAACATCTAATGGCTGGGACTAATTCCCATGCCCAGAAAAACAATTTCTAAGGGAAAATAAACTGCACATTAAAATTTGTATTTTGGAATGTACAGCTTACAAAGAGATCATCAAATATCTCAGCATATGGACAAGATTCCTAGACTACAGGTAATGCTGGAATCAAAGGCTACGAGGAGAAAGCAGGAGAATGGGGTTGAAAAACATATCAGCCATTATCAAATGGCCAAACAGACTCAATGGGCCGAACTGCCTAATTCTGCTCCTGTATCTTATGATCTTATGGAACAAAGACTTAATTCCACAGCTCATCATGCAGAGAGAAGGATTTAACTCCCCCATCTATATGAAAGGATAATCCTGGCAATAGGCAATCCAAATTCATTGCAAAAATAGAATATCTCTATTATGGGCCAACAACTAGATTTTTACCCATCAAAATTTATCATAGTCTTACGATAGCATTAACAAAAATAAAGATTTGGACATTGGCACAAATGCTTTCACAGACAGACTCACCCAAAGAACCATCTGGAGACGCATGCTGGTGCTAATATTTCAAGGGAGGTTCCGAGACCATTTCTAACAAATTTTCTCTATTTTCTCTCTTTGAAAAGGTTGGTAACTGGTTCCCCAAAAAACAGCTATGGGGAAAACATCATCAAGGAATCAATAGTATTCAATAATTGCACCATTTTCTGACTGCATGCAAGAAACCAGCTAACCAATGTCAACCTCTGGTGTGTGTGTGTGTGTGTGTGTGTGTGTGTGTGTGTGTGTGTGTGATGTATAAGTGCTATATAGTTGACTGGCTTTTTAAAATTAGTTTCCTCCTCGACTCTAAAATCCTTGATAACTGGCCCTATATTGCTCACAGTAGAAGTGGCAACTAGAGAGGTGTAACCTTGTGCAAATAAAATTAAAGCGTTTTTGTAACCAACTGAGGAGTTTGAACAGAGCAGAGCCAGTTCACACTCCTTTTTACTAGTCTTATTAGACTTTGCATCACTATTTCCTTCAGATCCACTATGCCAGAAGAATAATCCTGGTTCAATGGGTAGTGTGAAAGGGAGTTCTAATTACAATGCTCTATATAGTTTAGCATGGCAACTTTGTGAACTAATAGGCTGCAAGGAAAAATAGCACAATCATAGATAGAGTTAATTGGCCTCACAATCAATGCTCAAAGGAAAGCTCTGTGCCCTGTAGCACACGCAACGAAGAATTGTGATTGGCATTCAGATAACTAATGGAAGGGATGACTGCATGAACAATCTATCTTTTAAAAAATGCAGAAACCTTTTCCCGATGAAAGCTACTTTTTTGAGAAAAGTAATTTAGTCATTATTCCTGGCAAACAAGGGATTAGCAACTTGATGAATGGAGCAATGCATTCTAGATTGTCCAATTACTTGAGGCAGTTTAAAAGAACATTTCATCACAAGATCTACTACTGTAGTAACTTTCACAGGCATGCATAGTCCTGAGTGATGACATCTGCAGGGTATAGAAGGCAACAAACTCAAGCTACAGCCCTGGAAATCCACACAAATTTGACAGTTTCCTCATAACTTTGGGAGACCAGGAGAATTTTTATAGGAAATAGATCAAAAAGATGAGTTCAAGCCACTTGTGCTGTTTTTCTTGGGGCTCCACCAGTTACCTGCTGGTCTTATAGCAGAACACTGACAGATTGCCCACTGAGTTCCAGGTCTCCTTCCCTGATGGATATGATCAGTGCAAAGCAAACCTTTAACTTTGATGTCTTTGAAAATCTCCTTGAAATTCTACACACAAACTTCTTTGTGTAAGTATGTGCGGAGAGAGACTCAAATGTTGCCCTTTCATATTCCTCTGGAAATTCTGCCCATCCTCCAGCTCCTTGAAGGCCAGCGAACTGGAAGTCATACAAATGTTAGCTGCCAAAATAAAATCCTCTTGAAAAGCTGAATGAATAACATAAGAATGAGTCATATAAAGTGGATGATAGAAATAAAATGCATCAAAAGAAATCTAACAAATGGAAGAGAGCCGGACTTCTAAATAGATCTATGTAACACCTTCACAACTATATTATGTACCAAAGCCCTTCGAAGCAGTGATATACTTTTGAAGTCTCTGTACGGTTGTAATTGTATGAAATGTAATAGATAATTTGTGCACTGTAAACTCATAAAGTTTAGTTTTGTAGTGAAATGCAATATGTCCTTTTAGGAAACTGATTTCAAAGTGATGAAGCATTGTTGTGTTTCATTTATACAATTAATTAAACAAACAGCTTTGATCTCTGCACTCGGAATGATTTCAAATATGAGAGATTTGCATTATCTTGTACTTTCCATGACCATCCAATATTTCAAAATGTTTTAGAGCTAGTAAAGTATTTTGAAGCGTAACCATTTTTTGAAACATAGAAACATGGTAGCCAATATACGCACAGCAAACTCTTATAAACAGCTATGTGATAATGACCAGGTAAATCTGGTTTTGTGAAGTTGGTTGAAGAATAAATATTGGCCAGTTTAAAGGGTATGGCGACACACCTGCTCTAATTTAAAATAATGTCATTTGACTTTTAGGTCCCCATGAGGGGACAGAATGGGGCCTCATCTAAAAGACAACATCTCTTGCACCCTAGGTTTTTATACTTAAACACTTAAATAAGGCTGGAATCCGGAACCAAAAGACACCATCCCTGACTTCATAGGCAAGTGCAAGCCCAAAATTAATTTCCTTTTTTGCCTCCTGATATTGTTGATGAGTGAATTTTAACAGAAATCTCCTCTACAGTTAAGATCAATCAGGATTCTTGAGGTCAATATCATTCAATGAGGCAATTTATCAAATAGAGTCAATAGGCCATCTCCGATACCTCCCTCCGCTTCCTGGACGTCTCTGTCTCCATCTCTGGTAATCGTCTCTGCATCGACATCTATTTCAAACCCACCGACTCCCATAGCTACCTTGACTACACCTCCTCTCACCCACCCTCCTGCAAGAATGTGATCCCTTACTCCCAACTCCTCCGCCACATCTGCTCGTAAGATGGAGCATTCCACTCCCTGACATCTGAGATGTCCTCCTACTTCAAGGACTGCAACTCGCACCCCCCCCCCCAGCTCTGTTGATCGAAAATGCCCTCAACCACATCTCATGCATTTTCCACACTTCTGCCCTCAAACCCCCTCTCCCCAACAAAAATAAAGACAGAGTTCCCCTGTCCTCACTTACCACCCTTCCAACCTCCGCATCCAGCGCATCATCCTTCGCCACCTACAATCCGACCTCACCATCAAAGATATATTTCCCTCCACACCCCTATCTGCCCTTTATAGGGACCGCTCACTCTGTGACTCCCTCGTCCACTCCACGCACCCCACCAACCCCACCATCCCCGGCACCTTTCTCTGCAACTGCAGGTGGTGCTACACATACTCCTACACCTCCCTTCTCACCTCCATTCGAGGGCCAATGCAAACTTTCCATATCCGGTAGGGGTTCACCTGTACATCCTCCAACTTGGTCTACTGTATCCGTTGCTCCCAATGTGGCCTCCTCTACATCAGTGAGACCAAGCGCAGACACAGTGACTGATTTGCAGAGCATCTGTGCTCCATGCGCTATAATCAACACCACCTTCTAGTTGCTAACTATTTTAATTACCCCTACCATTCCCTAGATGACATGTCCATCCTGGGCCTCCTCCAGTGCCACAAGACGCCGCATACAAACTAGAGGAACAACACGTCATATTCCACCTCAGGACCCTACAGCCCAATGGCCTGAACATAGAATTCACCAGTTTCAAAGTCTGCCCTGGCCTCTTCCCATGACCAACCCTCCCTCTCATCCCCACCTCCTTGACCTGACACAACCAGTCCATCTTCTTCCCCACCTACCCACCCCATCCTTCCCTCTGACCAATCCCCAGTACCCTTACCTGTATCCACATATCACCATCCAACCTACCTTCCTGTAGCCCCATCCCTCCTCCGTCTATTTATTTCCCAGCTCCCTTTCCCCTCCCCAGTCCTGATGAAGCCTCTAGGCCTGAAACATCAATTCTCCTGCTCCTCTGGTGCTGCCTGACCTACTGTGTTCCTCCAGCTCCACACTGTATTGTTTCAAAATAAGACAAACTAGAATGTACCTGCTCTGTCTTTTAAGAGAAATTGCAGGGGCACCATGTAAGAAGTGGAACAGTTTTCTCCAAAAGCCTACAGTAATGGTTTTTAACTTGTTAACTTTTTCTCTGTTTAAGCTTATAGTAATGTTAGTTATCCCATTGCTACTGTTTGTCTTTCAGAATTATATTTGCATGTTACTTATCCTAGTTTGACTCTCTGAATGAATATATTAGTTACAAATACTATTATTTTGCATCAGTGTAAATTTGTGTTTCATGTTATGAGCCTGCTCTGTCTCTCTGTGTTCGTATTTTAATGTTATGATCCTGCTCCTGTTCCTCTGCATAAGTTTGTATTTTTAACGTTATGTGCCTGCTCCTGTTCCTCTGTTGTTTGTTTCTATTTTAATGTGACCAATACTGGCCCAATGAGCAGGGTAAATGCATCACAGTGATTATTACTGCTCGGTTTGAGGCTGTGGGCACGGTGACATTGAAAGGTTTTGTTTTCTACTTTAATTTTTCTTCCAAGTTTTTATTTGGTTCTGAAATCTGTTGACATTTCTGTCAACATAGAGCACATTTCTCACTGTCTTTTAAACTTACAGTCTATCATCTTTTCACCCATGACAGTACAGTAGGTTTGTGTGTGTCCATAAGGTATAATCTAAAATCAGGTTAGTTCTAGATTCTCAAATAAGATGGGCAAAACTGCCTTGCGGTTGTAACATGACAAATTCTACTTTTTAGTTTAATGTAGGTGTGCTATAATTTCTCTTCAGTGTAATTGACGTATATTATTTCCCTCTGTTATATTTCCTAACTGGTACAAAAGAAGATAATGTGGGTATATCAGACAATATCTTAATATACTGCTGATTAAAAGAAAAGGTTCACTTTGGTGTTTTGTTTATTTCTTACAATCATGTTTAATTGGAACTTTAAGTGGTTATTACTATCTTTGACTTGAAGAATAATCATAACAGGCACAGTAATATAAGTGTGTTCTCTCAGCAGTAGCTTATAATATTTTATATTACTTTCTCCTATAAACCTGCAGCGATTGCATCAAAAAGTTTTAATCCCCATGGATGAATGTTGTCAAATATCAAGGGAATATATCACATTAACACTCTATAACTATGTTGATAGGTCTTGATCAATATTTAAAATAATGATTTAAAAAAGAAAAATATATATCTGACAAAATTCGAAATAACATATATCTTTAAGAATAACAAATACCTTAGAGACTATAGAGGACAGTCTCAAATAATTTGAATCTTACTCTTTTCACTTCTAACATTAATTTGTATTTTTTCTTTATACTGTAGCTGGTACTTAGGCCTAGGTATCCATATTGCCTCTGTATCTTCAGAAAAGCATTGTAGCAAATATGTCTGAACAGAACTATGAAATCTGCTTAACCAGACATTGTTGCTAATAACACACAGGAATTGGAAAGTTAGTTTTTGTTTTGCAGGGATTCGTCCAACATTGAAGTCACCTCCTTCCTCAGAAGAGCAAAGATTAGGTTTATCAGAACAAAAAGATTTGTTTCTGAAGCATTTGTTATAGAGGTTTGGCAACATTTATATTCTTGTATAAATCTATATGAGTGCATGTATATTTAGACTGTTTTCAGTGAAGGCATCTTATTTTCAAGTTAGTCTTGTCTACATTCAGTTACATTAAACTGTTGCAGTGAATGAATTACTGAATGAAAACTGGTGGCTGATATCATCTGCCTTTTATTCACATAGAGCAGTGGTTTAATGTAGAATGAAGTACACCTGCGATGTGACTGAGTTTGTGCAATCTATTTGAAATGATCAATAGTGGCTTTGCCTAAATACTTAGTCTATTAAGGCACATCAATCAATAGCCAGCTTCTTGATAGATATATGCTCCTTAGAGTCTCTTGTTGTAAATCCAATTCCTTATCACATGCCAGGCACTCAACAAAGATGTTTCTTAATTTGGTAGACAAGGAGAACTACAAGCTATAAGCACCTTTGCAATAAGTTAATCTGCTATCTTATTAAACATACCTGTTTAAAGTAGAGGACTTATTGGTTTGACTGTTAAGACTTTAATGAAGCTGGGAATAGGCTGCCAGAGAAAACGAAAAGTGCAGACAGGTAGTTACATTAATCTAAACGCAGAAGTATTTGTATATTACCAAGTTTAAAGAAAAAAAATTACATTTTAATTTATCCCTGGTAAAGAACTTAAATTTAGAGCTGCTCTAGGGCTTTGTATTTCCACTACAAAACAATGATAAATGACCACTGTGTAAACACATCTTTTAAAATTATTACCCTGATCATCACCAGGCATGCACACCTTAAGTCATATGTTACTTCACATACTGGTAACAAATGAATGGGTGCATCATTAAATGTGAATTCAACATTCTCTAAACATTGTTTATGCTGATGATATTCATGTTTTAGTGCCTTCCTTACCCAAAATTCAGTGCTCCATAATTTCCATTCTCACTTGGCCTGTCATGAAGCTAGGGAGTAAATGGTTCAACCTCTCGGAAAGCGAAAAAGAAGATTCAGAGAGTAAAAAAAGTTAGACCTTGCACATCAAGAAGTCATGGAACAGCAGGTGACGGAGAGAATTACCAAACTACTCTTTAAGTCAAAGAATGGATCTGTGCACATCCACTATTGATCATTTTAAATAGATTGCACAAACTCAGTCACATCGCAGGTGTACTTCATTCTACATTGAACCACTGCTCTATGTGAATAAAAGGCAGATGATATCAGCCACCAGTTTTCATTCAATAATTCATTCACTGCAACAGTTTAATGTAACTGTCTATACCCTCAGCAAGGGTACCACTAATATTTCTAAGGATAACCTACCCTATACATTTAATAAGTTTCCTGGACTTAAAACAAATGGATCATGGTAACAGCCTACATATGAAGATGTTTAATGCAGCAGTGTTCTGTCTGACCAGGAAACTTACTCATCTCTAGTTCCTGCCATATTGGAAGGGTTGATAATCAATACATTTAGCTACATTATGACACACCTTTTATGACATAAGAACTGAGCTGGGATGTGATCCCAGAACCTCAGAGATAGAGTTAGTGAGAGTGCCACAAGACCTCTGATGATAATTGTAGGCTAGCAATTCAGTTGGGTGGTGGAAGAGGAAGTTGAATAGCTCTTAAGAGACATTACTTGCTGATAGGTGGAAGTGCTTTTTGATTGGTTGAAAGCTACATTGAACTAAGGCAAATGATGGAACATTCACTCCTATTTCTAGATTCTACCTTGGACGTTCTTCTGCAAATGGTGCATTAATGGCCAATTGCCATTCTGCCTACATTCAGAGAACTAAAACACCTAGTCAGGACTTGTTAGCAAATGCAGAAAATATTCTCTGCCATGTGGTGGGCTAAAATAAGTGTAACCATTTTTGCACATAATTTGCACTGATTTTTTCTAATCATTATTACTGAGATGAGTGAATTGCAGGACGGGCATGAGGAACTTTATGCTCGACTGTTTCTTACATTCTTAAACTGTCCTCATTTGGGTAATAGCTAATGGTTTACCTGAAGCTTTGGAAAAATGTTTGAGAATGGGTGAATTGGAGAGGCGAGTTAGTCAACTGCTCACCTCATGCCTCAGGTAAAGCCTGAAATGCGGAAACTGGATGTGAGTTTGGATCAAGAATCTGATTCGTAAGAATTTATCCTCCCTTATGACCTGGCACAAACATGCTTAGTTTTCCTTTTGGTTAAAACTCACTCAAAACATGGGCTTAGTAGATAAAGGGCAGCCACATGCACTTTGATACTTTTGCGGGTAGACACCACCTGAGACTTAACTGAATGGTAGTCATTCCTGTTTATGTGGGATGTGGGATTGATGTGAGGAGCCCTGAGTTACCTCTGATGTCCTAAACTATTCTGCCCACAAAAAATTTTCTGCAGAAGCCTGTTGTCTTGTGAACATTGCTACCCCTACTAAAATTGCACATCATATCCACTTGATGTTTCCTTTCCATGACACAAAGCACAAATATGAAGCCAAAATCTGCCACTCATTCGATACATCTGAGGATTGTAGACAGGCCGACCATACCAGATCTCTGTTGTAGTAGCTCGGAAGCACAATAACATTGATAAGAGTTAGATTCTGTGGTAAACTTCACGTTTGCAATGGATCTTCTCTAGTTTGTCCAGGTAGAGACTGTGGCCTTAGCAAAGAAGGTTTGTAGACTACCGATGGGCAAAAATAGAATACCTCAGTTACTGTTTTCCCTCTGTGATCTCATTTTCTTTACATAGTTAATGCAGCATGCTTAGAACACACAAAGCAATCTCTATTCTCAGCATTTGATATGTTCTCAATTGTGCTGAAACTAATTGAACCAATAACAGGAATATCTGTGCCACAACAACAAAAAGGAGAAAATGCACCCACATACAAATACTAATTGAAAAGTGGGGCAGGTAGAAACAGAAATTTGCAATAATATTTTGTACTTGTAATCTGTCTTTAAGAATCGATTTCTCCAAAGCCTGACCAATTTTTTATCATGCAGCTTTTTTATTGTAGTGAGGTGCAAGATGGAAATGAGGCTAACCAGTGGAATGTGAATGCTGGTACAACATTAAAAATAAAAGATAGAAAAATCAGAAAATGCTGCAACATTTGTGGAGAGAGAAAAACATTGTGTTATTACACATTGAGTGAGGCTCAATGGATGGGCGTTCAACATGGGCAGACTGGGTGATTCTGTTTGTACCCCAACCTATCCTCCTCCACTTCTACTATCCTCAATGCCGAATCTATAGTAATGTAGTACCCATATTGCCGTTCATACTGAAATTTGTTAACATAGATCAAGAATTGAACTTGTTTCAATGGGTGCTAGACTGGATGATACAATTGTCTAAGATGCTTAGGAATGCTTGACAAGCCTCCCTAAGGGCAGCATTTTAAGAGCATTTTACTGATCATTGTCAAATATGCATCACTTAAGTGATTTACAATCTGACAAATTATTCCAATGTCCACTGAAGACAGTAACAATCAATCAAGATGTGGTGAGGATTGGATGGCAAAGATTGAAACATGTTGTCACTCTGGTGAAAATATAGACACATCTATTTCTAGTTGCTGTGCAAGTTACTATATGAGGAGTTTGAGAGATTGAAGAATGAAGACAAGCGAGAATGACTGAGTAAAGAAAAGCAAGTAAATGGGAAAGTAAATCCAAGAAGTCAATGGGTGAGAAAACAAATGTAATGTGATCTATGTAAAGAAAAGAAAGCCAGAATGGATATAGGGAAAATAAGCAGCTGACAGTGGTTATGGAGGAAATAAGATATTTAAATAAATAATTTTGTGCAATCATAGAAAGTAAAGATTTTGGTGATTTCCATGACAAAGATTATGTTCTACGCACATTGCTTGGGAGGTTATAAGTTCAGCTCTCATGTGGGATGTAATTGATTTTATCATCAATAATGCTCCAGAAGCTATAGATTATAGTGCAAGAATCTAATAATAGAAGATAGTGATGTCAAATTGAGATTGCACACCATTTAGGTGTTTTACTTTGGCATTCAGTTTGTTCTAGGTCATTAAAGAGTTAAGCAAAACCATTTTTAACTACAGCTCCAAACCATTCAATTACAATACAAAGAGCTTTAATGCATCAGAGAAACAGCAAAATAATTTTGTGTTATTTATTGCACACTGCTGTCAACTTTCCCAAGGTACACAACTTTTTCTTCCTGTTTTATTCCCATTTCTATCTCCCTACTGTAAGAGATATTAATGCACGCTGAGTGGGAACAGTCACTACAGTCCTACCAGATCACAGGTCTGCTTTCTCTTTACAGAGAGAGACAACTGGTGGTGGTTTAGCCTGAGGGTCAGCACACCTCAAGTGAGGGAAGCAGCTGAGAAGGAGAATCCTTCATGGTAGTCTCAGCCAGTGTGAGAATTGAAGCCATGCTGTTGCATCACTCTACATTTGCAAGCCAGCCATCCAGACAGTGTATAAAGTTGGGTTTGGAATTTTGTATGTACCACTTGACTTTCTTTTTAGTTAAATACTTGCTAAGATTCAAACTAGTGAAGTATCATAGGTTAATGAGTGACTGGTTCTTTCCAGAAGTTGCTGGCATCCCTCTGATGTTCTCCCCCAAGTGGCCATAAAGTACTTGCTGATTGATCATGCAAATGTCATGCCTGGTTAAGCTCCAGGTGATCATGAAAGTTAAACATACAATGAAAGTACTCAAAGTTCCTAATTTAACTGTCCTGTGGAATCAGGAATCAGGTATTGAAACACTGATCAGGTTTCAATACCTAACAAGAACTGTTTACTACAAATAAGTAAATTCTAACCACAGGTAAACAACTACGAACTAGCAACATATAACTCCACTGGTTAAAACTCTAACTCCGCCTTTAAAATCCCCACATATATATAGACACAGATGAAGAGAAAAATTGGTATTATAGGTCGAAAAACACTGGGGAAGCATTTCAATTTGCCAGTACATAGGCTTCGATAAGATTTTCCATTCACTTCACAATACCTTCTGTTTCCAAAGTCCTTCTGGATTTTCATTGCTTTGACAAAGGCTCAGAGTATTTACACATTAATTGTTCAGTTTGACTGTCTCTGGTTGACAGAACAACTTACAGCAAATTGTGGGAGAAAATAACTGACTGTCATCAGATTTGACTTACCTTGCTGCAGAGAATATAGAGACAAGTGCTGCTTTTTCCAGTTTGGGAAAACCTTCTGCCACTGTGTAGTTCATACCCACAATTTGCCCAGCTTGTCAGGCTGATGATCTTTGGCACCCAAACTGATCACAAGTACACAAACCAATCAGCTACCTGTTGCCAGGCAAATCTCACTGTGCACTCACAAACCCTGAATATTATCTCATCTCTCCCACTGCTTGCAAGGCAACAGTGTAAACACACCTCACAATTAATGCCAATGACTCCTTTCTAAAATTGCAGCAATTGCCTCCTTTTTTTCCATTTTAGTCTCCAATCAAAGGTGCAGATAAAGTTTTAAAAAGTACAGTTTTTACACTATATTTTTGTGTTTAAATTCTGTTTCTTTTACAAATGGATAACCTTGCTGGACTCCAGCTGGCTGAGGCTGATGACACAATGACTTTTCCAGAGGTTTCTGAATCCCCTTCATTGTATAGACATTCTAGCTAAAACTGGCACAAAGGGTTTAGAGGTGAACTTTCTGATCCTAGCCAATTTTGGATAAATGAAAACATTAAAACCCATTGTGCTAAAAATGGGTGGTAATCCTTTTGCATTTACTCTGTCACCTCACAATGGAAACACTGATCAGGGAGGTCAAGCTACACTGTGAGCTTAACAAGCTTCTAATTAGTCCAATGAGTTGAGCCATCAGCATCTGGAATGCCTGTTCTTGTCACATGACTGAAATCTGAGTTTGTTGAATCGCTTAAATATATGATTCTGCATAAGGTTCTTGAGTGGATGTGATTCTGCAATTCTAAGTCTGTTTCTGTTTGACCTTCGGAGGAATGACTCCAGGCTGAGTTGGCAACCTGCCTCAGATCCTCCTTTAATATCCCAAAGTTGGATGGAAAGCAGCCTACATTTTGCCTATAAGAAGGAAAACTTGTCGACCCAACTCACCGAAGTCACTGTTAATAGACACTGACCTCTGGGAAGTTGTAATTCATGTGAATTGATTATTAACACTTCTGGCTTTATGAAAGCCTGTAGTTTATCCACTCCTTAAGTTCCTTAATTTTCTGAATGCTTGTGTTTGAATGATGAGCTGAATCAATTACCTTACATTTTGAATGTTATGTTAATAAATAAACCCCCCATACTTGATTTCATCTGAAGGCTTTTGCAGTTTAAAATTGGAATCTGAAAGTTAGGGTTTGGGAAACATCAATTAGCCTTCCTGTAAGGGACAGGAATGAAAAAGGAAAGGAGTAAATCAAATAAAATCTCTCTGCCTTGGGGGGGCTTAAAACGGAATAGCTATCATAATTAAATTCACCCTCATTCCACCTTTGTTGATAACAATAGAACTCTGTAAAAATTCCACCATAAGTGTTGCTTCAAAATTATCTTTAATCGGAATGGTGTAGCCTCCTAGACTCTGAATCTTGATTAACAAAACCAGGAGTTGCTGAAAAAGCTCAGCAGGTCTGGCTGCATCTGTGAAGAAATAAATCAGAGTTAATGTTTCGGGTCCGGTGACCCTTCCTCAGAACTGAATCTTGATTTTTGATGGTTGAAGTTTTACAGTATGAGGCAACTCTAAAGTTTCAAGAATCATGGTTTTTGTTACACCTTAATCAAAAAATGTATTTAGTCTCAAATTTCTTGACTTTCAATATCATTGGCCAATCCTGGCATCTGATAATCTTCCATTTAGCATCACTTAGCAACATCCACTTAACCAAAGTAAATATACACAATGTCTTTTGCTTCTTATTAGATTTGCTGAAGGCCCCTTTGATCTGAAAGTAATCTGTATCATTTTATTTTAAAAATGATGTCATGTTGTTACTGAAAGTAGCCAAATCAACTCCAATGAAAGCATTCAATGCCCTCTACTGGACAATCATTTTGCCTGCAATGTTTTCTACACCACAATGCAAACACTTCAAAATGGTGGTTTCCACCTTCTTCCCACTTTTGGTAAAATTCGAAATACTATATACATTGTCAATGGAGTCTACCAAGCTTCTGGGAGCCCAGGCTTGACCAAACACAGAAATTGCCTAAATGTCAAGTTTGGTGAGTTTCATGCTCTCTGGTGGGCTTTCTTACAGTATTCTCCATAACTCACCTTGTTACCCATACCTCGATGGATCCTGCTCATTCTATCTTCCTTCTCCCCAGCGGAGGAAGTAACTACCACTGTCAAGACTGCTCAAGTTTCCTGGTGCTCCTGCCATATTTAAAACACAGTTGTGCATCAGCTCAAGTGCTGGCATTTTGGAGCTGCCGCGCACAGTTCATGTTCCTCAGGAATTGCATCACAGATGGCAGACACAGGCAAGTTAGCTCCATACTAACACGGTCTTGGAGGTCCTCAGTGGACAGAGTGGTGCTCAGAATTTCATCTTCTTTTCTTAGGACCACCACAAGAAACTAAAGCACCAGACCCTGCCAAGTCTAGTCCAAGGTTGCCACCAGGGTCAATGTGGTGTCAATTATCTTGAGAGACACCCAGTAATGCTGCAAGAAGTGTTAGTGCCACGATCTTCTCGCTATTACATCCAATTCACTCTCTCTTTCCTATTGTTCCCAGTGTCCACCAAGCCTCACAATCATGGTCTTCTGCTGTCACAGTTGCATGCAACATCTTCCCTCACTCACTCTCACCCATCTGTTACCTCCCACATGACAAACCCTGCATGCTCTCTGTGCTTCCTACTCTCTCACTTAGACACCTCACCACCTTTCTCCCATCTGCACCAGCACTAACACCTGAGTGCCAGCCAGTTTCATCTCACTCAGTTCCTTCTTTTGTTTATTCCATGGAGAAAACAGCCCATAACAGGTTTGAACAAACCAAGAAGGATGGTGGTGTGACCAATATTTGTCTCCTCATTCCCTGCGAGGAAACCTTCTCCTGTTAGAATTCTTTGAGGAGATAATGAGCAAGTTAGACAAAGGGGAACCAATGGAGGTGATCTATTTGGATTTCTAGAAGGCCTTTGACAATGTGCCACACAGGAGGCTGCTAAATAGGAGCCCATGGTGTTAGGGGCAGGTTCTGGCCTGGATAGGGGTTTGCCTGACTGGCAGAAGGCAGAGACTGGGGATAAAGGAGTCTTTTTCTGGATGGCAGCCAGTGACCAGTGGAGTTCTGCAGGGCTCTTTATTGGGACTACATCTATTCATGTTATACATTAATGATGTGGGCGAAGAACTGAGGACATTGTTGCTAAGTTTACAGATGATGCAAAGACAGGTGGAGGGACAGATAGTGTTGACAAAGAGGGGAGGCTGCAGAAAGACTTGAATAGGCTAGGAGACTGGGCAGAGAAGTGGCAGATGGAACACAATGTGGGAAAATGGTTGTGCACTTTCATTGGAAAAATAGAGGTGTAGACCATTCCCTAAAGCAGAAAGGCTTCAGAAATCTGAAGCACAAAGTTATATGGGAATCATAGTTCAGGATTTTCTTAAGGTTAACACTGAAGTTCAGTTGGCAGTTAGGAAGGCAAATGCAATATTAGCATTCATTTCAAGAGGGCGAGAGCATAAGAGCAGGGATGTACTGCTGAGTTTGCATAAAGCTTTGGCCAGACTATATTTAGAATACTGTGAGAAATTTTGGGTGCCTCTAAGTATGGAAGGATGTGCTGGAATTGCAGTGGGCCCAGAGGAGGTTTACAAGAACGATCCCGGGGATAAAGGGCTTGTCATATGAGGAGCAGTTGAAGACTGTCGGTCTGTACTTGATAGAGTTTAAAAGGATGAGTGGAGATTTGATTGAAACTTACAACTTGAGAGGCCTGGATAGCGTGGACATGGAGAAGATGTTTCCTCTAATAGGAGAGACTAGGAGCCAAGGGCAAAGGCTCAAAGTGAAGGGAACAACCTTTTTGAACTGAGGTGATGAAGAATTTTTTCAGCCAGGGAGTGGTTAATCTGCGGAAGTCATTGCTGCAGAGGGCTAAATAGGCCAAGTCATTGAGTGCATTTAAGACATAGATAGATAGGTTCTTTATTAGTAAGGGGATCAAGGGTTACAGAGAATGGGGTTGAGAAACATGATCGAATTGTGGAGCAGACTCAAAGGGCTGAATGGCCTAATTCTGCCCCTATACCTTATGGTCTTATGATCATTGCCTTAGCTGAAGTCTGGACTTATTGAAACATCCATATCTCACATTCAGAGTAAGGATCATGGTCCATTGCTGTGCTTCTTACTCATTACTGCTGCTGTGAATGGACTTGTAACATCTGACCTTATTGTGTGATGCATTCACTCTTTTCTTTCCTGCAGACACCAGTGGAATCTGCACAGTCTTCGCCATAAGGAAGGCAATGCAACAAGACATCTCTTCCCCAACTCTGAGGAAAAAGCCACAGATCCCTCAGAGGATTCAGCAGCAAAGCTGCCTCCTGTACCCTCCCTCACCTCAGATACTGACACCTCGATGGGGACTTTAGCTGGATTAGAGTCAGGGACTCATGCCAGTGAACACTTTACTGTCATGCCTCTGCAGCCTCTCAAGAAACAAATGACCCCAGTCACAGGCACTGGAAGGATTGGCAGTGATCAGGCACCTACTCAGCACCAGGTAGGAGAGCCCCATGCTGTCAACCATTCATAACTTCATTGAAACACATAGGCAGACACAGGAGCAGCAGACAGATCTGTCGGAGTCGTTAGGCAAAGTGACTTGAAAGTTGGAGTATCCACAAACACTGTTTGCAACATGTTGCCTTTGGGGTGTATGTGTCTGGCTACCTCCATGGACAGTTTGGCAGTTGTGATGAAGAGCCAGGTGTAGCAGTCTGACAGCCTGCTGGATATATGCACAGACCTGCACTCCATCACTCTAAGTATTGGTGCTCATCACCAATGGGGACATGGGACCCTGACTTCACTCCAGGTAGCCTTCCTCACAAGGAGACAGGACAATGCCAGTAAGCACCCAGACAGAGGAGGAATCTCAAACAGGCTGATCAGAAGTGTCCTCTCAGGGCACTCTAGAGATAGTTGGGCCTTCCACCTCCAGCTTGGCTGTCACCCTCAGTCCTGTGGGAGTTTAAGCCAAGAAGAATGAAACTGCCTCTGGGCAAGAGACAACCAGCATGACTGGGCCCACTAGACACAACTGCACCCCCCACCCTCGGTCACATGACCAAAAATTTAGGCCAAGGTGCTGTACTCCAGGGCAAGCTTCCTGCAACCCAGCTGTGGAGCTCAGGACTGCACTGAGATGGAAGGGAAAAATAGATGAAGACCTTTATAAGGCAGATAGGTGGCAATGGTGACACTTCATTGTAAATACATTCTCACAGCTGTAAATATATGTTCACTTTACACCATCAGCTGGGTAAGTGAGTGTCATTTTCACTGCAACGACAGGGATGAAGGTACAGAGGTGATCCATTCTTCACTCTGCATGATGTTCTACCCCTCTCTGAGTGATAGCTATCCTGTCCTGAGTACACATACAGGCATGAACCTTTGTCAGCATTGAATGAGGATAGATCAGATGTTGCAAAGGCTTTCATCCATTTGTAACCCTAACTTCTATTAAACAGCGTGGACTGTAGAGAAAGGTCAAAACTGGAGGTTGAAACGCTTCCTGGGCTTGCAGACCCATGTGTTCCCCATCCTTTCATGGAGCAGCGACCACAGGGACAACCACAGCTCTGTGTCTGGTTCCACTCAGTTCCAATGATCCTACATGAAACCAAGTAGCTCCTCAGTAATGTGATCATTCAGCAGTCACAGCACACACAAATAACATTGGAGCAGCATCTTGCAAACACTGCGACATAGAGGACCCCAAAAAGAAGGCCAGTGGAATGCCTGTACCTGAACGTTGCATGTTGCTGCCCTGATTCAGACATCCATTGCCCAAATCTTTCAGTGCACACACAGCAACTAGGCTGTATGTCTGGCAAGTATAATGAGGACATGTCCCCACATGCAACACCAACAACCCAGGCCCACTTCAGACAACAGAAAAGGCAGTGATAGGGAGAATAATGTTGTGGATCATTTTTGGTCCAAAGTGTGAAGTGAGCAGCTCCTTAGGCTGTGGGAGCTTCAAAATGTTTGCTACTTTTGCAAGAATGTGAATCCTTATGGACCACAAATGATTGCTGGTGTCTAATAGCAATTAGCAATTGACCAGCAAAGTTGTAAGATGTGGTGAAGAGTGGTTGGGGCCAGAATTTCTTCCCCACACAGTAGGTCAATGTGTAAGGATCAATTGCAGCATTTTGTGCATACAGTTGTCTTCCACCAGGACTATGTGGGTTCTTGCTTAATGCTATTGCTGTTTAAAGGGCCTTATATTACCTAAAAGTGGAGCTCCCTCCCTCGCAGAATGAAACACTTACCCCGCTGAGTCCAGGGGTGGCAGCAGCCATGTTCACCTCCATTGAGCACCTGTTATTTGGCTAACAATGGCAGGTCGAGATTCACAGAATGGGTCTTATAGCTAACCTCTCAACCTTGGCGATCTCTCCAAATCTTCATATTCCCTTCTTGGTTGCCCTCCCTGTGAATCTCATCAGCTTTGATGTTCCCCATGTTCCCTGTTTATTTAACCATTCACCTCCCACTTTAGCTGCGTGGCCGAGGCACTCTGTATTGTCATTCAAACACACAGTAGTGTTCTGTCCCCATCTGGAGTCAGGAGACAGCTGACTGTTGATGAACCTTGAATGTCTCATGTATTGCCCCTTTTCCTCCTGGCCCCCATGGTCATCCCCTTATATGTTGAGATTTCCCCCATCACCATTATTATTTCTCCTGCATCTCAGACTGTGGTCGCTAATTCTTAGAATTGAGTTCACCAGCTTCCTTACCACAGCCATGACCCCTATTCATCCACTCCCAACTTTCAATGGACAGAAACTCAGGACTGCCATGATCCACAGCCCTGACTGATTTGCAGATAGCCTTGACTGATGAGTGGCCAAACTTTTGACTAATCCGTGTGACAGAAAGTTAAGGAACAAAAGTGGAAGGCAGAAAAAAACAAGGGTGCAAACACCAAGAGTGTGTGGAAACCTGAGCATCCCAAGTACTCCCTTCAGCAAGCCACACTGCCCACCTGTGTCACAGGGTGTGTGGATCTACTATTTGAGTGTTCACTCACCTCAGGGTCCATAGCTCCAGAGTGCAAGAAAGTCGTCCTCAACCTCAGGGAATTTCCTCAAAAGAAAAATCATTAATCACCTGCCAAGTGGGGCAGCACAGTGGCTCAGCGATTCGCACTGCTGCCTCACAGCACCAGGAACCCGGGTTTGATTCCAGCCTTGGGCAACTCTCTGTTTGGAGTTTGCACATTCTCCCCGTGTCTGTACAAATTTCCTCCGGTTTCCTCCCACAGTCCAAAAATGTGCAGGTTAGGTGGATTGGCTGTGCTAAATTGCCTACAATGTCCAGGGATGTGCAGGCTAGGTGGGTTAGCCATAGGAAATGGAGGGTTACAGGGATAGGGTAGAGGAGTAAGTCTGGGTGGAATGCCCTTCGAAGGGAACCATTGGGCTGAGTGGCCTGCTACCACACTATAGTTATTCTATGATTCTAAGTGCACTGAGAGGATGGACTCCACCATTACTCATTCATTCTGATGGTGGGATCCATGCTATGACAATTGGCCTTTCTTCTACAGCTCTGACTGCTTCCAGGCTTGGAGTCCCACTCTTGGTCTTGGGTGATGTTTAGGCTCATCATGGAATGGAATTCAAAGATTCCTGGAAGACGTCTCAACTGTCTCTCCCTCGATGTTATTTATTGACATGTGGTTCCTTCATTTTGACCACAGGCACATGTTCCTACAGCACTGTGAAATGCCATTACATTATATCCACCTAAGACCAGCCGTATTCCACGCTGAAAAGCCAGGCTGTATGTCTAAGGGTGTGAGTGAGAGGAAAGTTCATATCTGTGTGTGGCATAGGAGTGAAGGGTCTGCCTGGCAATGCTATAGTGGCATAAGCTAAACATTGCAAATGATAGAGAAACAACCCATGTCCCAGGTCGCAAATGCAATAAGGCCCCAAGGGCATTCAAGGAATATTTGTAGCCTGCTTTTTTGAGTTTCTAGGAAGGCCTGAGAGTGCTCAGTGTGTTATGTCCTCTGAATGGGGAGTGCAATGAGATGAATGTTGTGGTTGTGAGACAGCCTGAGTTCGGGTGAGTGGTACATCATATGAACTGTCCTGCAGCGGTGACTCGTAGAGATGTGTGAGTTAGTCCATGATGTTTCTATGGAAGAGGGATTAACAGTGAAAGACTGAGGAAGCAGGATTCTCAAAGAGTCGAGTGGCAACATTGGCTACGAACAGTGAACACATCAACATATGTTGGTTTACATAAGCATATGCAGCCAGGAAAGGATGTTTTACTCAACATCAAACCACACCGTATGAAAAGGCCAAGGATAACGGGGTATAGCACTGTTGTGTCCGGGCAGATTGCTGAATTTGGCTATATTTACTGACCTTTTTATTAGGTACAGTAAGCATACAATCTCTTCTATACCCCAAATGTAAGCATGGACCCAACCATGCCTCACAAGCTGTACATGGAGCCTGCCCATTGCTTGAAAACATATAAATCCTGCACAAAGTCAGTTCTGAGTCGAGTATGCATCTTGGAAGCTTCACAATATGTCAGATATTCACATTTTGTGAGCACAGGAGATCTGGGCCCAATGTAATCTTTATTTGGATAAAATGTATGCCAGCTTTGTAAAATTCAATGATAATAAGTTGAAATAAAAAGCATTTCTTTGTCATTGACTAGATTCCCTTAGCTACATGTTAACACAAGTCAACATCATTTCAAGCACAGTTCTGCTTTCACAAGTAGGTGGATGACATCTCTGAGCCATCTAACTATCTATCTGGCATCAACCGTGAATAAGGCACAATTTTCTCCAGTTGAACAGAAAGAAAACCAAAATTATTCTTCTGTGAGTCACCACAAATTCTGCTTCCTCCCCATTGCCTCCCTCTGCCCATTTGTTCCAGCTACAGTAAACATGGAAAAGATATTATCTTCTGTCTGACATCAAAGTGAACTTTAACCCCTCATTTTAAATGTCATAAATCCAAGTAGGTCCATTTCTGACATGTTGCCCCATCTTCCCTCAAACCACAACCATTCATTGGATGTGGGCATCAATGGTTGGGCAATCATTTATTTTTCATCAGCTGAGTGGTTTGTTAGGCCATTTCAGAGGACAGTTAAGAGTCTGTGGGTCTGGAGTCACGTGTGGTCCAAACCAGGTAAGGATGGCAGATTTCCTTCTCTAAAGGATATTTGTGAACCAGGAGGGTATTTTCAACAATTGTTACATGGTCATCATTAAAGTTCAGTTTGGAGCACTCTTCCATAAGTGACAGTTGATACTAGATCCATTATTAATTTCAAATTTGGGGTAGATTATTTTTTGTTAAGCAGAGATATTAAGGGATATGGGCTAAAGGCAGGTATTTAGAGTTAGACCACAGATCAGTCATGATCTCATTTAGTAGTGAAACAGACATGAGGGGCTGAATAACCTACTCCTGTTCCTACATTTCTATGTTGCCAGAACATGAAAAACAATATAAATTGTGGGTTCAATTCTAAAGGGCTAGAGGAGCAGAGGAATCCTGGGTGTAAAAATGCGCAGATCATTGAAGGTGGCGGGACAAGTGGAGAGCAGTTTATGGCTTTTTTAAATGGGCATAGAGTACACCAGCTAGGAGGTGATGTTGAATGTGTACATGGCACTTGTTAGACCTTAGCTAGAGTTTGTATACAAGTCTGGATGCCACATTGTAGGAAAGATGTGAAAGCATTGGAGATTGTGTAGAGCAATTTACAAGAATAGTTCCAGGAATGAGAAACTTTAGTTATGAGGATAGATTGAAGAATTTGGGACTATCCACCCTAGAGAGAAGAAGGGTGAAAGGAGATTTGATTTGAGGTTTTCAAAATCATGACAGGGCTGGACAGAGTAGACAGGAAGAAGCTGATTCTGCTTGTAAAAGAAACAAGAAAGTGAGGCATAAATTTCATGTAAGTAAAGCAAGGGTGATGTGAGATAAAACATTTTCACATAGTGAGATGTTAGGTTATGGAATACACAGTCTGGATCTGTGCAGGAGGCAAATTCGATTGAGGCATTAGATGATTTTTTGATAGTAAAAGTGTGCAGGGATATGGGGAAAAGGCAGGAGGTTGGTGCAAGATAATAGAGCCGGTGCAGGCACAATGGGCCAAATGGCCTTCTTCTGCACTGTAGCAATGTAGTAATTAGACTAGCTTTAAATTCCAAATTTTTTTTATTGCATTCAAATTCAACCATCTGTCATGGTGGGATTATGAACCCCATATCTGCACTTGTAACTCAAGATTACTGGTTAAGTGACATTACCACTACACCACAGCCATTACTCTTATCCACAAGGCTGTCAACACTTGACTTAGATACTTCAATACTTACTTCACTGACTTTTCATCACCAACACTGTATAAACGTTAACTTCTCCAAATCAAAATATGCTGTCTCAGAGTAAACCTCACTGGTCCAATATGAGCAAAGGAACAACAGTAAGCTATTCAGCTCCTTAAAAGTAACCCACCTCTCAATTTGATCATTGTTGAGAAGTACCGCAGTCTTTATGAATTGCACTTTTTTTTCCTGAGCTTACTTAAATCTTTGATAAGTGCCACAGAATTACTTTTCCTCCATCACCATTCGTTCTTTTCACTCTAGCCCTAAAACCCTCCAACACTCGATTGTTCTCATATCCTTAGAAAGCTCTTCAAAAGCTTTTTTCTCAGAAAAAAACTTTGATGCCTCTCGGAGGTTCTGCTCATCTGGTGTTTTGTTGTCCTGACTATTTCCCAGTAAAGTGTCCTGGAATATTGCTGGAGGAGCTCTTCGCCTATGCCTTCACCAGTCTGCAATTGCCATGCCCTTTGTTCTGATTTGTTCATATGTGATGCTTTAATGAAATATGAGGTCTTGAGATTAGATTTTTCACCCCTAGGTTTGAGATACATTCATTGGGACAACACACAAGGAACAGTGGAGTGGAAAACTGCAGGGCATGGGAGGGTTTGTGCACCACCATGCCTGAGTTCCTGACTTATGCTCCTGATATGCAGCTATGTCAATCTGTGCATAATATACATTGATCCAAGTGAAGGAACTTGAGGCTGCAATTCTGCTTCTTTCCTACCAGAGTTTTGTCACGCAGCTAACAGAACATCTGTGAAGTTTCAGCACCATTTTATTTTAACAAATGCAGTATCATCCACAGAAAGATGTATTGGAAAGATCATTTATATAACAGATGATAGCCAAATATTTCATGTGATGAACTGTTATCTTGCCATGCACGTACCTTACAGAATTCATTCATTCTGCATGAGTGAACAACTTGACAAGAAGGACTTTCCCCAGAGTAACCAGATGTTAAAATGTAAATGAAACAGCTGGATGCTGGCACTGGATGTCTCCATAACAACTTACATGCTATAACTGCCACTGGAATTTTTAAGGACACAATAAATAAATATAATGAAATATCGGTCTGCTCAGTGAGACATTCAATGGAATGTCATACAAACACACTAATGTACACAAGGTGATTTCACCCGAAATATTATTTTTGTGATAACAAAGCCTCTATTCATTTTGTGTGCTGCACCATTTTAAATGAAATATACCTAGGGTTACTTAATTTAAGAGATACCATTGCAAAGAAGAACCTTTTGCACGTTGATTGTTATGGCTAGACCCTGGGGGCAAGGGTCCCCAAATTATTACTGTTTTGGATGGGATAAGCCAATTTGTCAAGCCCCCATGTGAGAGGGGATAAACTGGCTCCCCATCTTTGTTGACTGCTCCCCTCACTTATTGCAACAATGTGAATCTACAATGGATCTCCTCCTTTGTGGATATATTATAAACAAAGCCTATTTAACCAGGTTTTCCTAAGTTAAAAAGGGCTGTGTTTATTAATTACTAACTGCATGAAGAAATAATAGTGACGCACACATGCTCGCGGATCAGAAATTAAGAATAAGTTCAAAAATATATTAAAGACGATATGAAAATCAGGTACATTCATGAAAAATAGATGATGCAACATTAGTAGTTAAACAGTTGATTTTGGGATTCTGGATTTTGTAAGTTATTTGAAATACTTTTCTCCTGTTTCCTTTTTCTTAGCTTACTGGCTAGCTGGATTCTAGCATGCAGAGCAAGTACAGGGTGACTAGTGAGTGGTTTTTCAGCAGTGACCTCTTCACAATACACTAATGCTTGAATTCAAACTAGTACATGAACAAGTACCTCACCCCACTACCACACACAAACACTTCAGTTCACTAACACACTTTCTACTACTAACACACGCAGACCAGGTTTGAACTGGCTCTTAAACCCTGTTCTTATGCATTCTTGGTAGAGGAAGACACAAAGCATGTTTCATGACCATACTGTTACCATTTCTCCCATCAGGTTCACAGTCTGAGATAACTCAAGGGAGATTATGGTTCAGTTTCCAGTGCATTTCTCTCTTTCAAATTCATCCCTCTGAAGTTTCCATGACACTTGTCAGACTTGATACTTCAGTCTCTCTCTCCAGGCAGCCACCCAATTTACATTTACAGTCAGCTTTTGATTGTAGTAGTCCTCTTTTAAAAAACAAATGTTGGAATTAGTTTGATATGTTTGTGGTGGATCTGGGGTCATGTGATGATGCATTTGTTCTTATTCTGTAAGAATGTTGAACTGGATACAGTAGAACACATTAGCTGATGAGAGTCAATGAACTACAACTGAAATCAA
Organism: Rhincodon typus; assembly: GCF_021869965.1. NCBI lineage: Eukaryota > Metazoa > Chordata > Chondrichthyes > Orectolobiformes > Rhincodontidae > Rhincodon > Rhincodon typus. The sequence goes on along the minus strand of NC_063333.1, from coordinate 98,921,226 downwards.
AAATGCCCCATGATATCTTTGAACATTGTGCAGAAAAGCACAAGAAAAGAATTTCAATGTGTGGATCATTTGTTTTGAAACATTTTAAAATATAATAATGTGGAAAACATATTTAACAATTTGAAAATCCTTGTGGTATCTTTAGAGGCATTTTGACTATTTCCAATTATCTTCATCTTCTACACTATTGAATTAATAGATTATTTTAACAGTACTGCTTGCAACTCCGTCCTAATTCGATGCGTGTTCTCCAATGGAGGTGAGGAGGGGGGCTCCCACCAGCTCCCAAGACAGACCCCTGTAAAGTCCCCATCACCTCTACTAGCTATTACTCATTAGACATTAAGATGTTGAGCGAGCTGAAATAAACCATTGACACATTGAGACTGCTCTGCCATTCTCACACCTAAAGGTGCCTATGGCCAAGTGGCATGATCATTAGGCTATTAATGCTGAGACCTATACAATGTTAAAGGGTTCCAGTCCTACCATGGCAGCTAATAGAATTTGAATTCATTAAAAATCTGTTCATGGCAATTATAGCTTGGGAAAAATCTGCCTTGTTCATTAACATCCTTAGTCTGGCCTACATGCGACTCCAGATTCATAGCAATGTGATTAATAATTAGGGACTGGTGATAAATGCTAGCCTGGCCAGTGATACCCACATCCTGTGAAGAAATAAATGAAAGTTTTGCTGGAATATGTAGGATCCATATTTGCCAGATTCCTAATTCATCAGTTCCAGCAAAGAGCTCTTTTTATCCAATTTGAAACCGGGAAACCTGGAAATAACTTCAAAGTTATTTGATTTCTGTTATCTGAATTTCCAATGTCGACATTACAAAGATATCCCTGTAGCTCACTGGTTGACTTGGTTATAAGTTTGAGATGTTCTCAATGCAGTTTTGTTACAAAAGTGTTACCACCTACCCTCATCTTTCTGTCAGTAATATACATCTCACAAGCTGTATTTTTGCTCCAGAGAATATATCCGGTAAAGTGTTTTTCTTTGATTTATTAACTGTCATTTTGAATCAAATATATTGCAATGTGACTCCCACAAGAAGTTTGTTCTTAATTGTGTCTGTCATCAACACTTTTTTTCATTTGGTGTAATAGAGAAGTAAATGTTTAGAAAAGAAACTTGGATTTTTTTTCAGATGAAATGCAGTTTCAGGTTATCAAAACACTCAGGCCCTAATGTGAACTGATTCAGCAACCCTTTGTTCTTTCACAAATAAATGTTCCAAATGGATAAAGGAGGCCCGATGAGAATGTTGTGCTTTTCTTAAAAATTGCCAGCAAGATTGCAGTTGTTGAACATCCATGATTGCCCTTGAGAAGGTTATAGAGAACTGCCTCATGAACAACAGTGGCCCATCTGGGTGCAGGGACAGTGACAGATTTGATCCATTTTTCACATTATTTATTAAGACTTGGATAATAGCATAGAACATCATATACCAAATTTACTGATGACCAAAAGTTAGGTGGCATTGTAGACAGTCTAGATGATAACATTAAATTATGAAGGGATATGTATAGACTCTGTGCATGGGCAAAATTGTGTGCAGATGGATTTCCATGTAAGCAAAACTGTGAGGTTATCCATTTCGGACTGACGAAAGATAGATCAGGGCACTTTCTAGATGGTATACTGTTGAATACAGTGGATGTCCAAAGAGACTTGGGGGTTCAGGCGCGTAGATCTTTAAAATGCCACAAACAGACACAGAAAGTAATCAAGGCAGCTAATGGAATGCTTGGTCTTTCTATCTACAGGACTGGAATATAAGGACAGAGAAGTTGATTGGAGAATCAGCATTCAAGTTCCATTAATTCCAGTTTTCCTTTGGCTCCTTGTTGCCATATTCGGTCAGATCTTGTCTTGATATCAAGGGCAATTACTCCCACCTCACCACAGAACTTCAGGTTTTTTTGTCCATGGTTAGACAAACCTTTAGTGAGATCAGCAGCTGAGTGGACAAGAAAAGCACACATTAAGAGTCATTGTGCAGGTTATTGCTGAATAGGTTCTGCTTAATATCACTGTCAATGACCCATTCCATTAATTAGCTTATTTTCTTCTTGCATTTTTACAAATTGATCCGCTAAACTGATGAAATTGTGACAATACTTTACTAATCAATCATTTTCCTTAATTTAGTTTGGCTTATGTTAAGCTGAATTAGATTTGGAACTTGTTCTTGTGATTGATAGTAGTCATTCGTAGTGATTGATGCAGTGAAACAATTTGCCTTCAACTAAGATATTTATTTTGGAATGTGATCCAAGCAAACTCCAGCCTATTGCACATATACCTGGATTAATGATATTTGGGAAACCCAGAATATCTGAGTTGCATGGTTCCATGAGAGCATAGATTAATATTTTGTGCAGAACAGCCAAAATTGCCATTCTAGGTTGATATCATACAACTTGATTATAGATAAATACATTTACAAATATTTTTGGGAAGGTGTTGTTGTCTGTACTTTGGATACTTCAACCAGTTTCTACGTAAACTTGTTTTACTCGGGTACTATACTTATGAAATGAACAAAAGGGTCAGCGTTGACTTGCAATTCAATACAATTTAATTTGCAAAATATACTAATGACACAAAAGATGCTGTATGGCCAAATATTATCTGAAACCCTGTTCTTTCATGATAAAACCCCCAATTCCTACATTAATTACTTTGCCAATTGTAACATTAAGCCTCTGTCACAAACCTTATCTAAATTACTACTGGCTAGGTACTACTCGTGCAATTAAATGTGGCCAGGCTGTCTAATCGGCTCTGCTGAACTCGGCAAAGGTTGCTGTTCCATGCGGTCATTTTCTCTCTCTCTCTCCAGGTGATCAGAACTCCACTGTTGGGCCAAGTCAAATTTTTGCTGAGGGAATGGCTGCCAAATCAAGTCTTTGCTAAGGGAATGGCTACCAAGTATCCTTCATATCCCTCCTTGTTGCATTCTTCCAGAATGTTCTCTGGCTCTCAACTAATCGACCTTCCAGGTCAAGGTCACAACATCCAATGGAATCCCCGATGCCATGTATGGAAGACTCGGGGGCTGCCTTGGCTTCCGTTCTATGACATGTCAAAGGCACATCTCCCTCTCCATATGTGATCTCTGAAGGAATTCAGAGCATTAGAGAGTCTGCTTGCCGTACTCCAATTTACAAACCAGCCTCATTTTCCAGGGCAATTCCTGGCCTGTCCTCACCTGCCTTTGTCCAGTGCAGATGCTTTGTGCTTGACCTGGCCTGGAAGTCCCATCAGGCCTGGATGCTCAAAGTTTGCCCATTCTGGTTTCAGGCCTCATCCTTTAGGTCCTGGGCTATCTGGCCACAGAGTATAGAAAGAGATAAAGAAGAAGATAGGTGACTATGAACACCCGACCATTCCTATCCTTGTTAGAGGAATAAATTTAGAAGAATGGCAATTTACCATAACAGAGCCTGAAGCAGAGATACGAATGACCAGAGGCCCAGTGCAGAGCAGGGTGGCAGCCAGAGGTCAGACCACATGGTGGCCCCCTGTGCTAGTCTGCTGCAGAGAGCGTTTGGAGAGAGACTGTGATTTTTGTCTTTTTAACTTCGCTTCTTGTTTTTCTGACCTATGGTTATAATGTGTATAACTGTAATGTACCTTTATTTCTTCATTTCTCTATTCTGTAACTAGGAGTTGTACCTAGATACCTTTGTACGTAAGATGGCACTGGAAGTGGTGACTTATTAACTTTTCACTGTACTTACCGTGTACATGTGACAATAAAGCTAATTCAATTCAATTCAATTCACAGGCAGTGAATGTATTTTTGTAGTTACTTTATGACCAGGGAAAAGACATAATTCAAAACCTTAATTCTGAATGTTGGGTCTAAAAAGAAGCATATTTATGTTTAAAAATGGAAGTGCAGTTTTGTGTATAATTGCAGCATTCAGATCTTAATTCTGCCATTTCTACCACATTTGAACTCCATGACAGAATACAAATAGGTTTTACCACAAGGCAAGCATTTTCAATTATTCTAGTCCCCTTCCTTTGCTCTCTTGTAAGCCGTATCTGGCGTGTCACAGAGAAAAGGCAGGTATTAAATTAATTCAGGGCCCAGGTGCTGTTAAAGTGATTTCAATAATTTAAAGACTTCAATGTGTTCTGGGGGACAGTTAGTTCACTGTCCTTTCAACTTGCAGAACTAGATTCAAATCTAATCCAAACCAGTCTCACTTTAGTACCATTCCAATGTGAAATGAATGTCAACCAACTTTCAACTGGGTTTAAGTCTGTAACACAAAAGCACATTATTCAGAGCAAACTGACACTCTGTAATCTGACTCACAGATGTAATAGCAAGGCTGTTGCAGGAACAAAATTTGAAAATGGTACAACAGCAGGGGAGTTCTTATGAGGTTTAGCTAAGGCACATATTTTATTAGTCTGCTAAAACTCTGATGGACAGAAACCTATCATCAGGCATCAAATTCTCCAAGTCAATCTGCAATCTCCAAGTCAATTCATGCAGGTCAGTTTTTGTGGTCCTGCAAACACTCAATATGGAGCGATGGCCCACTTATCTGAATCCAGAGAGTTTATACCTCAGCTGCCAGATATCAGGGCTTGGAGATGGCAATTGTGCATGGTGATTTTTCTGAGGTGTGAAGTGTACATACTTATATATATTATATATGAAGCGTTAGTTACAGGTTCATGAGATACAAAATTTATTTGACAGACATGAGTACACATAAAACCCTTTGAGCCACTAGCAGTTGGAAATCAATTCAAGCTGGTGCCTATTTGCATGAAATTCTGACAAATGTGACCTAGAACCTTAGGAATAAGGGGAAAGAAAAAACCTACACATTCCAAAACCCCCAACATTAAATGGAATAGCCCTGTACAGAAAATATTATTTCACATACAATATGTAAAATAAAGCATTCCAGAGGACAATGTTAAATAGGATGTTTGTTGCACCTGTGAAAGAGCCCATTATAACTCATGACTGACTTTCCAAACTATCTAAACTCTGTTGTTCAAAACAACTCATTATTGTGGTATTGCAAAGGGTGTTTCACACTACATTGGGCTTGTAACCACTGATGATAAAATTCCCATTTCTATTCTCATTTTGGTGAGTAAAGATGAAGTTACCATTAGAGAGAGATGACTGGAGGTGATCAAACCAAAAGGTCACCACAGGCAAAGGTTGAAGTTGAGAAGGAGAGACCTTCATTGGGACTTCAGCTGGTGTGGGAATTGAACCTATCCTGTTGACATCATTCTGCATTACAAAATAGCCAGCCAGCTAATTGAGCAAACGTACTCACTACATGTACCAGGAGTTCCAAAGCTGTGTTGTCAAGGCATTTCAGAAATCCAGTCCAATTAAGAAAGTTATTCAACAACAGAAAGGGGGCTATATGGAACAGCTCAGGTTACAGTTCACAAAAAGGTGTGTCAGCACCCGTCCAGTCATATGTACACCGTACATAATGGAAACCCAGAATTCTAGCCTTGGCATGTGGGTTTACATTCAAAAGTTCACTTCTGGGAGGAATACTTCCCCTCATCAGATTTTGCATCTATAGTGAATTCCCAGTCGTTAATCTGAATCAGACAGTTCAGTAAAATTGGGCAATTTGGTGGTTTAATGAAATGTTCACAGGTGTGACAACTCCAGCAATAGTGGCGCTTGACTTCAAGCATCTTTATTGTCATTTTTTAACTACACTGTGATGTTTAGAAGGGCATCTCAATGATTATTTATTGGTTATTAAGTGGTTTAACTAGTTAAGCTGTAAATTTACAACATTAATAATGCCTCATTAGTATTTCAAACCATTACCCAAGTTTAGAGAATAAAACGAACTTCAGAATTTGCCAGCCAACTACTGACCTGCATACCTAATTAATTGGTCTGGACATGCTGTGAACCATCAAGCTGGCTCTCAGGTGCTTAGAACGTACATGAGCAAAAACCTTTTGGTCTGAGAATGGGTGGGTGAGATGGCGAGATCTGAGAATCGCATTCATACCAGCTGGAATTCCAAAGACATAAGGCATGTTCTGCTGGATTGACAAAACCAGTTGAAACTAGCAGCCTAATTAACTGTATAGCTGACACTAACAGGTAGCTTCTTTCCAACAAATTAAAACTGGAAGTAATTACAAGTCAATGTTAGAGGCTGATTTTCCACTCATTAGCACAAAGAAAGCTGAGACCAATGGTTTCAGAGATAGTAGGAACTGCAGATGCTGGAGAATCTGAAAAATTTTGTGAAGAAGGGTCCAGGCCCGAAACATCAGCTTTCTTGCTCCTCTGATGCTGCTTGGCCTGCTGTGTTCATCCAGCTCTACACCTTGTTACCTGAAACCAATGGTGTTATGTCCACTGTCATACATCTGGTGAAAGGGTGTATTGCCAGTGAAGAGTTAATATTACCTAGGACAGTTATTGGCTCTGAACTAGCTCAGAGCTGAAAACCATGCCAATAAAGAGTTAATATTACCCAGGACAGTTATTTGCTCTGAACTAGCTCAGAGCTGATTTGTTGCAAAGTTAACCTGCTCAACTGAACAGGTAGCAAGCACACCACACAAAAATCAGCGGGGTCATTTTTCATGTTTGCATTTTGGGCCTTGTTGGTATCATCAGAAATGCATCTGCAATTCTTGCTTGGCATTGGAACAGGAAATAGGCATGAGTTCTAAAGCTAAACTAGTAAGGATGTTGATCAGGCCAGAGGCATCCAAAAAGCTGAGTTTTAATGTTTTCCTTAATTTCCTGATTGGGACTGGAGGAGCAAAATTGAAATGATGGGAAACTCAGTGAGCAGGCTCTATTGGAGGAAGAGGAGAGTTTTGAACTCACATTACTGGTCACTCAGTCAAAACCTGTCCCCAGACAAAATGTAGGCCTATATACATGACCTAGAAACACAGTTACTAAAACAGCTTGAATTCAAGTCTGGAATCTTTTTATTCTGAACTGATTACATTTCATAATTAGCCTGGCAAACAATTAGACAGATGCTTTAGAAGACCAGGATGTCATCTAGGTTTTATAATTTTGTTTGGATGCCACAGAAGACAGGCACATCAATCTGTTACACTATCTATGGTACATTAGGTGGCCTTTCAATTCCATCTGGGTATCAGGCTGCTACAGTATTTGGAAAGACACATTGCAGAAGCAAACATCAGGAGACAGGCAAATTCTGAAGTTTACAACAAAAGTAATTTAATATTAATCAAGAGTACAGATACATTAAATCAAACTGAGAGATTTGTAAATATAAGTGCTGGAAAAAGAAACTGGATGCTTTGTGAAAATAAAGAAACAAGGTTCTAAGGCAAAGCACTCTGGCATAGCCATGACAAGAATTGTTGATACATCGTGCCTTATGCACAGGCCCTGAAAGGTTCAATCATCGGTTGCTGACATAGAAAAATGATGGTGAGTACTGTGGTTTACCAAAAAATAAACCACTAGGTAACATTAGACTGCACAATTCACAAGAGATTTGCTTCTCAATGAGCAGCCAAGTCTGCCTAAGGTGTCTGGCTTCTACCACCCACACATAGGTGTCCCTTAACATTAAAGGTTTATCTAAGGAAAGAAAATTCACTTGAAGCAAGGACAGTTGTTGTGGTGGACATTCTGCAGTTGGTACACGAGTAATTTTATGTAGTCCAAGATAAGTGATGTTTAGTGACATGTGACACAAATAGGAAAACTGACATTTAAAGAGCAAATATATCTTTTGGATTAATCCACAATTAACTCACTAATCAGATTAGAGATTCCAACTTAACTGGTTCCATGTGACTTTATCTTGATAAAATGTTTAGAACACAGGTTTAAAAGAACATAACAGAGATTAGGTTCCATAACATAATTACTTTAAGCTTCTTGATTTCACTTTTATTTTGAATGTTTTTATATAATGAACATGTTAAAGCTCACATATCCATTGTTTTGTTAGTCTTCTCATTAAAGCTCCTTTCTGCCATTGAGCTGGGGAATAATGTTTCATTATCCCACATGCTACTGCGTTGTTGTTTTGCCCGTGTTGGGCATCTAGTAAGCACCCACATATATCAAAGTAGGATAGAAAGTGTTCTTGAAAGACTGGGAATAAAAGAAAGGATGAAGATTGACAGTATCAATCAGGCAAACTTTTGTAGTTCTGGAGAAAGAATACCCTACAGAGGTCAAGAAAAGAATGCATTTGATTTAGAATTAAGAAACATTAGAAGTGACATTACACAGCCAGTGGTGAAAATGTAGAGAAGCAAATTTTCAGGAAAATTATAGAAAAGTGCAAAAACCATAGAAGTAGTTATAATAAGGGATTATTGAGAACAGAGGACATGGTATGGTAGAATTCATTGTAGAAATGAGTATTCAGTACAGTTCATGTTTCACAGCAAAGATATATCCCTGTAAGAAAGAAAGGTTCTTTCTTGTTTGTTAATATTAATGACCTGCACTAAAGTTAAAGGGCACTTTTTCAAAATTTATGGTGTTTGTAAAATTTTGAATTGGGAGGAAGTTAGTAATTGACTTCAAGCAGACATGGGCAGGCTGGTTGAATAGGCAGACATGGGCAGACGAACATATGAACATACAAAGTAGAAGGAGAAGCAGACCACTTGCCACCTCTATCTGGTTGTACTTGTGAATAAGATTATGGCTGATCTGTTTGTATTTCAGATTCCCTACTCTCATTATCCTTGATTCCCCTACCTAACAAGAATCTATCCATTCGTGTAAAATATTCAACGACCTCACCTCCACCACCTTCTGTGGTAGATAGTTCCAAAATTGCATAGCCCTATGAGAGAAAAATAAATCTCCTTGTCTTACTCTTGAAAGGGTGATCCCCAATTTTAAGACAGTGCCCCTCATTCTGGACTGACCCATAAAAGGAAATATCCTTTACACATCCACCTTGTCAAGACCATTCAGAATTTTATTTATTTCAATTAAGTTATCGCTCAGACTTCTAACCTTTGGTGGAAACAAGCCTAGCATTTTCAACATTTTCGGATAGGACAACCTGCTCATTCCAGGTCTCAATCAAGTAAACCTTCTCTGAACTACCTCCAATGCATTTGCATACTACCTTAAAAATAGAGGCCAAACTGCACACAATATTCAAGATGTAATCACACCAATACCCTATATGACAGAGGCATAAAATATTTGCTTTTATGTTCAATTCCCATTACAATTAAAGGGTAGCATCCCATTAACCTTCTTGATTACATACTGTCCCTGTATATTAACTTTTAGTGACTCATGCAGCAGGGCATCTAAACCCTCTATACCTTGGAATTCTGCAGTCGATCTCCATTTAAGTAATACTCTACTTACTCATTCTTCCTAATAAAGTGAAGAACTTCGCATCTTACATAAGAGTCAGATACTTTGGAAGTCTGACTTACTGATCATAATGACTAGCTGGAAATGGTTAGAATTAGAGTAGAATGGTTAATGCTTAAAGCCATCTCAAATGACTGGCTAACTATAAAACTTAACCCCCACCCAACTCACTATTAACCTTCCCCACAGATGTGGTGTCATCCGCAAACTTTCTAACTGTGCCTCGTAAATTCTCATCCAAATCATTTATATAAATTACAAACAAAAGTGAACCCAGCACCGATCCGTGTGGAACACCGCTGGTCACAGGCCTCCAGTCCAAGAAACAGCACATGTCCACACCATTATTTAAAGAGGAGGAAGGGCTTTCTCCTGGGAAGCTTAGCTAATAGTTATCCTTCAGACACCATCATCAACAGTAGATTTTCTGGTCATTATCTCTTTGCTTTTGCAGAACCTTGCTACGCACAAATTGGCTGCAATTTTTCACACATTATAGCGGTAAGGCAGCTGCACCCACAATGTGACAGATTCAAGGTATTGCACTGTAGCATCAACCTGTACAAAGCCTCTAGAGTGAAATTTGAATGCATAATCTAATAACTCAATTCAATGAGTTAGCTTTCACATAGATGAGGTTTAACTTTGATTCAGAAAATCATGCACGTGAAACTCAGGCCTGAATTTTGCTTTAATCCAGTTTGGTAAATGGGTTTAATGTACAGTTCTACTGTTATCTAGAGTGCTATGCATTAGAAGAATATCTGAAATCAAGTTACAGTTGACAAAAAAAATTATCCAGCTTGGCTCGTTCAAGTAAAGCTTTTTATCAAGATGGTCGTGGAGAACTTGGTAATTATTTTCTCAGCATTTCCAGCTACAAGAAAAACATGATACACCCTGAACTGGATGGAGAAATTTTGAAGAAAAATTATTTCACAAGTAAAGTACTTTGAACATTTCATCTACTTGCCTTTCACCATCAGGTACAAGTCAAAACCTTTCCATCAACTAGAAACTGAAGGTAATGAATTGTTACTGAGCATTTTGGAACAATGAACTGTTAATAAGCTTCTGCTTATTTGAAAGGCTTGGAGGTGCCTAAATCTAAAACCTATTTACTCATCACTTCACAGTCTAATACACTTCACCTCCTTCTTGAGCAATTGCAGATTAAATCTTGCTCACACACAATACATTTTAAGATCTGCCAAGGTATTTACTTTTCTTCAGACACAGTGGCAGCCCTTTCTCGAATGTATGAATTGCTCTGTCAAAACTCTGTGGTTTTTAGCCTGAAACTGCCAAAATTTGGAGAAACATGAGTAGAGAGTGAACTAAGTTGCCAAGTCGGTTTCCAAACATTCAAATTATTCCAAAGATGTTCCCTTTTTTTGTTAACATCAATGTTAGTTTTTGGTTGCTATTTTGTTACAAAGGGGCGGTCAACACCTCTTCAATAATTAAAACTGAAACACTGAGAGAAGCTGGCCTTGCCTTGTAATCTGTTAACGGAAATGTGAAAAGTAGTATAACGTACCTCTCACCCCCAGTCTGTTATAAAAGAGTGGTTAAATTCCTGATACTCACTTTATAAGAAACAAGTGACAATTTATTTATTGAACTCTAACAGTGAACAAATTAACAGAACTACTGACAAACTGAACAATTCCCCACTCAACTACTAACTACTCCCAAATAAAACAAAATACTAATGGTATGCTGTTCCAAAACTACAAGTCCCACTCATATAAACCAAAGTAATAAGGAAAAAATAAATTAAAACTTAGTCTCTCGAAATTACAGCCAGGATTATTTTTCTGGAATGTTTTTTGCCTTCTCCACTGTTTTCCATTCAGAAACACTTTTCTCCATCAAATTCTTGTGTTAGGAATATTAGCTAAGAATGCCATAGTACCTTTATTTAGATGGTGCTTGCTCCGGGAGCTTAGAGATTTCTGTGAAAGTCAGTGAGTTTCTCTTCAGATGGTAGTTCGCTCACACCCATGATTTTCAAGTAACCTCTTCTTTTATACCCTTGTTGACCTATCAATTTCTTACAACAGGATTGGTCCTAAGTTGTCAAAACCATCAGATTTAAATTTAAGATAACAAGGTGTAGAGCTGGATGAACACAGCAGGCCAAGCAGCATCAGAGGAGCAGGAAAGCTGACGTTTCCAGTTGAGACCCTTCCTACTATCTCTGTAACAGATTTAAATTTAATTGGTTTTCAATCTTTAAGTGCCTAGTTTAAATTAATTGGCTGATATTCAAACTGGTCATCCTGCTAACAAAACACACTGTGCATTTTTTTTCTAACCATATAGCCTTTGATACAAATGTTTCAATTTTAGAACTCTCTGTGCATCTGCAGAGATTTTTTTAAAATCTCCAAGCCTCAAAAAGCACATAATCTTTTAAAGGGATCATGCTGTCTTGCCCCTATCATTTTACAAACAAATTCTAATGTCCTGCCTTCCAATCCACAAGTACTCCAACCAACTTCACAACACTTAAGTGAAAAATATTACGATCTATTTTCCTGTGTCCTGTGATTTTGTGCTTCTGGTTTTAGTTTCCGACTACCATTGTATTTAATGGAAAGGTGGAATAACCCAGTTAAAACGATGTAAACGTTCTTTCTTAATACTGTGAGTTGCTTCTCAAGACCAGCAAAGGCCTTTAAAGACCAATGGTCACAAAAGCATTTCAGTCATCACTTTGCACAGTTCATCCACAATTCATCCTTGGGAAGCAGAAATCCAACATCAAGTCACTGGAAGCAGAATTTCAATCAAAAAGAGCATTTCTAAAACTGGATGGTCTGATCATTAAAACCTTGCTGTTTCTGGCAAATTACCTTGAACAAAACTGACCATCATGCCTTTCACAGTACAAAATGGACTACACTTCATATGTTTTTCATTGGTTGCAAAAAGGTGCTGTGTAAATTCGAATCTATTTTAAAACCGCAAATCTTTCTTATAGGTTCCAAAGATAGCATTACAATATTATTTGATGTACAACTGCTACATACAGTCTGGACTATAGCAACTTGAAATTGAGCCACTAAGCTTAAAATAGCATCATTTGGAAGCCTGCACACATGTACAGATGGAAATGAATCACCCATCACATACAATGAAGTGACTACTTCAAAAGAACATATAGAAACTTTCAAAGTTGGATATTATTTATAGAAATTTGAAATGTTAGCTTCTTACAAGGTTTGAAAGCCTCCTGACATTTAGAATGTAGAAAGCCATAGATAGAGCTTGGTTGCTGTGTAAATCCTTCAATTACTTCACAGTATTCTCCAAGGGAAGAGTGTGAAGATTCAGAAACTGCATCATAGAGATTACTTTGCTGTATAAGTTGATGCTGATACCACTTTCATGACGATGACAACTAATCACGATAATGTTTCTTGTTAGTCAATAAAATTCATATAAAAGAGCAACCTGTGAATGGAATATTCATCAATTAGTCAAAATTTGGTAGTGGTAGCCAGAATTGTGAGCTATTCCAGTCAAAATGTAATAGTCAGCAATGAGTTTTTACATATTCAGAAATCAATAATCAGTAATGAATTGCTGTCGAACCAGGGTTCAGAACTCGTAATGAGAGCTCCTCATAAGCATGAAAATGTTTTGACAGCTTCTACAGGACTCAATAACCAACACTGAGAATTTCTACAGGGACAAAACTCAGTGAAGGGGGGCGGGGGGAGGTGAATGATGACACAAAGGTAAGGACCTTGCTAAAGCTAATTTGCTTGGGAGATGAACTACAAATTTTGACCTACATGAAACACAATTAGCAAAAGAACGGTTTGTCAACCTCTTTGACAAACATATAGTAAGTTCACTTCTTACTGGCCCCCAGGTTAGCTTCAAAACCAGAGTTCCAAACACCCAGCTATTACAGATAGATGATCCAGCATAAAGGTCACTTCAGGGGTCAGGGCACACTGCACAGTCATGACTGATCATTGTGTAACTCTGACCTGACCATTGAACTTTGAACTCAGTGACAGTGACAAGAGGCCTCAGCAAAGCCTCTTTCCAACAAAAGCTTAAAGAAAATGTTTCTTAATATTCAATAATGACTATTCTATTCCATATTAACAAGCCAAAAATAAATAAATAAACGTGTATTTATTACACTGAATAGTACTTGAGCCAGTAACAGTTAAGGCTATAGGTCATTAACGGTGTAGTGAGAGAGAAACAACAGAAATTGGCAACAAGAATTTGTTAAAAATTCTACTTCTCTTTTACATTTTTGTAATCGTGATTTGAGTAACAGGAGTGGGGACAGACAGGGCTGCAAACTATTAACAAAGAAAACACAATGCAGACAAATCCTCCTCCCTTATTCAGCTGAAATTCCAAATGGCGCTACCACCTTCTTGAGTGCTATCCAACTTCAAAAGGAGTCTATTAGCTACGCAACATACCAAGACATTTGGTGAGGTCCTCCAAAACCCCTCTTAAGTTGTTTTGATTTTGTAATGTTAGTAAGGACAGACTGAAAAGACCTCCCCTTGATGTACTTTTCTCACAAGTGAAAGTACTAAAGTGGGTCAGAAGTCAGGCCAAAGACTACAATATCACTCACCATCTCTGATCTGCCTAAATGCATTTACATGGTAGTGACAGTTATATTTTATGAATCTAAAGAATGAACGGTGTAACTGAGAGTACAAAGGTCACTCGGGACAATTTAATTAGCCGATGTGTGTCAGTATAACCAGATTACTTTTTACACCAGGATTGTGCTGGAGCACATTTCCTTAGGGGTCCCAGATTGTGAGGCTGACTACATCTTGATTAAAGAATATGTCTTGATTAAAGAATCTGATTTTGTGACATTTCATGTAAACAAAGTAATTAATTGGTTTGTACTGTAGTTGAAATAGATACAAATTCCAAATAATTACTGTGGCTCTAGTCTCCAGCTTTTATTAATATTAAAATAGAATCTAAACTTTGGTTACTGTCAAGACATTCAAAATTGATGGGGCTTAAAAATATTTGTTGATCTGCCTTTATAAAAATTTGCTTTGTCGCAATATAGTTTTTGTTTTACATTTGAAGCTAACTTAAAAATGGCCTTTTAACCATTTTCAAAAAGATTAATTAGCCTGCTGGCCACCAATACTTGCTAGTGTACAGCTTCTTCTGGATAGAAAATCATTCTGAGGGACTTCACAATGGTGAAATTAGACAAAAATAGCTCAATCAAGATCAACTTACAAGATCCAAATGTAGGTCCTGTCATTCCTGCTTTGGCACTATGGAAACTCAGAGGGCTAAAAATTGTCACAAATTCACCTCTGGCCACTTTTAATACAACTCATGACAATCGTTATGCTTGGGGCAATAATGAAGGTGTGCTGCATGTGCGGTGAAAGTGCCAGAGCAGGCACATCTTGGCATCAGACAGTATCTTAAAGCTGATTGGCACCTGATCTCCCAATTTGGACTTTGCGGATGTTTGTAACACCTCTTAAACATCAGTAGCTGATCGTGTGCCCAACCAATTGAGGAGCCACCACTGGTACCATTTAAGTGAACTAGACAGGCATTTTAATTGCTGCAGTGTTACTGGAAGTACTGTGGTTTGAGATGTATGAGAAACTCTTGAGTTGTTGGAGTCAGGAAGAAGTGGTGTTGGATCTCAGGAGCCGAGTGAGGTTTGAAGGCTGTTATCACAAAGCTGCACCGGCTAAGTTAGCAACCTGTAGTGGCAGAGGAATGGGAAGGATGACTTTGCCAGTAGCCGTCAAAGTCTCCATCAGCTTGGATGGCAATGAGGTGAGCTGGCAGGCAGCTTGTGGCAGGTATCACTGAAAGAGTGACAATGGTGGTTGTACAAATCTGACCGCCTGAGAATAGACAACAGGTTCATGCTCCAATGAGCCATGTCCAATCTCTAGCCACCAGGAATTGCTCAAGCACAGATTGCTGGACAACAGTGCAAACATTAGCAACTGTAACCATGATGGCAGCAGCTTGAACCTGCAGAGCACTAAGTTGAGTTTGCATGGCAACATGCCCAGAGCTCATGAGCTCAGTCTTCAATGGCAACATTCAGATGTCAGGTAAGTTGTGCCTGTGCTGCCACTGAGTTTCAGGATTCAGCCACCATGCAACACTTTGCAGTTGAGTCCCTAAATATTGTAATGGAGTTGTCACTGTTTCCACATTGGAGGGAATGGACTCCAGGCTCATGGCAAAGGCTTGTGCCTTGTGAGCTATGGACTTTTCCATGTATCCTGACCCTGAGAACAGGGTCTGCAGCAGACCTGGCAATGCAATATGCAGATCCATGTGCCTGCCCTTTTCCTACATGCTGCCCTACCCAATTCTTCATCTGAAAATCTTCTGCAGCAGAACCTGTTTATGGCTTTACTGTTTGGGACGCTGATGAATTGCTATACTTTGTCTATAACCAGGCTTAAACCACTTGAACGCGGTGACTTCTGCTGTGATGTTCCCATCTCTATTGTCCCTTTAAGAATGGCATAGTGCAAATACCTGAGCTGGTGACTGTGAGTGTCAGATCAAGTGACAGCGCTTCACACAGCTTCTGTTGTCGAACACTTTCATCATCAAACTATGCTGACTGGCCGGGAGGCAGTTCTTTAGCATTTGGGAGTATAAAAGTACAAGATACAATTAATGATAGTTTCATGGTTACTGCCACAGAGGCAAGCTTCCAATTCCAACTTTATTAGTTGAATTCAGATTCTACCACATCCCATATTGGGAACTGATCCAGTCTCCCCAGAGCATTAACCTGAGCCTCAGGATTACTAGTCCAGTGAATTTACAGAATCACAGAGTTCTTATTGTGCTGAAAGAGACAATCAGCCCATTGTGTCTGCATCAGCTTTCCAAACAAACATCATGATTTAGTTTTAGTCTCTTGCTTTTTGCCCATACCCCTGTATGTTGTTTCTATTCAACTAATCATCCAATGCCATCTTGAATGCCTCATTTGAACCTGCCGCCATTACATTTCCAGACAGTGTATTCAGATCCTAACTTCTCAGTGCGTGAAAAAGAAAAACATTTGTTTCTTTTGCACATCCTGTTAAATCTGTGCCCTCTCATTCTTGATGATTTTACTAGCAGAAATCTACTCTATTAAATCTCCTTGTAATTTTGAAAACCTCTAATGGATCTACCCTTAGCCTTGTTCTCTCCAAGGAGAACTATCTCAACCTCTCCAATTTTTCCTTTAAATCTCTTATGCGCTCTTCCTAATGCATTCACATCTTTCTTAGTAGATGCCATATTGCACTGGACTCAATATTCTAACTCAGGTGTAGCTAATATTTTATACAAGTTCAACAGCACCTCCTTCCTGTTGTGCTCTTTGCCCTTAGTAATAAAGCTCAGGCTTGTGTTACATTGTCTGCCCATGTTCTTCCTGAAATATATCATGTCATACTTTTCCACATTGAACTTTATCTTCCACCTCTGCACCAATTTGTCCATGTCTTTTTGGAGTTCCACATTGTCCTCCTCACTGGTTACAATGTTTTGAAGTTTTGCATCACTTGCAACTTTGAAATTGTCCCTTGCACACCAAGATAGAAATCATTAATATATATCAGGAAAAGCATGGGTCCCAATTTCAACACCTGGGCAATTCCACTACAAGCCTTCTTCCAGCACGAAAAATATCCATTGTTCATTACTTTCTGTTAACTATTATTCAGCCAATTTTACTTAGTCAAATTCCACCCCAACTCCATTTATAAGTTCGCTGATGATACCACTACTGGAGGTTGGATCTCAACAATGATGAGACAGAGTGAAGGAAAGAGAGTGAGGGCTTAGCAGCATGATATAAAGTCAACAATCTTTCCATCAACATCAGCAAAACGAAGGAGCTGGTCCTTGACTTCAGGAAACAGAGTGGAGGTCACGTCTCTGTCTGCGTCAATGGTGCTGAGGTGGAGATGGTCGAGAACATCAAGTTCCTGGGAGTAATGACCACCAACAATCTGTCCTGGATCACTCATTATGATCAAGAATGCACAGCAATGCCTCTAATTCCTCAGGAGATTAAGGAAATTCATCATGTCCACAAAGAATCTGACCAATTTTTATAGATGCACCATAGAAAGCATCCTATCTGGATGCATCACAACATGGTATGGCAACTGCTCTTCCCAAAACTGCAAGAAACTGCAGAAAATCATGAACACAGCCCAGTCCATGACACAAACCAGCCTTCCATCCATTGACTCAATCTATACTTCCTACTGCCTTGCAAAAGCAACCAAGATAATCAAAGCCCCCTCCCACCCTGATTATACTTTCTTCCACTTTCTTTTGTCAGGCAGAAGATATAAAAGTTTGAAAACATGTAAGAACAGATTAATGAACAGCTTCTTCTCCACTGTTATCAGACTTTTGAACTGACTTCTCAAATGTTAATTCTGATCTCTCTCTCTCTGCACCTTCTCTGTGGCTGTAACACTGTATTCTACACTTTGTTCTGCTACCCTGATGCACTTTGTTTGGTACGATATGCCTGTACAGCGTGCAAAACAAAACTTCTCACTGTATCTTGATGTATGTGACAACAATAAATCAAACTCAAATGCCTTGCTACTGTACCTTTCATTCCATGAGACATATTCTCACAGCCTGCTGTGTGTCTCTGTATCGAATGTCTTCTGGAAGACCATGTATGCAACATCAATAGCATTTCCCTCATTGACACTTTTAGTTACCTCTTCAGAGAAAGTCCAGCAAGTTAGTTAAACATGATTTCCCCTTTAGTAATCCAATCCTAATCAACTCACCTTTTTTCATGTGACTACAATTCAATTCCAATTAATTGCCTTATTGCTGCCAGCTCCCTTTCAATCATTATAAGCCATCTCATCTTCTCAGAGTGAAGAGGATCAGTGAATGAGTTTAGGAGATGTACCTGCTATGGGTGACCAGTTGGAAATTTATGGATGCTGTAAGAAGTGGGATTAGACTGTCTATGGTATATGTAAGAAGGTGACATGAAATTGTAAACTGATGAACAGAGGTTGTGAACAGGTGAACGATAGGGGTTTAATGTTTTCAGCAGTGTGCGAGTTTGGTATTGTGATAGGTACAGGATAGCATTTGAAGATGCATTCACGAAGCTTGTCTGGTTATGTCAGGTCTCTGTACTTTTTCAGCAGGAAGGCTAGATATTCAGGACCAGGCTCCATGTGTCAACCTCTGCCCACCTGCTTCCATTTCCTTTGCAATGTCAGGAACATATGGGCATTAAAGAACCTGGGAGCCCTCTCTCTGGTTCAATTCCCCACTGGCATTTGATTCTTTGGTGGAGCACTTTCTGAGGTAATTACCATACAGGCAGAGTGAATATCCCCTTTAATAGGAGCTGGTCAGATTATCTGGGATCTCTGCTGATCATGCAGCCAGTTGTGCATTTAGCAATTAGTACACAATAATCATGGAGATATGTAAGCAGTACAGCATTTCACATTGTGTCTGGATTCAAGTTATTTCAAATCAACTTTCTGAGTTTTATTGCATGAGATCAGAAGTATTTGCATGCATAATTTTCACACTGCAGTAGCCTTCGTAGAAACAAATCCTGGCTGTTTGTTGCTCTTTCCACGATTGTCCTTGGATTAGTGTGTTATTGTGATCTCTCTGCAGCAATGCAGGAGCAATGGGCTGAATGGCCTCCTACTGCACTAAAACACTTCCATGAATTCTGTGAAATTGCTCTTGAGCTTCTATAGTTGCTCCATGAGTTACAGGAAAGTGTGAGCTGCCTGCTGCATTCCTTCAGGAGCATCAAACAACTGAGTTGGTCTGAACATTCCTCCTTGTGAGTAATCTGGAAGTTGGGGTCAGGATTACACTGAGATGTGCACCATTTTGCAGGATACACGTTACATCAAAATATCCTTTCAATGTCTTTAGGATATGGCCAAAAACAGAATAGGCACTCATAGGCACGTAGCAATATATATAATCGAGGTCCAAGAGAAGGCCTAACCTACTCCATTGTATTCCTTTAATGAGTCAAGGCCATCACTGATCCTTTCCAGGTGTCTGCTATACTCTGAGTCAAGCAAGTATTCCCCCTTCCTCTTCATGCAGAAACACTTCTACATTCCACAAATTTAGGGTTGTACTGTCAGTCATCCTTGGAGTTATCTTTCAAGCTGTGCCCTTTTTTATGTTACAGGAATATTTCAGATACTGCAGTAACATCCCAATTTCCTGCTTCCATTGGCAAAATACCAAGAGGTCACTGCTAGTACCTAATAATGCTCAGCCCAGAAAGTATATTGGGGTCAGTGTCCTTACTACCTGTCTAGGAGTAGATCAGTGTCCTTACTACCTGTCCAGCAGTAAATCATATTCGTATTTTCCACTTGGGACTTCACCTATAGGCAGACGACAATGATGGTGAAAAATGCGTCTATTTCTGACCTGGCAACTGCTGTTCAACAGACCTCAAGTCAATAGAGACAGACTTTGCAGATGAATTCCACCTGTAAATTAGTGAGGATTTTGCAGGGCCCATTAAAGTCAAGTTTCCTCCCCAGTCAGGTTGCTATCAGATACAAGCTATGACAAACATAATGGTGGAACATTACACCACAAGTCTCAGCCAACCACTTGCCTCTCATAACTTTAAATCAAGGAAAACAATCAACACCATTCCCATTTTAAACAATCAGTCTCTTCTTTGTTATCTGTGATCTGTGACTTTGAACATCAAAGGCTGATATTGATACCTCATCCTCACCTAAAAATGTCAGGCCTGAATTTTTACTAATAGGAATAGAAATGTAGTCCTCATTGTTCTACTTCCCTGCTTGAGAAGAGTAAGCTATGTATGATTTGGTAATGCAATTAGGCAAAATGTTGCCAGTACTGCTGTTTTTTCAGTGATTATCCGCTGGTTTGTGCTGGATGCCCCCATAATATAATGCAAGGTCAACTCAGTGCAAGTGATTTTCACTATAAAACATAAAACACGTGTATCATCCCGCATGCAAAGCTGAGGTGGTGGCATACCCTTAGTGGTTGCTGGTCATTCATCCTGTTGGAATCAGATAAAAATACATTAATGCAAGGTTGCAACAAGCTCATTAATGCCCAAGTACCTGTTCCCACACAGATCACTGAACATACTGAAGGAATCGGAGGAGAATTGCAAGATTTGACACAGTTGAGGGAGATGACATCATGAGAGTTGTATCCAGCCATCAGGTTCAGTTGGTGATTTTGCACATGTTCAGCAGTCCAGCTCATTGTTAATATCTATACTGCCTGACATTATAATTAGGCTATTTCTGACTCCTTAGAAGCAACATTTGAAGCAAACAAATGGACAACATTTAGGCTTGGGCTAATAAGCCACCACAAGAAACATTCACGCCCCACAAGTGCCAGGCAATGAACATCTCCAACAAGAGAGACAATCTGACCATCACCCTTTGACATTCAATTGCATTACCATTACTGAATCCCTGGGAATAACTGGGCGGGGGTTACCAGTGACGAGGAGCAGAACAGAACTAGCCATATAAATAAAAACCGAAAGAACTGTGGATGCTGTAAATCAGGAACAAAAACAAATTTGCTGTAAAAGCTCAGCAGGTCTGGCAGCATCTGTGAAGG